>NC_138530.1:21834102-22384102 GCF_964234715.1 Podarcis melisellensis | reverse complement strand
ACCTGTAGGTCCCCAGATGTTGTTGGACTACAACTCCCATCATCCCTGAGCTCTGGCCTTGCTAGCTAGGGGTGATGGGAGTTGTAGTTCAACAACATCTGGGGACCCACAGGTTGAGAAAGGCTGCTCTACACCCTGGCTCTGGTATAAAATAAATAAAAAATAAATCCCCCATCTCTTTTCCCTACTGCAGGTTAAACCAACTTGGAAAATTAGAGGGGGGAGTTGCAGTGGGGAGTGGCATTTTGGTGTGTATGGAGACCCTGAGATGTCCAGATGACAAAACTCCCCTTTAAGTCTCCCTGATGTGGTCTAAAGGAAAACAGAGCAATATGTTTGGCACCAGCTTGGTTGCCAGAAGGTTGGAGTTGCCAGAAGGAGGCATCCAACCATCATAAGAACTCCCCTCTGGATTTGTGTAGGGTTTCCTCCGTAGCCTTTTCTTCTCCCAAAGATATCGTGCAAGGCAGTGGAGGTTTATTATCAGTTTTCATTCCCCCAAATGGGCTACCTTCCCAGGTCGATGAGCCCCTTCTGCCCCTCACTTCCTTCTATAACACATCCAGAAACTGCCTTCTTGACCATTGGACCCAATATTAGTCTTCTCTGCTCATCCCACCGGAAGCTATCTTTGCATGCAGGAGAAGTACCTAATTCACTGAGGGCTAGAGACTTAAGGTACTACCCCTCTCCTAGCACCCTATGCACCCCAAACTCTGCTTATGGATTTACACACACACATTTCAACACATCTAAAAACAACCATATACCCTCATGGCTAATCATGGCAAGGTCGCCCCGGTCAGTATGTTTCAGACATCAAAAGCATACCCTCCAACATTTCTCCAATGAAAATGGAGACGTCCCATTCCATAATGATAATTTTTCTATTTATACCCCACACATCTTATTGGGTTGCCCCAGCTTCCAACCTATAGGTAAAGGTTGACCGACTCTGGGGTTGTGGCACTCATCTCGCTTTATTGGCCGAGGGAGCCGGCGTACAGCTTCCGGATCATGTGCCCAGCAGGACTAAGCCGCTTCTGATGAACCAGAGCAGTGCACGGAAACACCATTTACCTTCCCGCCAGAGCAGTACCTATTTATCTACTTGCACTTTGACGTGCTTTCGAACTGCTAGGTGGGCAGGAGCAGGGATCAAACAACAGGAGCTCACCCCATTGTGGGGATTCAAACCGCCGACCTTCTGATCAGCAAGTCCTAGGCTCTGTGGTTTAACCCACAGCGCCACCCATATATAACATATATAAAAAGCATAATAAACAAATATAAAAGCATATATAAAAGCATAATAAAAGATTAAACATAAAAAACTTCCCTATACAGGATTACCTTCAGACAGCTCGGGGGTTGCATAACTCCATACTAGGGGTTGGCAAGGGTTACCCTGCCTGGGCCGGTTCACTCCAGTGGAGATCCCTCCATGGGCCAGATCGTGCGCACCCGTGATTTCTGGCGTAGGCGTCTGCACAGACACAATTCCCGGCATCTGCGTCTGTGCAGATGCAATTTCTGGTGTATGCGCATGTGCAGATGCGATTTCTAGCACCGTGGAAGCGAGTTGCTGTGCCGGTTTAGCGCAGCACGTGGGGACTCGCCAAGCGGACGGCTAGGTTCAGGGGCGGCTCGTGGGCCAATTAAACGACCCCCATGGACAGTTATTCGATGAAAATAGGGACATCCTACCATACCCTGCAACATTGCTCCAAAGAAAATAGGGACACCCTAAAGAAAAGTGGGATCAAATCAGAAAACAGGACGGCTTCTCTAAATCAGGGATGTCCCTGGAAAATAGGGACACTTGGAGGGTTTGCAAAAGCTGGGAGCTGGACTAGGGTCCAACTCTACAATTCAGGTTGTTTTACAAAGGAAGGTGACTTTATAATTTTAAAAAAGTGTAGCACTGGCTCCCTTCCTTGCTTGGGGCAAGATATGCAGGGATGAGTTCTGAACAAAACAATGGAAACACAGAAAGTTTCTTAAAAAAATGAGGCCCCCCAATCGTACACAAAATCTTCTTTTTTACCACAGTCCTCTGCACAGTTAAAACAAAGCAAAGAACTGCATTCTGAGTTCCACTGATTTCAACGTATCACTAGCAACTCTTGTTAACTTTGGCTTAACGATGAGGAAATTTCTAAGAGAAGATGGAGTTTGTCAGTGACACTCTCCAGCATCTGTCTCATTATACATTTTTATTATTTTCTCCAAGGCCTTTAAAATAAAATCCCATCAACACAGTGCTATTCACAGCTAAGAACAGGAGGGTTTTAAGGCAATTTGCTTATTTGACTCCCCCCCCCTCCCTTGTTTGGCTCCCCTTGAGGCTGAGGAAGGTTAAAATATATTCTCATCACTTTTTTCCCCTTTTCACAGTATGCAACAGGACACAATTTGCAAGGCAGAATCATGCACATGCATTTCCTCCAATATGAAACTGTCAGATAACTCAGATCGTCACCAGAAATGTGCGCACATTTGAAATGCTTCCACACATGCAAACGCACACACTGTTGCACATTCGGGCTCCCTCTGGGATGGGGCTGGTGACCACATGCGAGTGTCCAATGCACACTCTGGAAGGCTGGCTTGTCTCCTTCCCTGCTGATGGGGAAAACCATTTAGAAATATGGAACTTTAGGCTGTCATTCTGTGCTATAATTTCAATAGCAACAAGAACATGATGTAAGGTGGAAGAGTTTAAGTTACATTCAGGACAGAATTAAGTGTGCATGTGTGTTTTTCAAATGGCCTTTTTAATTAGCATTGATGATTATTTGTGCTCCTGTTGGTATCAGGGTGTTTATATGAGATCCCGTTTTCCATACTGTTTGTGGTAGCCAAATATTTCAGGCAGACATATTGTTTTGTTTCTGACTGGTGCATGCCCTGTAGCTTCTGGCTGAAATTTTTCATAACACAAAGCATTCAAGGGCGGGGTAGGGGGGTTCCTGCTTTTGTTGTGCTATAGCACAAGAGTGGTCCTTCAGGCAGCAAACAATAAAGTGGTAACACTGAGGGAGCACTGTGGAACAACTAATAAAGTAGAATAATGTGTGGACCATCCAGTGTAAATCCATCGTGAATGCATTGTTATTGTATCAATGACATGTTGCAGAATACACCCACCTGCTCCCCCACCCCCTCAAAAAATAAACCATGCAGTCTGGAGGGGCCATAGATCTGGGTTGGGGAGTTTCACAAAAAGCAAAAGCTCAGGAATTTGAATCAAGTATTGTCCTGTATTATTAGGGCTTCACATAGTGATGTATAACACTGAGGTATTGAAGCCAAGGTTTTATATAACATACTATGTTATTTAACAGATGGCATTCTCATAAAGCTTGGACACACACACAAAAATCTAAAAGAAGTTAAAGTGTGCAATGGAAAGGGAGGAGAGATTTTAAGATGGCTGCCAGACTCAAACCACAGTGGATGTCAAGTAGGGACCTAGTCAACAATCTGCTACCCAGCTCCAATCAAAGAAGAAAACTGCCGAGATTCTAACCAAGGAAGGCTCCATATACCAAAAGACCAGAAGTGTTCAGCCCTTGGAAAATGTTCCAGGTCAGACCTGCTGGCTGAGGCGCAAACTTCATTTCTCTTCAGTCGGGTCCATACAATATGTATAGGAATCAAACCCTTATTGTGGTGTCATCTAACCCTTTGGAATAATCTCTACAGTGGTACAGTACCTTGGTTCTCAAACGCCTTGGTTTCCAATGCCTAAAACCCGGAAGTAAGTGCTCCAGTTTTCAAATGTTTTTTCAGAAGCCAAACGTCTGATGTGGCTGTCGGCTATTGTTTCTGGGGCGCCTGCACCAATCAGAAGCTGTGCCTCGGTTTTTGAACATTTTGGAAGTCAAATGGTCTTCCGGAACAGATTAAGTTTGGCGCTTTTGTTTTTGCTATTTATTTTGCTTTTTTGTTTTTGAGGCTTTTTCGGTTAGTTGGTTTTTGTGACTGTGTGGAACCCAGTTCAGCTGCTGATTGATTGATTGTGCGACTGCGGAAATGGATAAAAGCCCCCCATCCAAATAATGACTATCAGTGCAGGTAAAAAAAAAAAATTAATTTTAATCATCTACAATACAGTCTTATTTATTTTATAGTACAGTACATTGATTATTGCTTTATTGCTTATTGCTTTATTGATTATTCCTCCTCAGGAAAAGCCCCCAAGAGCCGCACACACGCTCCATGTGGCTCTTTAAAAGGACTGCTGACAGAGCCTCCCGCCTGCATTTGTTCCATAAGATGCACACACATTTCCCCTTACTTTTTAGGAGGGGGAAAGTGCATCTTATAGAGCGAAAAATACGGTACTCCCAGCATGAGAATAATCAGTGCAGGCAATGTGAGATTTAGGGAGCTGATTTAAGAACAAGACAGCGGCTAATCCACTGGGTTCTTCTGCCGATGTCAAATTAGAGATAAAATTAAAAGTGGCAATATCCAAAATCAAACCAGCAAGCATTGTGGTGCCCGTCTGACCTCCCCTCTCTCCTGCTCCCTGGGGGAAAAAATGGGACCAAGGCTGACAAGTCTATGGGCATTCAGTGGTTTATCCCTATTTATCCCTCTTTAAATCGCTTAATCCTATAAGGAACTTGTGCAGTCTTCTTCCAGTCTAGATTTTCAACACTCTTAAGGGAAGGGGTTATAATTAGAAGCAATGTAATTTATCAGACAACACAGCCATCCATTCTAATTGGAAAAGCCCCGTTGGCATAACTGTGTGCTGCCACAATCTATGCTTCATCCTCTAGAAATATGAGCTCCCAGCTGAAAAGTTTCTTTCAGTTCTGGCTCTGGCAGTGGCAATTTTCAGTCTGGGATTCCATGCCCTTCTTCCTGTCATTATCAGGGCCGTATGCGAGGGACCCATTTCCAGATGAAGCTGGCGAATGCTCTTGGCTGTTCGGATGGAAGCAGCCAGCTAGTTTATACAGGTCTTCCATTCTGAAATATGCAGTTCATTTGGCCAAATAGGATTGATAAGAATCAATGGCCTGTTTCTCAGTTAATAAACAGCATGCAAAGAGGAGGAGGAGGTTCTGCCAGCGTATCTTGTTTACGAGAGAGAGAGAGAAATGTTTGGCGTCATATGTGAAATCGGAAATGAGCTCATCCTTTGATTGTTTTCACTTCAAGGAATTAGCTCTTGTTGTTGAGGGACTGGGCAGGGGAGCTTGTCTTCAAAAGTCCTTGGTATGACGGAGTGATTTGGTTATATAATATATAGGGTGGATGTAAAAAGTGCTTTCATTTTCACAATAAAACCGATTGTAATTCCAAAGCTGAACAAACTGTTGGGAAGAAAAGTTTCCCTTGCTTGGTTTCAACATTTTTGGAAAGAAACCCTGAATGATTAACAGAGGCCCTGTATCATCGACCGCACAGCAGCACTTTCGGATTCATTTGCTAACCTGAAGGGCACATCTGTAGGGTAGAAAGTGGAACTTTCAACAAATCGTTCTGAACCATGCTGCCCTCTGAAAAGAATTCCCACTAGTGATAGTGAAACCCATCAGAAATGGCTCAGGAACTAATGCCTCAGAATTCCCTTAGCCACTCCTGAGTGAATTCTGGACTAGCCTTCTAGAGTATCAGTTTCCTTTATAACTTTTGCCCAAACCTACAAATTTATTAGAAGAATTGTAAAGGGTGGGGGGAGACAGAAGCAGCCAAGGGAGCTGTTTCTAAAATTTCTCTGTTATGCTTGTATTTATGTCATTTCTAGACTGCACCATTCCTAGGAGCACAGAATGGTTCACCACAAGGAATCTGGAACATAAAACAAAATATTGTATATTTGGAGTAAATTTGAAGAAGAATTTCCTAATGGTACAAGCTGTTCCACAGAGCAGCAGAAAATGTTGTCTTGGAAGATGGTGCACTATTACGATGCAGTTCTCGTGAATCTCCATGCATTCACCTTATTTCCTGCATTGGCAGGATTTGGCCTAGATCAGGGTTTCCCAAGCTTGGGCCTCCAGCTGTTTTGGACTACAATTCCCATCATCCCTGACCACTAGTCTTGCTAGCTAGGGATGATGGGAGTTGTAGTCCAAAAAGAGCTGGAGACCCAAGTTTGGGAAACCCTGGCCGAGACTCTCAGATCATCAAATGCGGTCCTTCTCTGTGTGTTCCTCCACCCTTGGCCGAAACAATCTCCAAATGCATACAGACTCTACAAATCATATATACAGGAGATGGTACAGTAGACTGAGTGAACAGCAGAATGATCCTGTTTTTTCTATATGCATTCACCATATGCATGATGTTTAAATGAACAAGACTTGTAATGATGACTACTACATACCCTTCAACATTTATCCGATGAAAATAGGGAAGTCCTATTCAATAATGACATGGGTGGCACTGTGGGTTAAACCACAGAGCGTAGGACTTGCCGATCAGAAGGTTGGCGGTTCGAATCCCCACGACGGGGTGAGCTCCTGTTGCTCGGTCCCTGCTCCAGCCAACCTAGCATTTCGAAAGCACATCAAAGTGCAAGTAGATAAATAGGTACCACTCTGGCGGGAAGGTAAACGGCAATTCCGTGCGCTGCTCTGGTTCGCCAGAAGCGGCTTAGTCATGCTGGCCACATGACCCAGAAACTGTACGCCGGCTCCCTCGGCCAATAAAGCGAGATGAGCGCCGCAACCCCAAAGCCGGCCACGACTGGACCTAATGGTCAGGGGTCCCTTTATCTTTTTATTCAATAATGATAATAATAACTATTATTGTTGTTGTTGTTGTTGTTTTTATTGTTATTGTTATTGTTATTTCCACCCATCTTGGCTACCAACATATATAAAAACATAATAAAATGTTAAACATTAAAAAACTTCCTTATATAGGTCTGCTTTCAGATGTCTTTTAGCGGTTGTATAGTTACTTATCTCCTTGGCTTGGGGAGTCACATAACTCCATACCCTCCAACATTTCTCCAATGAAAATAGAAACCTCCTAAGGAAAATCAGAACATTCGTGGAGCAAATAAAAAACCAGGATGGCTTCCATAAATCCAGGACTGTCCCTGGAAAATAGGGGCAGTTGGAGAGTCTGTCACCAATATTCTGGAACACTCTGGGAGTGGAAAGGCTAGACACTATTCTTATCGTATTCACATAAGAAAACAGGAATAAAGGCTTTTCCTGACTCCTCGACCTCATAATATTTCTCACAGGCCCATTTCTTATTACAGCAGAAAAGCGATTGCCACCAAAACAATTAAGTGTGGGTCCTTCTCCAAGTTTCCATGTGACCGAGACACATTTAATCACACCAGCAAAGTATTGCATTACTGGTACTGGATAGCACTAAGGTTATGTAAACATAGTGCTAAGGATAAAATCTAGGTGTTCTGGGTTTTTCTGGAAGAAAAATCATCTGGAAAGGTTCTTAATGCAAGTGAAAGCAAGGAATAACAAGCTTAGGAGACATTTTTCTGCTGTCTTTGGACTATTCATGTACGTACATTTTGATGTGGTGTCTTTAATGTGGCCCAGTCCTCCTGTGGTGAGCGCAGCAAATCAGTTTCACGTGGGGAGGCATCTGAATCGACCCCCGTATGAAAATGACAGAACGTATACCCAGAAAATAAGTTCGAAAAGTTGCTTATGCGTCTTACAAGAATGAACATCTGTAGCCATGCATATCCTGCACTATTTGAATATCGGCAAGCAGTGTAGCTCAGTGATTCGAGTGTTGGACTAGCGACCCAGGTTCAGAATAAAATTAAAGGTCAAGGCAGGCTTACCTAAACTCCAAATTTAGCAGGAGTCATAAGCAGTACAAGAGAATTGATTCTGCCACGCTAAGAGAATGACTTCTCACAAGCACCCCGTCCCTCATGGTGATAAAAATCATTTCTGGTCCTGCTTAATGGTAGGCCTGGGAGAAGCTCCCAGCTCTCCATAGATTAGTGAAACTGCACACCTAAATAATATACACATTAAGAAAATATCAGAATGTTTTCATCCTATGGACTGATATGTCGAGATTTCAGGCGCTGTGGCATATTCGAAGTTTCCTCTCTCACTCGCATTCTATGGAGTTCCTATAAACTGCTTTCCTTCCTTTTTGACAGCCAGTCTAAACCCAGGAACTGGCCGGTCCGGATGGCTGTGTTTGTATTGCCCAGAGGCTCCCCGCCCTGGCAAACTGCCACTCACTCTCCTGAGGAACTTTGCCTCACCCCGCCTGTAGAGAAACACCGAGCTTTCCCTCGTCTGAATTGTTTGCTCTTTGATTTCCTATCTGATGCTGCGTCAGCACTCAGCTACACAACCAAACAATATTTCCAAAATGTTTCTGAAAAATTCGCTCTCCACACCACCCCATCACAACCCAAAAGCGTGTCACGAGGCCCCAATGTCACGTCCCGGTCTGTCATAAGTTTAGTCGGAGCTTTATTAGCCCCTTGACAGCGGCTTCCCTCTTTCAATGTTATAAACGACAGAGCTGGCTTTCAAATGGGTCATGTGTGTTTTTCTTCTTTTTCTTTGGGGGGCGGTTACAATAAACCCAGAAGCTGGTTAACTGAGGTATTAAATTAACAGTTCAGAAAACTGGACAACAGAATAGGCTGCCAAGGTTTGCTTTCCTCCAAGGACCAGAGGGAGGAAAATCCCTGCTTGCCACTACTGCAGGGATAACTAATATGGGGCCTTCCAGGTAGCTTTTTCTGTTCTTACTGCAGCTCCCATCAGTCCCAGGTAACATGGGCTATAGTCATGGATTCTGGCAGCTGAAGTCCATAACATACTGTTCCATTTCTAAATCATCCCACTTAGATCCATTACTCATTACCGTATTTTTCGCTCTATAAGACGCAGCAGACCATAAGATGCACCTAGTCTTTGGAGGAGGAAAACAAGAAAAAAATATTCTGAATCTCAGAAGCCTGATTTAGTCCTGACTTTAGTCCTGATTTAGTCCTGACGATTTAGTCCTGACTTTGCAAAACCCTGAAGCCAGTACAAAAAGAGTTTTAGAACTTATTGAAGAATTTGGTCAAGTGGCAGGTTTTAAATTGAATAAGCAAAAAACAAAGGTGCTGGGGAAAAATCTGACGTTGGGGGAAAAAGAGAACTTTCAAAGGGAAACTGGTTTGGAAATAACGAAAAAAGTTAAATACCTGGGGGTGAATTTAACATCTAAAAATGTGAACTTATTTAAAGATAACTATGAGAAATGTTGGTTGGAAGTGAAGAAAGATCTTGACATATGGACTAGGTTGAGACTTTCCTTGTTAGGCCGAATGGCTGTTATTAAGATGAATGTGTTGCCGAGATTGTTGTTTTTGTTCCAGACACTGCAAATTTTGGATAAGATGGACTGTTTCAAGAAGTGGCAGAAAGACATATCTAATTTCGTCTGGCAGGGCAAAAAGCCCAGAATTAAGTTTAAAATTTTAACTGATGCAAAGGAAAGAGGGGGCTTCGCCCTGCCAGACTTAAGACTTTACTATGAAGCAGCAGCTTTTTGCTGGCTGAAACAGTGGCTACTTCTTGAGAATACAGACATCTTAGATTTAGAAGGGTATGATAACAACTTCGGCTGGCATGCATATTTATGGTATGACAAGGTAAAGGTGCACAGAGGTTTTAAAAACCACATTGTTAGGAAAGCACTGTACAATGTATGGAACCGCTATAAAGATTTGCTGGAGAATAAAACCCCCAGGTGGTTGTCACCCCTGGAAGCCAAGGCGGTAAAAAAACTTAATATGGATTCAGATTGGCCAAAATATGGTGAAAATTTAGAATACGATGGTGAAAAGATTAAATTACAGAGTATGGAGAAATTAAAACCCAAAGTTCGAGACTGGTTACATTACCAGCAGATCAATGAAACGTTTAAGCAAGACAGGAAAGTAGGATTCCAGAAGGAGAGGTCGAAGTTAGAAACAGAATTATTGGAGCCCAATACTAAGAATTTGTCTAGAATGTATAGTTTGCTGCTGAAATGGAATACACAGGATGAAACAGTAAAATCAGCAATGATTAAATGGGCACAAGATATTGGTCACGATATCATGTTTGCAGACTGGGAATGGTTATGGACCACAGGTATTAAATTCACGGCGTGTAGTGCCTTAAAGGAGAACATAATGAAAATGATCTATAGGTGGTACATGACCCCAACCAGACTAGCAAGGATATATCATTTGCCCAATAATAATTGCTGGAAATGCAATGAATGTGAAGGAACTTTTTATCACCTTTGGTGGACCTGCCCGAAGATTAAGGCCTACTGGGAGATGATCTATAATGAAATTAAGAAAATCCTTAAGCGGACATTTGTTAAGAAACCGGAGGCTTTTCTCTTGGGCATGGTCGGCCAAACGATACTAAGGGAAGATAGAACATTCTTCATGTATGCAACTACGGCGGCAAGAATTCTACTGGCAAAGTATTGGAAGACTCAAGAAACACCTACTCTGGAAGAATGGCAAACCAAGGTGACAGAATTTATGGGACTGGCAGAGATGACCGGCAGAATCCGTGACCAGAGGAGAGAGACGGTGGAAGAGGACTGGAGAAAGTTTAAAATATATCTTAAGAACAACTGTAAAATTTCGGAATGTTAAAATGTCAAAGGGTATGAAATACAGAATTATAGCTGTTAAATTTGAAATATGAGAAAATTTAAGGAAAAATAGCTTTGAATTTGAATGAAGGATTGTTAAAAAATGATATTTTAAAACTAAGGATGCAGTGAAGGGGAGGTTTGGGGAAGTCACATTATGTGTTAGTTTGTCTTGTTCAGTTGTTTTTGTCTTGTGTGTTTTGTTATGTTTGTGAAAACTAATAAAAAATATTTTAAAAAAAAAATGAATCTCAGAAGCCTGAACAGCAAGAGGGATAGCTGCGCAGCAAAAGCAGCAATCTATTTGGCTGTTCTGGCTTCTGGGATAGCTGCGCAGCCTGCATTCGCTCCATAAGACGCACACACATTTCCCCTTACTTTTTAGGAGGGAAAAAGTGAGTCTTATAGAGCAAAAAAATACAGTATATACCCACCACCAACCACCCCACTCACTGAATATATGAAGGGGGTCATTTAAATATCTTATGAAATTGCTTTTCAAAAAATGAAAATGGATTACAGAGAAGTTTCAGGATACCAGAATTAGAATCTTTTCCCAATTTGGGAATAAATAATTGGCTTAAGGTAAAGGGACTCCTGACCATTAGGTCCAGTCGTGGCTAACTCTGGGGTTGCGGTGCTCATCTCGCTTTATTGGCCAAGGGAGCCGGCGTACAGATTCCAGGTCATGTGGCCAGCATGACTAAGCCACTTCTGGCGAACCAGAGCAGCGCACGGAAACGCCGTTTACCTTCCCGCCGGAGCGGTACCTATTTATCTACTTGCACTTTGACGTGCTTTCAAACTGCTAGGTTGGCAGGAGCAGGGAACAAGCAACGGGAGCTCACACCGTCATGGGGATTCAAACCGCTGACCTTCTGATCGGCAAGCCCTAGGCTCTGTGGTTTAACCCACAGCACCACCCGCATCCCAAAATAATAATAATAAATAATAATAATAAAATAATTGGCTAAGGAGCCATTAAAAAGGGGGGGAGTAGGAAACATAACCACATGCAAGCCTCACCAAAGGGGGGGGGGGGAATACATGAAATCTGGACTGAACCAATAAATAGTAACTAAGAAGACCATAATACTGGCAGTGGGCAATTGACTGCCAACAAGGCCCATATTTTAAAAACAATGAGTCTTGTGGTGCCTTTGCCACCAGTTGTTGCCTAAAACTGGTAATGCAAATGAACCCGCTATCTTGAAATCTGAAGGTTTGCTTTTTTCCTTTTATAGCAGTGATCAAACAGGGCTGCCAAGATTGCATTTACATTTATATTAATGAATTGTTCTCTGTGTTTGCAGTCATTCTTAGAAAGCCCGGCAAGTGACAGCTGCCAGAAATACGAGACTATACCAACCCCATTGTATTCCAAGCAAGCTCTCTGCATGGTATCACACCTTTCAACACCTGCAACCACACTTAAGGTTTTATCTCAGTAAGAAAACAGGCAAAGCGCAGTTAACAACTTTTCCTGACGGTGACACTGGGCAGTTGTACTTGAGCTGTTAAGTCTAGAGAGAGCTGTAGAGGCAAACGGCCTGTTTCCAAAATGTCTCCCAGGAAAATTAAGCCAGAATCTGGTACAAAATTATTTCACCTGTCTTTCCATGCTCAGTCTGTGTTTTAGAATACTGTTGCCATGCTAGCCCTGGCAAGTGGACCATCTTTTGTAGGTAGCAGCAATCAGACACATTGGCTGTGTTCACATGTACTGCTAAACCATAGTTTAGCATTACGACAGTTACTGCAGCTAACACACTCCCTTCTCCTTTTCCAGCATGGTCACAAGGAAGAGTTTGGAAGCTTCACTTACCCAGAAATGTTTTTTGTTAACCTTAACTATGGTCTGTTGAAACAAGCCAGGTTTGTAAGTGGACTTGTTTCAAAAAACCATAGTTAACAATAACCAAAAATTGGCCAGGCTCAGACATAACAACAAATTGTGGTTGATTTAAAACTGAAGAGAAATCTTCCCAACTCTCAGATTTCCATGCTGAGGAGGGGGGCTGGAGAGGGAGAAGGGCAGGAGTCAAAGGCTCACATCAGTTCATCCTCTCAATGCTAAACCATAACAGCAAGTGAACCAGAACACAACCAACCTTGAAAATTCACAGTTCTCTGAATATTGCAATGCAGAACACAACCAACCTTGAAAGTTCACAGTTCTCTGAATATTGCAATGCAGTTCTATAGCCAATCATATGTACAAAAATGTATATGCTAGGATTGCTATATTTCAAAAATAAACAACCAGGACACCCTGAAAGTTGTTATGCTTTTTTAAAAAATAACAACACTAAAAATAAATAAATAAATTGACTTAATATATTCATATTCCACTTTTCTTCCAAATTGGAATTCAAAGTGGCTTACAACATATTTTGAAGTTGCAGAAAAATACATTTATTAGTGAACATGTACGTAGTATATTAGGAGGAAATGCTCTGCAAAAATGAAGCAGATTCATAGAATTGTAGACACCACAAGATTCATCTAGTCCAACCCTCTAAAATGCAGGACTGACAGCTAATACCCATTAAAATGTGGACAAGCTTGCATACAAATATGTGTGCATTAGGAGAAATTCGTGTGAAAATGTTGATGGATTTTCATGGGAACATGAAAGCAAACTGGTGTGAAAATGGAGAACTGTAATTTAAAACTATTTTATATTTCAATAGAAACAATTACAAGCAAACATAACCCGAATTCACTCAATAAAATAAACCCAGCTGCATTTTGACCTTATGGTCTTTCTCCGTGATCACTAATGCACACAGTTTGGCATGTACACAGTACATAAATGCAAAGTATTTCAGACAATTGGAACAAACAATGAAAAAAATATCTCCATAAGCCAAAAGTAGCAACACCAAACAAAGGCTAGTTCTCATAGTCCATAGCACTAACGAGTCAATATTGATTTTGGGGGGATACAATTCTTCCTTGTGTTTCTTTACCTGGGCTACTTTTAGATACATGTTGCAATTTAAAGGGCAACTTATGGCTATGCTTGAGTTCCAGTTCTGGTTTACAAACACACATAGGTGGCACTCCATGCCATCTTTGCTTAAATGCCGTCTTAGACCATCTTTGTATAAACACCACTTTCTAGCTTTCAAGTTTTGCTTGGTGCCTTCCTTAAGCAGCTGTCCCGCTGTCAAACTGGCAGGGGCTGCAAAGGCTGAAGCCAACAGGAGTGAAATTAACAAACCCAGAGTGAAATGAAGAATGGCAAGCTGAAATGAACATGCTCCTTGACAAGATGACAGCTAATTACCCGGTCTCAGCAGTAACCAAAGCAGGCAGAACCCAAAAACAACCATAGAAAAGGAAGAAGTGCAGCTGAAAAACAGCTCCTTTGGCTGAAGAGGGTGGAAAACAAACAGCCTTTAAACAACACTTAGTAACTGACCTGAGCTTCGAAGGAGGCGGGGAACAAAATCACAGGAACATTTAGGCAGGAACAACCAGCTGCACAAATATAAGATGGGGAAAACCTTGCGTACATGTGAAAAGGATCTAGGGGTCTCAGTAGACCACAAACTTAGCACGAGTCAACAGTGTGATGCAGCACAAAAAAGCCCAACCTAATGCTATTCTAGGATGCATCAACAGAAGTACAGTGGTACCTCGGGATAAGTACTTAATTCGTTCCGGAGGTCCGTTCTTAACCTGAAACTGTTCTTAACCTGAAGCACCACTTTAGCTAATGGGGCCTCCCACTGCCGCCGCGCCGCTGGAGCATGATTTCTGTTCTCATCCTGAAGCAAAGTTCTTAACCCGAGGTACTATTTCTGGGATAGCGGAGTCTGTAACCTGAAACGTATGTAAACTGAAGCATATGTAACCTGAGGTACCACTGTATAGTGTCCAGATCAAGGGAACTAGCAGTACCACTCTATTCTGCCTTGGTCAGACCATACCTCGACTACTGTGTCCAATTCTGGGAACCACAGTTTAGGAAAGTTGCTGACAAGCTGGAATGTGTGCAGAGGAGGGCGACTCAGACAATCAAGGGTCTGGAAACTAAGCCTTATGAGGAACGGTTGAAGGAACTGGGTATGGTTATCCTGGAAAAGAGGAGACTGAGAGAAGATATGACAGCCATCTTCAAAATACCTGAAGGGCTGTCACATGGAAGACTGAGCAAGCTTCTTTTTCCTGCTCTGGAAGGTAGGATTCAAACCAAAGGATTCAAGTTACAAGAAAGGAGATTCCACCTAAACATTAGGAAGAACTTTCTAACAGGAAGAGCTGTTTGACAGTGGAACAGACTCCCATGGGAGGTGGTGGACTCTCCTTCCTTGGAGATTTTTAAGCAGAGGTTGGATAGCCATCTGTCATGGATGCATTAGTTGAGATTCCTGCATTGCAGGGCTTGGACTAGATGAAGCTCGGGGTCCTTTCCAAATCTGCAATTCTATGATTCTATGAGCTCTCCAGGATTTCAAGCAATGGTCTTTCCCAGACCCGGCTGGAAATGTCAAGGATCGAAGCCAGCACCACTGAGCTACTGAGAGCTTCATGCTTGTGTGTGGTCATCTCATGGAGACAACCAAATGTTAGCCCCGTGCCATGGGATCACACCCCGCTGATGCAACTCCCATGCTGCTGGGTATGTGTGTGAAGATCATCTTGTCTGAATAACAAACTGAATGCTGGGGACTTGTGCTCGGTGTATCTTCTACTGGCTGTGGCCATGAGCAATAAGAACATGCTTTAAACTATTGATGCTTGAGGAAGTCAGTCTATGCAGATTCCAAAACAAACTGACCTGATCTGAACCATTTGGGCTTCATCCTGCCTGCCACTAGCACATGACCACCAAAAAGTTGCCCAGAATGGAATGTTCCCCCTGGTTTGAAAAACATTGCCCACCCCTAACCTAGAGGTATCATGGGGAGATGGAATAAACCAGCATAAATCTGGCCATAAATGGGGATAAGAAGGGAGAGCTGAACTCAGCTCCCCACTGGGAGCTTGCTGGGTAGTCTGGTGCTAACATTCTCCCAGGTCTCCCCAATCCAAATCCAATTATACACTGCCAGTGAAAATGTCCAGAATGGAAATGACTGTTTCTTAAGTTTTCCATCATGCCAGGGTAGGATGAGTCTTGTCCATTAAATCTCTGTTCCTTCATGGTTGAATTCTATTATCTTTGAATGCAGGACATGAGATATCTAGTTTCATTTTTCATGGGTTTCATGGGTTTCGAACAGCTTTCCCATGATAAAACCCTTTGTAGCTGGCAGGGAATCCAGGTGTTCAGGTGTGCCTTCCCTTGATCTTCTGCTGAATCTTATCAAAATGCTCGTGAATTTTAATTGCAGCCTCTTCCAGGAAAGGAGTTGGTTGCACAAGACCTTCCAATTAACTCTAATCCCAGAACTCGCATTGACCAGTATGCCACTGAGTCCCACCTGAAAAAAAACCCTGGTGATATGGAAGTGCTGCAAGTCTGCATTCCTAGTCACAAGCAAGGAAGTTGTGCTTTTAAGTCCCACTGGAGTCACGGGAACAAATTAGCTGTGATCTCCTGAAGTCTTGATGATTTCAGTTGTGTTTTTCTGGACTGAGGGCCTAAGAAGTTTCAGCAACTCTACTGCTTACAAAATTGCAGTCATTGTCTGTAGGGAGAAAAGGGGTCCTTGGGGATTTAGCACTTTGATAAGACCTTTTTGGATTTCAGCTCTACAATTAGACTGTCTAAATCTGCAGTGCCATATAGCATATCAAGTGCCATTTCAGAGTAATTCCCCCTCCTGTCCCCTAAAAAAAGACAGATCCAGCATTGGTGCACAATAAAACCTAGCCAGCAGCACTGACCTTAACATGTATCAATGTTGTTATTATAGTACAGGTAAAAAGGAGAAAGGATTGTCTTTCCCTCACGTATCACATCCATTTATAAGAGATTTGTTTGGGACTGAAGACAACTGTGCTTTCCACATATACACTGTAAAAGGCTTCTAATTTCAGTCTTCCAGCCAACACTCCTTTTGTGTACCATTCACATGCTGAAATTTAAGATTTGATTAGGGAACACTACACTAAAGGCCTATTTTACAAATGCTGTTGAACAGCATTTGTCAGATGGGAAATCTCTGCTTCATCTCATTTGGAGAAAAGCACATTAAAAAGCAAGCAGTTGTTTTTGGCTGAGCTAAAATGAACGTGGAAAGCACTGCGGCGTCGCTCTTGGTGGTTGTACGTTGCCCAAGGCTCACTTCCATAAAGCAGCCTGCTAGACCTTCGTTTTGGTTTTGGACGTTAGCATCACATTCTCCCATAACCTTTTGGAGAGGTGAGCCATTGTCACAGCTGCCTTGTCAATACACTTGTCCAGCTCAGCATCAATGGAGAGATTCTGGCGATGGTGGAACCCAGGTGGACGAAAATGTCTACCACCTCTAGCATGTGGTCACCAATACTGATGCATGGAGTGCTGGCGACGTCCTGACCCAAGATATTGGTCTTCGCCAGGCTGATGGTAAGGCCAAATTCCATCAGAACTAGGAAATAATTGCCCAGCATCCAACTTTAGGAGTCACCGGCCAGCTCCATGCAGTGCTAGATGGAGCTGATTGCCTGCTTTCCGTGTGTGTTATGCCTCAGTATCAAACCAAACCTGTCACCAGAATGCACACAGATCTCTCCATGGGATCGCGGGTCTCCCAGCTGGTAGTATGTACGAAGCCGAATACAAGAGCTTGCCTGCAATCATACCTTGCTAGTTAGTATAATATTGTCTGCCTGGGTGTCTTGGAACAAGATCACACACTTTTGCTAATGTACATTGCATTTTGAAATTCTAGAAATGTTAGCATATTCAGAGTGAAATATTGGGTAGCATAAAACTGTGCAGAGTTAAGACCGCTAAATGTGAAAATGTCGTTTCTAGAGAATAAGGAAAGCATATAGTTTTAAGACCATCTTGCAATAATTCCTTGGCAGGACATAGCTCAATACCCTGTGGAAATGGTTTGTCCATATGGCTTTTTCAGTGCCGTGTGATAAACCCCTTGTTCACTTAATGTAAAACAAATGTACCTATTTTCTTCCATCATTCTTCACTTCTGCTGTGCAGACAATGTGCTTCACGTGCTGTACTAAACAATCCCAGTGCCTATCACCCTATACCAAAATTATGTAAATTGACCATGTTTTCCTTCCATTTGCATCTACTTATTTCAATTGCAGGTTTGCGAAATTCTTGCTGGATTACTGCCTCTTGTGTCTCAACAACAAACGAACAAAACACAAGAAGCCCATGCCCAGCTGCAGCTGCTTGGGAAATTGTGAATTTTCCACTGAATAGTCACACCTCAAAATTCAAAATTGATACAGTTGTACCTCGGAAGTCGAACGGAATCCATTCCGGAAGTCCGTTCGACTTCCAAAACGTTCGGAAACCAAGGTGCAGCTTCCGATTGGCTGCAGGAAGCTCCTGCAGCCAATCAGAAGCCGCGGAAGCCCCATCAGACTTTCGGGTTCCAAAGAACGTTCACAAACTGGAACACTCACTTCCAGGTTTTCAGCGTTCAAGAGCCAAAACATTCGACTCACAAGGCATTCAACTTACAAGGTACGACTGCATTATATAGTCAAATTATTCAAACATGTTAGCTGCTTTGAACACTCTGTCATTGATGACAGGCAGGACATAAAACCTGTAAGCAGGTAAAGTTAATTAATCGTTTAAATGTTAATATTTAGATGTAATCCAGGTAAGATGGAAATGCTGCAGGGATGAAATCTGCTGATCTGGGAGGAAAGGTATGACTGGTGTTGTTTGGGGCTGCACTTCACAAAATCACTTTAAAATCTGCTGATAGTTTGTTCTGAGACTTCTGGTGAAGAGTGGGGTATAAATTCCTAAAATGAATAAATATCAGCGCTAAAGTGCACCACTTTTGGAGGGTAGAGCAATCAACACTAGATTAGTGTTTCCTTCAACACTCATGTAGGAAAGTAGTCTAGAGAGCCACTATTTAGGGACATTCTTCGGTTTAGCACAAAGTATTTTTCTTTAAGTAAGGATGGCAAATGCTTTTAAACTATACCCTGCCTTTTGAGCAATATATATATACACACAGGAACAGCAGACTTTAAACTTGTTGTGATTGCTTCTTCCACACCTGTCCTGGAAGGCTTAGAAGACACACTCTTCAGGAAACTAGACAAAAACTTTATTGTCTTCCAAACAAGAACAGCAACAGGAAACTCCTGACTTGACTGAGATTCCACAAAGTAAAGTGCCATCTAGTGACCAAACCACAAAATGACACTATCCACACAACCCCCTAAACCTGAAATGTTACTCTTGTATTGCAAACTACTGTGATGTGATAAGTTATTGCTGCACGAAACATTGGATATCTATCACTTTTTTCCAGGCACTAGTAACTTACATCACTAGGGTGCGTTCACAAGACTCACTTTAACCACACACAAAATGAGACCATCGTGGTGACTTTCTTTGAAATAAATTCAGAAATCATGTGAACGGGTGATTTCTAGGATTTGATTCTTTGTTTCCGGAGAGCTTGTGAAGATTGGTGCAGCCTTCCAGGAATCTGGGGCAGGCATGTGATAATTCATTGCTATCACGTCCTGCTCTGTAGCTTCCTTCCAAATGAGATTTCCGGGATGGAAAGTTAGCAGCTCCAGTGTGTGACAAGTTTGTAACCCTAGCTCCTCCCTCAGCTGTAATTGTCTAATGCCAGAGTGGGCCGCTGAGCAATAGCAAGAGCTGCCTGCGTATCATCTTTAAATGTGGGGTGTGAAACAGTTGGAAGGTCTGTTTTTAAATGTGTAACCTGAAACACTGGAAACCAGAACTCACAGTGGGGCTTAGCAACAAAATCAACAATATAGAGATAGTTTATGACATGTGATCACCAGAGCAGCAACAAGGTTGCTTAAATATAGATCTAGTAGGTATTAGAATATTTCTGAGAAGTGCACATCAAGCCTGAGACAGATGCTGCTAATAAGTTGAGAGCTTTAGACATTTATTTTTACTTTTAACTGCTCGGCTATATTTATCTGAAAGATTTACCGCTACATTCTTGACATATAGGTATGCTAGTCACTTTCTGCTGTCTAGACGGGACAATATATATAAAACTGGAGAAGATAAGAGGTTTAGGAGTGGAGGAGAGAGGCGCTCTTTAGGCCTCTTCCTCAACAAACAAACATAAGGCAGCGGATGACGTGATTTTCCTCTCTTTTGATTTTAATAGCTTTTTTTTGTGACTCCCTCAAGTTCTGATACATACACATGGCCTGCCAAGATGGGGATGAATCATATGCTCATTTCTGCTTGCTATATGCGCTTGAGGCTGTGCGCATGACAGCATTCCGATAGCCTGGAGGCAATGTTGTGAAGTTCTCATTTCCCATGGTACAAGTGTAGTCAAGGTTACAGTCTTGTAAAGCATTGCACATGGGGCTGCCCTAGAAGGCAGCTTGGAAACATCACATTGGTACCATATGCTGCTGCCTAACTGGTGACATGTGAAAGTCAGCAGAGCCATTATCACGCCTTCTGACAGTGAACTCAAAGAAGTCCTCAGAGAAGATAGGGAAGTCCTCCAGTGGGGCTGGAGCTACAAGTGGACCACAGAGAAACAAGAGGGAGGTATCAGCATGCCTGAGCAAATCTCAGGCTATGTGGAAGTACCAAAAAAAGGGGGAGGGGAACCCCAAGGAAGAAAAACCCCTGAACTCGTGCATGAAGATTGAGGACTGTGTATGAATTGTCTTCAGAGGTTAGGGGGAGTTGATTGTCAGTTGGAAAACCCAGCCTGGGTGGGAGGAGAGAAGAGTGAACTGGTTAAATAAACATTTACAAAAAGTAAGAAGTATAACAATGTGATAGCATAGCATTATATACAGAGAGCAGAATGTATCATTTGATGTAATAAACCAGAAATGAGGGAAATTGATGAGGGAAGTCAACAGGGAGGGAAGATGATGGAAGTCAACAGGGAGGGGGGAACTTGAAAAATGAATGTTTAGTAATGATATTGGATATTTGTTATGGGGGGGAAAACAATAAAAAATATTTCTTTTTTAAAAAGGAAGAGTGCACTGGCTTGCTGCAGCCTGTCACACCTAATAGTATACAAGATGAAGGCATGGAAAGCTGGCTGGCTGAAACCCTGAACAGGAACATTCCAGTTAGGGGGTCATGATATACTGCAACATTTTGTTGCAGCTCTCCCTTGTTATTCTTATTCTGAAACAAGTAAATTGGCTGCCACTGTATTTTCAAGCCCAATTCAAGGAGTTGGTGTTCACCTACAAAACACTAAATATGATACAATTTGTATTGTATTGTATTGTATTGTATTGTATTGTATTGTATTGGCCCATCTAGTCCAACCATGGGAAAACCACAAGCGGCTCCCAAGCACAACAGCGCCCTCCCTCCTCTGGGTTCCAGCAACTGTTAATGGGCATTATTGTTTTGAAACCTGGAAGTTTCAGGGAGGTTGACAACGGCACACAAAAACACTGACCCAATTCATAGCAGAATGTTGGACCAGGTGACCTTAGAGGTCCCTCCCAACTCTTTTAAAAAAAACCACCTTAATAATTATTTATAATTTACATCAAGCTTTCTTGTCTTTCCTTGTCTTCCGAATTTAGCTAATCCCTCTCATACATAATAAGTGAAACCCAACCCGGCTCAAACTGACACTTTGCTGGGACACTTTGTGCTCGCCTGGCAAAATTACAAACTTTCCCCCCCCAGAATGTCTGCTCGTTGAATATGAGGTGCAACATGAGTGCGCATTTATCTGTGTCACCTATGCCTCCCGCCTCGGTATATTATAAAGGCGCATATTGTAATGGAGAGAAGATGCCAAGAATATAGTCATGACAGAAGAGGGAACGCCAAAGTGGATAGCCCTTCTGGGAACGTCACTGTCCATGGGGTAGACAGCAAGATGGCTTAGATCCACCTTCCATTCTCTTCACCTCATCTGTGCCAACCATTAACTCAGTTCTTGGCTCTAATTCACGAGAGCTGTTCAGTTTGCTTTTCTATTCATCTCAGTGTGCCATGACTCTCTCCTGGGTCAACTCCAGTGTAAATCAGGCCTAAGCGTGTTTGCATCACTTGAGTAATTGCTATACCATACTCATGCCGTTCTGCGTCCAGCCCTCCGGCATCTTAGCAGGCCTTCCAGACAAAATTCAAGGCGTTGTTTATGATCTAGGAAGGCTTTCGTGCTTTGGCCTAAGCTCTCTCTGCCATCGTTCTGTCACTCCAGCTCAATTCTCCGACTGCCACACTTACGTCGCTAAAATGGCATTTCCCACACATAAGAGGAAGACTCAGGAGCAGTGGCGTAGTGTGGGTTGCCAGTGACCAGCGCTGCACAGAGGGAGGGGGTTGGAGGGAGGGAAATGGACAGAATACGCATGTGCATTCAGCTGCCTAACAGCATCCACATCACCCAGGAGATCGCAGCTGCAGAGATAAGAAGAGCCATTACATTGTCTGGAGAAGTCACTTCCTGGTCCGCATAGAGCATGGGTAGGCAAACTAAGGCCCGGGGGCTGGATCCGGCCCAATCGCCTTCTAAATCCGGCCCATGGATGGTCCAGGTATCAGTTTGTTCTTACATGAGTAGAATGTGTCCTTTTATTTAAAATGCATCTCTGGGTTATTTGTGGGGCATAGGAATTCGTTCATTATTTTTTTCAAAATATAGTCCGGCCCCCCACAAGGTCTGAGGGACAGTGGACCGGCCCCCTGCTGAAAAGGTTTGTTGACCCCTAGCATAGAGAGACCATTTTCGAAAGAGACAGTGGCAGAAGCACAAAGCTGTACTGAGGCAGCAACGGGTGTTGAAGTTTTGTGCCCCTAACAATTTTGCACCCAGGGCAATCACTCCTGTGCCCCCCACTCAGCAGTTGGTTAACCCCAAGGTATGTAAAAGTATATATAAAAATATATTTTGTGGCAAGAGGGAACCCTAAGGGGAGGGAATCCCCTTGCAAAGCAGCCCAGTGAGAACTCATGGACTACCCAGACATTTAAGAGGCTGGGGGAGCTGAAAATCTGATGGGATAGGGCAGTGGTGGCACTCATAGCCCTCACAGCGTGCCATCAGCCCATCCACACTCTTCTTTTTTCCCCCATTTGTTCTCCCGCTCTCCCTCATGCTACAGCTTGCATCTGCTATTAAAACCCAGAACCTTCCCCCGTTTTTTTCTGCCAGTTGCCAAGATTGTGTTCCGCGATTGGTCTGTTTTTCAATTTGCTGTGTCAGTGGCTGTTTCTGATTGGGTGTGACAGCGTTTGTTTTTTAACCCTTTCTGTGCTCATTTTTTTGGCGCTTTGGCAGACGACGATGTCGGTGCTGCGTATTAGTTCCAGTGAAGGTGTTATTCGTCAATTATTTCTGTTCTCTCTCCCCATCCCCCCAAAAAGCTCAGCAGCTTTGGGGCATCCCCACCAAAAAGCAAAGCAACTTTTGCGCCCCCCGCCCAAAAAAAGCTCCAAAACTTTGGTCAGCAACTCCCCTCAAAAAAGCTCAACCACTCTGGGCACTTTGCAATAAATAAGTGGGTTTTGGTTTGCAGTTTGGGCACTCGGTCTCTAAAAGGTTTGCCATCACTGGGATAGGGAATAGAATGGAGAGACTGGAAAAGGAGGAAGAAGCACATTGATAGAAGAACAGTACAGAGAATCACCTCATTTTCTACATAGGTCGCTTGTTAGCAGCCCCAGCACCAATGACTGGCCTGGTCAGGCACTGGTTAAGGACCCAGGACTCAGAAGGGGCCCTCATGAGCCAGTGGGTCAAACACCCACTGCCTGCACCTTCCACCTTCCTGTCCCTGCCTTGTCTGGATTCTGAAGATACAGTGGTACCTCGCAGTGGTGTAGCGTGGGTTGTCAGCACCCGGGGCAAGGCAAGATAGTCCCTCTCTCTCTCTCTGCACTGCACCACACGCCTGGCACCCCCCCTCCACAGTGGGCGGTGACCCGGCGGGTCGGATCAGATTCGCACAGCCAGCACTGCAGTGAGAGAGAGTGAGTGAGCCAGGTAGGGGCAGAGAGCTGCGAGTGCGAGCCCAGATGTTGCGGCCGGTGCGGCCAGCCCCCCCTGCACCCCCCACGCCACGCCACTGGTACCTCGGGTTACAGATGCTTCAGGTTACAGACGCTTCAGGTTACAGACTGTGCTAACCAAGAAATAGTACCTCAGGTTAAGAACTTTGCTTCAGGGTGAGAACGGAAATCGCACGGCGGCAGCGGGAGGCCCCATTAGCTGAAGTGGTACCTCAGGTTAAGAACAATATCAGGTTAAGAACGGGTCTCCAGAACGAATTAAGTTCTTAACCCAAGGTACCACTGTAATGACCAAGGCGGTCTTTCTTTTCTCAGACTCTGGCATTTTAAAGGCTTTTTAAAAAGCTTTCTATCCACCACAGCAACCCATCTAGTCCAGCATCCTGTTCTCACAGTGGTCAGCCAGATGCCCGTGAACCCAAGCGCAAGAGCACTCTCTCCTCCTGCTGCTTCCAGCAGCTGGAATCTGCAAGCCTCCAACAGAGAATGGCCATCCTGGCTAGTAGGACATTGATAGTCTTTTTGCCTCCCAGGAAACAATAGTGTTACAAAAGTCGGGTGCCGCCATCTCCACTCTTTGCAAAGCGGTAGCAGGATTCCAGGGGATTCCAGGCCCTCACCCACACATATTTACACTGTGAGTCTGCATGGAGGGAGTCCAGATCTTATAACAAGGGCATCTCAAGAAGGGCTTGTTCCCCACACCAGTGCAGCACTAGAAACCAAGGCATCTCTCCCAGCCAGTCTGCCCAAGATGTATCACAGTCTTTGTTCTCTCCCTTGCTAAAGACACACCTTTCCTGTCACCTCCCACCCAGTTATCCTGGCAACCCTCTATCTGCTCAGGCCCAATAATTCCTCTCAGATGGACCATCAACACCTTTGGTCTTGTTAATGCCTCCATCCCAGGTGAGGCCTTGGCTTGGAAAGGAAGCTTTGCCTGTATTTTTCCACTGGCCTGCAATCTTCCCTGCAATATTCCAAATAATATAAATCCTAACATTTATTAATTTGTAGGGTCTTTCCCCCCCCCCCATCCACAGCACCATGATAAGAAGAAGAAGAAGAGTTTGGATTTGATATCCCACCTTTCACTCCCCTTCAGGAGTCTCAAAGCGGCTAACATTCTCCTTTCCCTTCCTCCCCCACAACAAACATTCTGTGAGATGAGTGGGGCTGAGAGACTTCAAAGAAGTGTGACTGGCCCAAGGTCACCCAGCAGCTGCAAGTGGAGGAGCAGAGACGCGAACCCGGTTCCCCAGATTATGAGACTACCACTCTTAACCACTACACCACACTGGCTCTCACACAGTGGCATTTCCATGTACTCTGGTTTCCGGTATGGTGTCCTGTTGCACCAGAAGCAGTTTAGTCATGCTGGCCACACAACCTGGAAAGCTGTTTGTGGACAAACGCCAGCTCCCTCGGCCTGAAAGCAAGATGAGCGCTGCACTCCATAGTCACCTTTGACTGGACTTAACCGTCCAGAGGGGTCATTTACCTATTAACCTTTGCAGGCCAGACTCAGGAAACAGAGGAGCTCTTTAAGGATTTTCACACACACACACACTGAGCTGATTCCAAATGGAGCCTTGTGACGTTCACCCACAACTCTTCCACTATTATGAATCACTGGGGAGGGTGGAGGGGACCTTTACTAACTATGCAATCCCACGTGTTATTGAATCAGTTACACTTTTCCAGACCACACTGAAACCATTTATATAGTTGCTGACTTTCCATTCTTCTGATCTTGTCAAGAGGTCAGATACATGGTGTTGGAAACATTCTTGATTTGATTCAGTTGTGCTCTGGCTTCTTGGGGTTTTCTTTTGTTTTTTTAAGTACCAGTTGCTATCATTTCCATACATATATCTTGGGTGTGGGGGCTCTCACATCCTTACATGAAAATGAGGGAAACGTTGCATTAACTACTGCAAGGCCTTTAATGGAAGCCCCAGGCAGAGTAGTTAAAAGCATGTAGAAGGGGGGGGGGGAAGCTGACTTTGCGGGAGGGCATTGAAAGTATCCCTTTAAAATTTAAAAGTACTTTTTAAAAAAGTCAGAGTGAGGCAGCAGCCTCAAGTGGCAGATGTTGAGGTGTGGGGAGTGAACAGAGCTATGAGTGCCACGTGGCCTGCCCTGTATCATCAAAGCTAGCCTGCTGCCCTCAATTGCAGTGGAGGTTACTGTCCTTTCACCAGCGTTGGAGTAAGATTCAACTACTGGTCCAATGAGCTTTCGTATGTGTCGCGAATTCCTCGCAGCCCTTTAGCAGAAATGCTCAGAGTCCCAGGTTCTTCAGTATTATTTATTGTGAGCTCTATATACAAATATCTATAGAAGCAGTTCATACAGTCAGAGAGAGTTCCTGGCTGTACCTTGAGGTAAATAGGAAGACCCTGGGTGTGTTTTTTCTCCAGGACTCTCTGTAGGCCAGGCCCTGGTTATCACATGTACTATCTTGCTTGACAGCTAACCATGACCCAGCATGACAGCTGGAATCGTCAACGTGCAGAGCCAAGAATGAAGCTCAGAGGAGTGGGTGGAGGGGAAAATCAGGCCTCCTTGGCGGGTGGCCGACATCCCTGAAACACTCTCCTAACAGGCATCTGACTGAAAACAGAGTGTTGTGTTTTCCCAAGTCAGATGAAGACTTTTCTCTTTGCAAAACCTCTCAGTGCAGCACAAGTTCCTGCTTACTTCTCTCCCCACCACCCACCCAAGGAACAAAAAATAAACAAGGAAGAAGGGGACAAAGATTTTACGTCCCTTCCCCTCCCACCCCCCACCAACAAATCCAAAAATGCAGCCGTTCAAATGCCACATTTCTAAAGTCACCTTCGAGCTAAGGTACCATGGTGATCCAGGAGGCAGGGAAGGCAGGCACCTTGGAGAAGCAAAACAGATGAATGTTTTGCCATGAAAACATAAGGTCTCGAAAGGAAGACGCCTAAACTTTCATTGTGGCCTCCTTCAAACAGTGTGTGGAGGCACAGCTCTTTTTAAATAATATTTGTGTCCATATTGCTGCAATCCTTTGGGGCAAAGTTTGTTCTTCGTAGTTGTAGATACCCACGTGCACTATCTCGCTTGCAATTCTCATCCTCCAAGAAAATTCCAAAGGGCTTCAAAATGGGAGTCGCATTTGCGTGCTCAAACCCAAAAACCTCCCCCCTAAATAAATTCAGACTTGACTCAATTTTTTTGTTTGGTTTTTGGTAGAATTTAGGGCCACAACTTTATTGATTACAGAAAATGACTGGTTGCATAGGGTCTGGTTCGACTAGCTCCCTTCCATGCAGGTAGTGCAGCTTCCAGCATAGGTCAGCAAAGGGTGAACACCTGGATAAGCAGAAAGCCGGGAACAGGCTAACTCTTCCACCCAAGTGTACCCCTGGACTCAGGTATGGGCACAACCCCCTCTCAGGGGTTGACCAAACCATCGAGTCCCTGGATTCCTTTAACAGAATACCCTTCACATAGGGATGGCGAGAGCGTTCTCCCATCCCTATCAGAACCAGAGCCTATTCGCAACCTTACAAGTTGTGATGATTTGCTATGCAGCAGGCGAAACCCAAATGGCAACAGCCAAGTGGGGAAAATTCCTGCCGTGCCCCTGTCCCAATGACAGACAACAAATGATGGCATAGCAAGGTCAATCACAAAAATACCCTAAAATTAGGGAGAGGTGGGCGGGTGTTCCGAATGCACACACCAAAAGAGGAAGCTCTGGGACCCATGCATGGGCATAAATTGGTCCCTTGAACTGTTTGGACTGTGTCCGATTGGCCAGATTGTACCCAGCTTTGAGGGACCTACCAACTGGGTGTTGTGGCTGACCAAATGTCCCCACCCACAACACAGGGTGTTGGTTGTCCAGGTCTCAACGCAATACGTGCCCTCTTTCAGGGAGGACCTGATTTCCAGTAACTCTGAGACAGGCTGGGAGAAAAAGTGTCTGAGGCAATGGGTAAGGCCTGAAGGATTCAGCTCCTCTTATTAATAACATAAGAAGAGGCCAATGGCCCACCATGCTGTTCTCACAGTGGCCCACCAGACGCCTGTAGGAAGCCTGCAATGAGTCTAACTGAACTCTGCCCACTTGCAATTCCTCTGGTTTTCATGCGCATACTGCCTCCAACGCTGGAGGCAGCGCATAGCCATTGTGGCTAGTAGCCACTGATAGCCTCCAACTGACACGGGACCACGCAACACACTGCACCGAATCCAGAAGTGACTTTTGAAATTGCAAAAACAACCCTAGAAGACCCCAGAAAGGACAAGAAAACAGTACCTAGCAATCCCACAATCCCAGGAGCCCTTGCACTGACTGTTGAGGCATGTGGAGAGTTGGAATCTGTGAAAGGGTTTTTTTTTTTTTTTTGGAGGGGAAGCAATTGTGATGGAGTTTGCCACCATTTGTCTGTTAAGCGCTGGTGGTTTTTTAAGAGTTTTTTGAGAGTTTCCAGAGGTTTGGAGGGTTCCCAGGCCAGAGTAGCTGGGGAAACCCAGCCAGATGGGTGGGGTATAAATAAATTATTATTATTATTATTATTATTATTATTATTATTATTATTATTTTCCAATGGTGTTTCGAATCGATGCGATTTCACTGGTGTGCACGGTGCCTTGAAACGTAACCCCCCACATAAATTGGGAGTTGCCTGCAAACAGGTATTATATGTCTGTATATAACAGATACACACAGGCTGCATAGACACCATGCATTTAAAGCATATGACTTCCCCCAAATAATCCTGGGACTTGTGGTTTTGTTAAGAGTGCTGGAAACTATAGCTATGTGTGGGTAAACTACAGTACCCATGATGCTTTGTGGGAAGCCACATGATTTCATTGTGCTTTAAATGGATGTTGTTTACACAGCCACACACACACACACACACACACACACACACACACAAACTCTCTCAAAATGCAAACACACCCACACCAATAAACTCAGAAATGCCATTCTTATTTAATTGCGAGCTAATGGGGGTACTTAAGGGACGCAGGTGGCGCTGTGGGTTAAAGCCTCAGCGCCTAGGACTTGCCGATCGAAAGGTCGGCGGTTCGAATCCCTGCGGCGGGGTGCGCTCCCGCTGCTCGGTCCCAGCGCCTGCCAACCTAGCAGTTCGAAAGCACCTCCAGGTGCAAGTAGATAAATAGGGACCGCTTACCAGCGGGAAGGTAAACGGCGTTTCCGTGTGTGGCTCTGGCTCGCCAGAGCAGCGATGTCACGCTGGCCACGTGACCCGGAAGTGTCTCCGGACAGCGCTGGCCCCTGGCCTCTTAAGTGAGATGGGCGCACAACCCCAGAGTCTGTCAAGACTGGCCTGTACGGGCAGGGGTACCTTTACCTTTACCTTAATGGGGGTACTACTTTTAATTCCATCGCTGCCAGTCCCTCTGTTGGGATGAAGCGAGCTACAAACACATGGACACACCAAAAAGAGAAGGGGGGAATTGCAAGGAAAGGAGGACTGTGAGAAGTGGAGTAAAATGACAGACAGTTCAGTTTATTAATCTGTGATGAAAACCAGGCTCCTGTTGGTGCAGCGGGGAGGGCAAGGAAAAGATAGACCGGTCTGTTTAATGCTTGGCTCAGATTTAAAAGCAGGGAGAAAGAAAGCAGCTGAGCGCCCTGCTCCTGGCCTACGTTCCTGGTTGCCGGTGCTCACAAAGAGTGTGTTATGTAATGCACTCCTATCAGGAATCCAAGTTCAAAAACATTTCGCGGAGTCTCATGCTGTGCCTGCCGAAGTAATTGTTTCAGATAATGAAAAGTCTTTATCAGCGCCTTTCAGCTGCCTAAACTCTCGGCATGCGAGAGAAGGGCCTCGCCCTCCCCTCGGCCAGGTCTCCAGGTTGCAATCGCAACTTTCGTTCCCGGAGGGGAAAGATTTCTCCTGAAAAGACCTCTGAGGAGAACAGAGGCCAAGATCATACCCAGGTGTCTCTTCCTCTGAGAGCTTCTATCTTGGGTGATTCTTAATGTTATTTTATGTTATTTTATTTGTTTTCAAATCTTTACTTAAGGGTTTCCACAGCAAATGACTTATTCAAAGGCAAAAAGGATAAAGATCCTAAATATCAAACATAAAGAAGGATTTTACATAAATTATATAATTTACAGGCAGGTCATAAAGTTGATAAAACAGAGTCCCCATCATCTCCAGGTTCTGTCATCCAGGTTGTGACATCACAAGATGTCTTCCTGAAATTTGATCTTGATGCTGGCTGGAGGGGAAATTGCCTCATCTCGGCCACCTCAGCGGTTCTCTCAAATGGGTTGGCACTCAGGGAACTGAAGTTTACAGCCTTGTTCTTAAGGGGTCAGGGTCTTGCAGAATGGAGACCATGGGCATCACACACGGAAACGCCATTTACCTTCCCGCCGGAGCGGTACCTATTTATCTACTTGCACTTTGACGTGCTTTCGAACTGCTAGGTTGGCAGGAGCAGGGACCAAGCAACTGGAGGTCACCCCTTCGCGGGGATTCGAACCACCGACCTTCTTTATTGGCAAGTCCTAGGCTCTGTGGTTTAACCCACAGCGCCACCCGCATCCCTACCTTTGTATAGGAGGTGTGGCTAAAGAAGAGATGTAACCTAGGCACAGTCCCAAGAGCCAGACAGAGAGACTGTGGAGGGCCACATTTGGCCCCTGGAGTTTCCCACCCAGACAATGAGGTATTGTATAATTCATTCGACGTTTCTAAAAAAAAAGATATATGGATTAGATAGATTAACTCAAGAATAGCCGAGGTGGTCCCCTCCATTTGCTGTTGGACTACAACTCCCGTTGTCCCCATGCATTGGCTACGCTGCCTGTGGTATCACATCGGCTACCCCTGGATTAGAAAGATGGATATTGTACCATGTTCCATTGGACAATCAAAGTAAATGAAGTACATGGTGTGCACCAGCCTGTTCCTACATGCACAAGCATTATGAATGAAATATGCAAGGAGAACAGCTGGATACATATCGACTGCAATCTCTGGGAAACTTTTATGGCTCGAGGTCACTGGATATCATAGTATCAGCAAAGGGAACTATTTACTGCTTCGAGCTTTATGTGAATGCATGTGTTTTCTTCTTCCAAAAGAATGAATGATTGCAGTCAGAATGACTCATTCATAATGTCTGCCTCATTCAAACTATGCTTACTGGGGGGGAAGTGTATTGTTTCTTATTGCTTGTGGCAAAAGTAGTGTGAGCTATATTTAGAAAAGGAAAACAATTCTCCCAGACCATTGCAGCTCTAATACTGCGGAGTCACGATATGGTGGTACAGAACATGCTTTGCTGATATATAGGAACATCAGATGAGCCTGCTGGACCAAAGACCCATCTAGTCCAGCATGAATCTGGGATTGCTCAGTCAGTAGAACATGAGACTTAATCTCAGGGTTTCACGCTAGGCAAAAGATTCCTGCATTGCAGGGGGCTAGAGTAGATGACTCCTGGGGTCCCTTCCAACGCTACTATTCTATGATTCTGTGATCTTGCTTTCACAGTGGCTGACCAAATGCCTGTGGGACGCCTGGAAGCTGGACATGAGCTCAAAAGCACTCGGCTCACCTGCGATTCCCAGAAATGTGCTGATTTCTTGGTCCTCTGGTACAGGACGATGCAGCTGGAAACAACTTGTGCTGACCTCCCTTCCAACAGAATTGCAAAAAATTGGCCCAAACCCTAGATGCAGCAAGAGCATGAGCTTGATAGGAGCACGCATATTAAGAACTTAAGAAGACCCCTGCTGGATCTGGCCAAAGGCCCATCATGTTTCACATCACAGCTGATAGTCCATCCCTAAGAAGGACCTGAGTGCAACTGTCACTCCTACTTGTGATTCCCAGGAACAGACACTGGAACAAAGCTATCATGGCTAGTAAGCAACTGGTGCACTTTACCCTTCATACGCTTGTCAAATCCTCTTTCAAAGCCATTGGGTGGCCATCGCTACCTCTTGCAGGAACAAATTGCAGAATTTAACTCGATGCCGTGCAAAGTAGTACTAACTTTGAATCTTTCAACACCCAGCTTCATTGAGTGGCCCTGGGTTCTAGTTACATTCCATGAGCTTGAAGGCAACTGAAATGGTGATGGAAGGGGCCAAAGCTCTCACCTGTGCCATTCCACCCACCCCCAAAAAAGTTTAATTAACACATGAAAGGAATGGCTGGGTTTCAGTCTCTCAACATTCCATTTAATCAGTATTAGTATATAGAACTTTTCAATTGTATAGCGTTACAAGCTCATTATCCTTGAAAGATACCTGTCCCTGGTTGATCACTGCCCTTATTGTTTCCCATTTTGTTAGTGTGGCTTGCCATTCTTCAGGACTTTAGAAGCTCTTGACATGAGACTACGACTATTACAAATTGATGAGAGTGTACCAGTTTTCATCTGTAAAATACTTTTGAACAGGAAATTACCCAAAGGGGTAGGGCAGAGGAGAAGCAAGTGTTGGACTTGATTCTGCCATCACTAGTGGTGTCGATCCAATTGTTAATTGCACCTCTGAAGCATTAAAAAATAAATTTATTCCTTCTAAGAATTGGCCAAAGAAAATCTGTACTGTCTCATTCGTTCAAGTACTTCCATGGGAACTTTCTACTCAGAAGTAGGAGCCGTTGCGTTCTATGGAACATAACCCCCAGGAAAACATGTATAGTGATTTCCATCTTAGTCACCTGAAAAACACTATGAACTACCAGAATTGTGAAGGGAGAAAGACTTTGTGTGGGCCATCAGGCAATGGCTTTTTCCACCTGCCTTGCCCTGCCTTCCAGCCCTAGGAGCCTTTCCCAGACCATGACTTAGAGAACAGCAGAAGAAGCTGGGGGGGGAGAGAGAGAGAGAGATAGATAGATAAATGATTGATAGATAGATAGATAGATAGATAGATGATAGATAGATAGATAGATAGATAGATAGATAGATAGATAGATATAGATAGATGATAGATAGATGATAGATGATAGAGATAGATAGATAGATAGATAGATAGATAGATAGATAGATAGATAGATGATAGATAGATAGATAGATAGATAGATAGATGATAGATAGATAGATAGATAGATAGATAGATAGATAGATAGATAGACAGATGATAGATAGATGATAGATAGATAGATAGATAGATAGATAGATAGATAGATAGATAGATAGATGATCGATAGATGATAGATAGATAGATGATAGATAGATAGATGATAGATAGATAGATAGATGATAGATAGATAGATGATAGATAGATAGATAGATAGATAGATAGATAGATAGATAGATAGATGATAGATAGATAGATGATATAGATAGATGATATAGATAGATAGATGATAGATAGATAGATAGATAGATAGATAGATAGATAGATAGATAGATAGATAGATAGATAGATAGATAGATAGATGATAGATAGATGATGATAGATAGATGATAGATAGATGATAGATAGATAGATAGATAGATAGATAGATAGATAGATAGATAGATTAAGTTGTGTGTCCTTGTTTCTTAATTTCATGCTTTTGCATGATTTTGTATGTTTCATGGTATTTTATGCATTGTGACTTGCCATTATTTTTATTGATTAAAGGTAAAGGTAAAAGGATCCCTGACCATTAGGTCCAGTCGTGGCCAACTCTGGGGTTGTGGCACTCATCTTGCTTTATTGGCTGAGGGAGCCGGCATACAGCTTCCGGGTCATGTGGCCAGCATGAGTAAGCCACTTCTGGTGAACCAGAGCAGCGCACAGAAATGCCGTTTACCTTCCCGCTGGAGCGGTAACTATTTATCTACTTGCACTTTGATGTGGTTTCGAACTGCTAGGTTGGCTAGGTTGGCAGGAGCAGGGACCGAGCAACAGGAGCTCACCCCGTCGCAGGGATTCGAACCACCGACCTTCTGATCGGCAAGTCCTAGGCTCTGTGGTTTAACCCACAGCGCCACCCGCGTCCCATTTTTAATCAATGTTTATTGATTATAGTTTTGTAATTCCGTATTGTAATTGTTAAGTGTAAACTGTTTAATTATTATTTGCTGATATTTAATTTTGCTCTTTACTATTACATTCTAACGGATTATTAAATGTTGATTCATTTGTTATAAGTTGTTTATTTTAAAATTATGTTTTTATTGTGACCTTTTTGTATTGGATCAGACTGTTGTTTGGTTTGTTATTGGGAGTGTGATCTTTGTGACCTCTATTTTGTTGTTTCTTCAGCTTCTAAACTGCCTTGTGTATAGCAATATAGAAAGGCGGTATACAAATTAAAAAGTGAAATTAAATGAAATGAAACTAAACTACCATTTGGCCCTGATGGGTTTTCGGTGCCAGTTAAAGCCACATTTGTCCACTTGGGCCTTGGGCTAATTTGTTATTTCTGGACCTGCTGATCTGTTGTTGTTTTAAAGTTATGCTTGTTTTATATACAATGTGGTCTTATTACGTTTTATGGTTTGCGTATTTTATATTGTACCCTGCTCTGAGATCAAATTTAAATGAAGAATGGGCTGGAAGGGCCTCAAATAAATAAACCAGCAAACAAAACAAGAAGCCACCCATAGGAATGATGGGGTGTGGGAGATGTCAAAGAATCATCTTTGTAAAAGCAAAGTATAACTGCTCCTGAGTGCTTCGTGCAACTTAGCGTTCGGTTGCCATTGTGAGAAATTCTCCAGCTACTTGGTCATTGTAAATCTGCTTTCAGTTTCAGGCATGTTCTCTCTCTCCCTCTCTCCCTTTTCATTGCAACGGGGATCTAATTCAGTGCTTTAAATCTGTGTTCTGCAATGCATAATTAATCTGGCTTCATAGAGATCTGGACAAAAGGCCCCATTCAATCTTGAGCTCCTTCCCCCAAGATATTGTTATTTCTAAAAACTCCGGCCAGCTGGGCTGGAGGGAAACTTCAGCACTGTGGGAGAATGAACAAACTGTAGGCCTCCGAGGGATTTGGACTAACTAGCTGACTAAATTGGATTAGAAAGTATGGAAGAGAGGGGAAGGCAGAGACAGAGGGTGGCTTCGAAGGCTACAGAACTTCACCGGGTTGGGGGTGGGGGGAGAGAGAGAGGAAGGCCTCCTAAAACTATTGCAAAATGGTGAAAAGTTTCTGGAAAGGCAAGAAGAATTTTTATTAAGTCAGAGTAAGATGATAAATTGCCTAAAGGCAGGATGGAGCAGAGCAGAGGAGCAATTTTGCAGTGGGGAAGCAGGTAGGAGTTTGTTACATCTGTTTCTGGGCTTTTTAGCAGAGCTTGCTAGCAAGGAGATTGTATAGGCCGATTATAAACAGGCCTGCGCAATGCGTGATGCAATGCACCCAGTGCAACTCACTAGCCATGTGGTGTGTCCTATTGAGTCACCACTAGGGATGGAGAAGAAATTCAATTCATCTTGCATCTAAAGGCGAACCTAACCTAATTCTCACTTCCCTGAACAATACATGAGAGGAAATGCAGTCATAACCTAGCATTCTCACTGGTTTGAATTTTGTAGTGTGGTTCCCGTGTGTATAAAAATGTTAATAATAATATATTAAGGAAAATATAAATATTAGGGGGTACATTCTTGGGGGGTGTAGTAACCATAATGTTAAATTTTATACCTATATGTGCATATTGGGTGAAATTCGCTAGGATGAATTTCCCCAAGGACGTTTTAAAAAGGAAAATCAGACATTGATGTGCAAATGTGGAAAACACTGAAACTGAGAGAAACTGAAATTGACAGTCACCCATCCCTATTTGCAACTTATTACCTTTATCACCACCAGTATCATTTTTACCCTTGTTCTTCTGCCAATAAAGGCTCTGAGAGTGGTTTTCAGATATCAGTGAGAAGACTACCTACCCTAAGCCTCACAGTCTAAGAGGCACAACACAAAGAGAAAAGAGACAGGGCAGGAGTCTGGGGGAAAAAGCAAACTCAAGAGATTACATACGGATATCTTGCCATGGACTGGAAAAATTGGCAGAGGAGTCAAAATTTGCTGATACTGATGGAAGTGCTCTAAACGGTCATACCTTGGGTTGTGAATGCTGCGGGTTGCATGTTTTCAGGTTACAGACTGTGCCGAACCCGGAAGTACCAGAATGGGTTATTTCCGGGTTTCGATGCTCGCGCATACACAGAAACACTAAATCGAGCTTTGAGCATGCACAGAAGTGCTGAATAGCGTCACACGCATGCACAGACGCAGCACTGTGGGTTGCAAACATGCCTCCCGCACAAATCACGTTCAGAACCCAAGGTATGACTGTAGTCCCATCTCTCTCCCTGTCTTGCAATCTGAGAAAATGGCTGCACCTTCTTCCTCCCAACCCCCCAGCCCCATGCACTGGAGCCAGCTCCTAGGGTCCAAGGTCCCTTCATCCCCGCAATAAAATATTTGAGGGGGCTGCCCCCCCCCAAGGTTAATGGGCATTGCCATTCAAATGGTGTGTGCTATGTCATACGATGGATTGTGTGAGGCAGGCTTTCCTGCCCTCCTCCCAATGTTTTATTCATTTTGGCACCCATGCAAGTTTAGGAGTCCTTGGTAAGTAGAACCAATAATAAATTATTTTTTTATTTTTTTATAGAATATTTATTAATATTTTCAATAATAATACAATGAAAAATAAAAAGAAAAAATAACAAAAATACAAAAATAAAAATAATTAAAAACACATAGAATTTCCATTACTTATTTTCCTTTAACTTATTTCCCAGACCTCCTCATACCTCCCTTTTTTGTATTCCAATTCAGATTGGAAATCCTCACCATTAATCTTTACTTATTTCTAAACCTTTTTTTCATATTCTCTTAAGCATTACAGCTGGAAACCACTTAATTTCTGTCCAACATCATTCTAACATTCATTAATTTTACAATATTTCTGTAAATAGTCTTTAAATTTCTTCCAATCTTCTTCCACCGACTCTTTTCCCTGGTCTGTATTTTAGGCCAGGGTTTCCCAAACCTGGATCTTCAGCTGTTATGGGACACCTGATGACTGGTCCTGCTAGCTAGGGATGATGGGAGTTGTAAACCAAAAACAGTGGGAGACCCAACTTTAGGAAACCCTGGTTTAGGCCCTAGTGAACTTTCGTAGTGGGGATTACACTTCCACTGTTTCGTTTCACATTCTTATGTTTCAGGGAGGGCTGCTGTGTTTGACACGGAACAAACCCTTGTTGCTGCCAGAAGTGTTTTCTCAATGTTCTTTGTGCTAGTTATCTCCTGGGCTTGTGCTCTGCAAAGGCAGAAAAAAGGTTGGGGGAGGGGGGAGTGCCGTCAATCTGCCTCGTGAAAGACTCTCTTGGAAAACTCATCCCTCTGGCTCCTCCTGAATTGATGACCTCAGTCCATGTGCCAGAGTGCATGAGCGCCATTACTGCTGGAGCGCTTCCTACGAGACGGAGCCAACCTTTACTACAGAACTGGAGCTATAACTATGCAGACTTTTGGCAACATTGCGTTTATGAAAGCTGAAGAGAGAATTTGGGTCTTCAGAAATGGAACCGTTCCAAAATACAGGCATCTCTCCAGTTTTCAATGCTCATTTTTATGAGACTGACGCAGCACTTAATGCAAGCACACCCAGATATTCCATAAGAAATACTTCTACGGTTCAGAAACCCACCCTGTAGAGAGCACTAATGCAAAGCATATTGCCACATTTGCTGCAAGCAAAGAGTGCTGTGATCCTCAAAATCTGAATCCCTCCCCTCTCACACACACATCCATAGACCATATGGTTCTAATCAAAACTTCTGGAAGAAAAAGAGGGGGACAGCATACCAAAGTTTGAATCTAAGAAAGGAAGTTCTGTGGTGTTTTCGAGCAGATCTAAATTGGGCATCGAAAACACACGATGTTGCCTAATAAAATAGGAAAATTAAGACAAGGCTCTCACTTGGCTATAATGTTTAATTGCGCATACAGAATAACTTCAAGACTCAGAAATGCTGGGCTCAGTGTTTTGATTTAATGCCCCTTTTAATCATGCTGAAATCTGTGGTCTATATATGAAAAATCTGAAGTTCAGTCAGCCATAAAGAACTATAAGGGGGAGAAATGAATTGGAAGCCTGCATGTGCCATTGAGTCAGATTTGGGACAGATGCATTTGTAAAAAATAAAAAGGCACTTGTTTATTTGTACAAGTTTGGACTTCTTGAGTAGGCCTGACTGGTGACAACATTATAAGCAAGTGTTCTTAACAGGGAGGGGGGTTAATGCATGCCTCAACCCAGCAATATCCCATTAAATCTCATTTTATTTCATTCTGTTTGAGCTTAAGTGTTCTCTGTGTGAGAAAACAAAATAATAGACCCTGACAGCAAGGGAGACTTACACTGCTCAACATCAGGTATGAGGAACCTGAGTGGTGTTGACTACAATGTCAGTCATCCTTGACTATTGGCCATACTAGCTGGGTCTGATGGGAACTGGAGTCCACCATTGTCTAGCCATTAAAAGTCTTATTGTCCATGGATTTGCCTAAATCCCTTTTCAGATTGTCCAAGTTGGTAGCCCTCACTACTTCTTGTGGGAGCATTGTATGAAGCACTTCCCTTTGTCACTCTTGAATCTTCAAACATTCAACTTCATTGTTGTTGCTGTTGTTTAGTCGTGTCCGACTCTTTGTGACCCCATGGACCAGAGCACGCCGGGCACTTCTGTCTGCGACTGCCTCCCGCAGTTTGGTCAAACTCATGCTGGTAGCTTCGAGAACACTATCCAACCATCTCGTCCTCTGTTGTCCCCTTCTCCTTGTGCCCTCCATCTTTCCCAACATCAGGGTCTTTTCCAGGCAGTCTTCTCTTCTCGTGAGGTGGCCAAAGTAATGGAGCCTCAGCTTCACGATCTGTCCTTCCAGTGAGCGCTCAGGGCTGATTTCCTTCAGAATGGATGCGTTTGATCTTCTTGCAGTCCATGGGACTCTCAAGAGTCTCCTCCAGCACCATAATTCAAAAGCATCAATCCTTTGGCGATCAGCCTTCTTTATGGTCCAGCTCTCACTTCCATACATCACTACTGGGAAAACCATAGCTTTTACTTTTACAGTTTCATTGGATGACCCCAAGTTTTGCTGTCATGGAAGAGAGAGAGAAATGTCTCTGTTCCCTTTCTCTGCAAGCTTCTGTGAAGATATTTAGGATGGTTTGGGCCTTATATTCGGCCCAGAAACCAACTGGCAGCCAAGGGATCCACGAAGGGAGTTTTGGTGAATCTGCTACTTATCTCGAGTGCTGCTGGCCACCCTTAGTGGTCCCATCACCTCTGCTAATCAAGACTCGAATAATATTTAAATGCACATTCCTCAAATTGCACACAGGAAACAATGTTCAAAGTTGAACATAAAGGTTTTGCTCAGCTAATTTTCCAGAGGTGGTCGCACCCCATAATAAAATTCTTTTCACGCAACATGGCATACTATATCCTTTGAGAGCTAATGATATTCTGCAGCTAGGGCAGCATGAATCTGAGTTTGTTTGGGGGGCTCTCTCTCTTTCTCTCTCTCTGTGCTCTGAGTTACTTACTTCCATAAGAGAATTCTCCATGGCAACTAGCCAAAGGGGCTTGTCTCTTTAGTGTGTGAAATGTGAGCAGATACAAACTTGACACCATATTTCATCCCATCGTCTTCCTTCATGTCTGCATTCCTGGAGGTAAATTATGGGGTGTCGCCAACCATTCAAAGGTGACAAGAAGCAGTTGTAGAAAAAGAAAAAGAAAGTTTGAGAAAATGGAGGGAAAAGATTAACTATTTCAAAACACTCTAAGTAAGAAATTTTGAGCTATCATAAGTTTTAGAAAGAAAAAATCATTCTCTCTCTCTCTCTCTCTCTCTCTCTCTCTCCCACCCTGTCCCCAATTAGGTTCTGGACAAACACTATGAAGTACTTATTCATGCAACATTCAATGAACTTACAGGTCACACAAGCATTTATTTGCTGCTAAATTGGACTACTACAATGTGTCCTATGTGGGGCTGCCTTTGAAGACTTCAGCCGGCTTAAAAAGCAGTGGTAAAAGTTTTGACTACTGCATTTTTATTGCAATAACAGTGTACTGTTAACATTAATCATAGAGTTGGAAGGGACCACGAGGGTCATCTAGTCCAGCCCCCTGCAATGCAGGAATCTTTTGCCCAATGTGGGGCTTGAACCCACAACCCTCTCAAGAATCTCATGCTCTACCTACTGAGCTAAGGGCGTGATGCTTACCATGTTCCTAAAAGGTCCACTATCAAATAAGCAAGAATGTAAAAGGGGGAAAGGAATGGGGAGTGGAAAGGAAAGCGAGCAAATCTAGATCATTTCTTTCCTTTTTAAAAAAGTACTCTCATTCCCATCAGCCCGAACCAGCATGGTCACAGGTCAGGGATGATGGGCACTGCAGTCCAGCAATAACTGGAGGGCACACTGCTTCCACATTGCTGAAGTAGCAGATCTGACTGGAGAAAGCCTCCTTGCTTGAGAGATGTTGCAGCTAGAAAAGATACATAGCTAAAAAGCCTGACATGATTTAGGGGAACTTAGTATATGTACTTCAAAGTAGGTTGTCAAAATCTGATTGGTAACTGGGGACATTCCAGCTGCGATCTGAGAGCAAAATGTAATTCTGGGAAATAAATTGTAACCCAATGTTATGAGGTTCAGCTATGTGAGCTGGTCCAAAAAGAGCTATCTAAAACAGGGTGAAAACAGGGTAAAAAAGGGTGAAATGGCAGCACCAGGCTCTCTTGGGAGGAGCTCGTCTGCATAAGACACCTGCTGTTTTTGCTAAAGTCCATCACGCAGGAGGAGGGTCTCTTCCACCACCACACCCATCCATACACTTTCATTCTCCATCAAATTGTTTCTGGCACAAGTAGGCGGAGAAATTTTGTGTTCAGAAAACGAAAAGTGAATGGCATTCTGTGTGAGGGGCACTGACCACAGAATGGAGGTCTTTAAGCAGAGGCTTGACAACCATATGTCAGGAGTGCTCTGATGGTGTTTCCTGCTTGGCAGGGGGTTGGACTCGATGGCCCTTGTGGTCTCTTCCAACTCTATGATTCTATGACCAAAGTTGTTGTCTGAAACAGTTGAAGGTACAGTGGTACTTCGGGTTACAAACGCTTCAGGTTACAGACACCGCTAATCCAGAAATAGTGCCTCGGGTTAAGAACTTTGCTTCAGGATGAGAACAGAAATTGTGCTCTGGCGGCCCGGTGGCAACAGGAGGCCCCATTAGCTAAAGTGGTGCTTCAGGTTAAGAACAGTTTCAGGTTAAGAACAGACCTCCAGAACGAATTAAGTTCTTAACCCGAGCTACCACTGTACTAGGTTGGGGGAGCCTGGAGTAGATAGTACTGGACTTAAGAGGGTCCAGATGAGTCTGGTTCAGTTTTCAAGGCAGCATCTCCTGCTCTTGGCTTAATTTTGCTGCTTGGTTGTATTGGAGGCTACATATTAGCACATTCTTCACATTCTCACCACAAAGTGGCCCTCCGTCAAGACATGCACAATAGCACAGTGGAGAGGCAGGAGGCCAAGGGCGGGCGAGATTCCTAAATCCAAGTCCTGCAACCGTATCGCTGCCGTTGTTTCTTAGGCAAGCATCCAGCAGATCTCAAAGAGCCAGGCTCCTCTGCTCCAAAGGGGAAAGGAGACTCTGGCCTCAGCTGGCAAGTGTGGGAGGAAAGATCCTCCCCAAAATATCCCCACAATCGTAAAACTGGAGGTACACGCCGTGCTTCCAAGCTGTACTTGAAGGCTTGCAGCTTGCAACATTTTCATAACTTGGAAAATGTCCTGACAGCTGGATTAACTGCCGAGATAACAGAAGTAAAGGCAGGCACTCTTCCGTGTGTGTGTGTGTGTTCGTTTGGAGCATCATAAAACAAGCCTTCAAATTTTCTAACCAATTTATCAGAAACCAAACCTCAAGGTAAATAATTCTAAGACAAAATGATGGGGGGGCCGAGAGAGAGAGAGAGAACCCAGGGAACACACTCTTCTGTGTGACCAGCTTCCCCAAACTGGTTTGAATAAGAACTGAAATATTCCAGGCCTTTGACCATTTTGGTCAAATGGAAACGATGGAAACGATGCCTTATGAGGAAACGATGCCTTATGAGGAACGGCTAAGGGAGCTGGGCATGTTTAGCCTGGAGAAGAGGAGGTTAAGGGGTGATATGATAGCCATGTTCAAATATATAAAAGGATGTCACATAGAGGAGGGAGAAAGGTTGTTTTCTGCTGCTCCAGAGAAGCGGACATGGAGCTATTGATCCAAACTACAAGAAAGAAGATTCCACCTAAACATTAGGAAGAACTTCCTGACAGTAAGAGCTGTTCGACAGTGGAATTTGCTGCCAAGGAGCGTGGTGGAGTCTCCTTCTTTGGAGGTCTTTAAGCAGAGTCTTGACAACCATATGTCAGGAGTGCTCTGATGGTGTTTCCTGCTTGGCAGGGGGTTGGACTCGATGGCCCTTGTGGTCTCTTCCAACTCTATGATTCTATGATTCTTTCTGCCAAAGCTGTAGTGCATTCTTCCCATTATTATTTTTTAAATCTAAAATTAAAAATCTACCATTTAGATAGTCTCAAGTCCCTTCCAAACAACAACAACAACCACAGATGGCCACTCATCCTCTGCTTAAAAAACCTCCAAGGAAGGAGGGTCCACAACCTTTGAAGAGAGCCCATTCCACTGTCAGACGGCTCTTCCCATTAGAAAGTTCTTCCTGATGTTTAGTCAGAATCTTCTTTCTTGTAGCTTGAAGCCGGTGGTTTGAGCCCTGCCCTCCAGAACAGGAGAAAACAAGCTTGCTCTATCTGCCAGGTGACAGCCCTTTAGATATTTGATATATTTCACCCGAAAAATGTCAGGGGGTCCAATAATGAATCTCCCATTTCACATCTAGTTTGGCCCTCAATTCTACAGTTTTAGCAAAATAACAAACTCTGTATCTACACTGTATTTTTTTATTTTATTTTTTGCCAGCAAGGACTGTCTAATTAAGTACTTGCTTGTATGTGTGCTTTTTTTCCAATGACTAAAACCCCTGTGCACCAAAACAGAATTATAATAAATGTCTGACCTGGCTGGAATGCAGAAAGGTTGAATGTATAAATTTTCAGGTGTGAACTTAGACATTACTATATATCGGGTCCTCCCTTAAAGAGGGCATGTATTGCAGTGAGACCTGGAAACCGACACCCTGTGTTGTGGGTGGGTACGATTGGTCAGCCACAACACCCTCTTTTCAGCCCTTTTGCTGAATTTGTACTGTTCTGTTCCATTTGGAACAGTTTTGTGTATTTTAGCATTGTAATGATTTTATTTGTTTTTATAATTGTATATTTTGGTGTTGCAACCCACCCTAGGACCTTCCAGACTGCAACATATCCTTGACAGAGCATGTACAGTGTACATACAGAGTTTATTTGGGGGGGATGAAATATCTCAAACAGAGTGGTGGGTTAATTCCGTTTTTGTTTGTTCTGCAGTGCTTCCCTAATGCTAACTCATTATTGCTGTCTATAGAAAGGCTATAGCACAACAAAAGCGAGACGAAAATGAACCACGGCATTTGTGGTAGAAAGAGTTGCAGGATTTCAGCATTAATGGGATATGTGCTGCTTAAAAATGAAGCAATGTGACCAACTCCAAAACTTTCGCAGGCATGAAGAGTAGTGAAAGCAGGATTGTGTGTGACCACCCTGATAGCATTGTGAGTGCAAGTCATCATGAATAATCATGCAATGAAAAGGGATGTCTATAGGGGCCCCTCGTGCTGAAGGGCAAGTAAGAAATGGTATCAATAAATGAATATGAGGATCAGTGAGGCATATAAGTTAACATTCAAAGACTCAGTCCAAAGAAAACTTGCCACGTACTGGATGGTGGATTAGGGAAAACAGGGAATGGTCATTACATTTTGCCACATAGTGGGGATTAGGCCCGTGGCAACAGTGGCAAAGAGGAGGGGAACCCACTCAGAAAAGGGGCTTACTGAAGATAAAAGATAAAGGTAAAGGACCCCTGGATGGTTAAGTGCATTCAAAGGCGACTATGGGGTTGCGGCACTCATCTCGCTTTCAGGTCAAGGGAGCTGGCGTTTGTCCACAGACAGCTTTCCAGGTCATGTGGCCAGCAGGACTAAACTGTTTCTGGTGCAACAGAACACCGTGACAGAAACCAGAGCACACGGAAACGCCGTTCACCTTCCCGCTGCAATGGTACCTATTTATCTACTTGCTCTGGCGTGCTTTCGAACTGCTAGGTTGGCAGGAGCTGGGACAGAGCAACGGGAGCTCACCCCGTTGCGGGGATTCGAAGCACCGATCTTCTGATCAGCAAGCCCAAGAGGCTCAGTGGGATCTAGCCCTAGAGCTACAAACCCTGGTCCTACCATTGTGATACACCCTGCCCTCCTGCTTCATCTCCAGATCTCCAGCTAGGACAGAGTCCTTCCCCTCCTACATAGGGAGAGGAGGATTGGGAAAATATAACGTTTCCACTAATGTAGGGAACTGAAAGACTAGAAAACAAGGGATGGGATCTGGAAAATATCTTATTACCAGGAAAGCATGAATGTGTGTGTGTGTTTGATTTGTGTGTACAAGCCCCAAGTCAATGAAATCAAGATTGCCCTCCCAGTACAGCTCCTCAAGTTCCAGTGATCCATTTGTGTATAAGCAAGAGGTTGAAGTAATTCAGACAGCAGCACAATGCGTGTCAAGTTCTGTTTACTTAGCTACTCAAATTAACAGCCTTTGGAAGTGTCTCAGTAATTGATGGCAAATCAGGCCCTTTTGCTTTCTTTAGGATAGGGCTGGATTGCAGCTTGGTTGTAAATAAACACACATTTCTACTCCAAATATGTCATCTGGAGTCCTGAGCTATTGTTAAGAATTCCTGGATCGCTTGCATGAGTATGAATTAATGAATGCAGTGAGTCAAAGTTATGTACCCACCCAGGGGGATACAAATCCTCTAGCCCACCCCCCCGCCCTCCCAAACAATTTATGAATGTTAATAGGTTTTTATATTTAAACTGGTTTTTTCCCTCCTCCTCAAGAAATATGTGCATAAAAGCAGCCTTTTGTCATTGTTGAAGCGGCACCATAGCAAGACGGAGAAAATCTCAAGCATGGATGCTATAGCGTAGCTGCCATTTTCCTGATAAGGCAACATAGCCAAACTTCCATGAGTGTATCAAAAGACCCCAGCCACTCTCTTCCTTCACACCATCACCACTGGAATACAGATCCTCCAAGTGTTCCTATTTTCCAGGGACAGCACCAGGTTTACAGAAGTCATCACGGTTTCTGATTTGATCCTTAAATGTCCTGCTTTTCCTTAAGAGGTCCCTACAGTGGTACCTTGGGCTAAGAACTTAATTCATTCTGGAGGTCTGTTCTTAACCTGAAACTGTTCTTAACCTGAAGCACCACTTTAGCTAATGGGGCCTCCTGCCATGCCACTGCCGCACGAATTCTGTTCTCATACTGAAGCAAAGTTCTTAACCCGAGGTACTATTTCTGGGTTAGCGGAATCTGTAACCTGAAGCGTCTGTAACCTGAAGTGTCTGTAACCCAAGGTACCACTGTATTTTTATTGGAGAAATGTTGGAGGGTATTGAGCTATGCGATCCCTGAGCCAAGGAGATAAGTACCTATACAACCTTTAGAAGACATCTGAAGGCAGCCCTGCATGGGGAAATTTTCACGTTTAATGTTTTGTTAAGTTTTTCTATATGTTGGAAGCCACCCAGAGTGTCTGAGTCAACCTACTCAGATGGGTGGGTTTAAATATTAGTAGTAGTAGTAGTACAGTGGGACCTTGGTTGTCGAACATAATCCATTCCAGAAGAACATTTGACTTCCCAAACATCCGACAACCGAGGCGCAAAGGGCTCTCGGCAATTACAATGGGGGAAATGAGAAAACATGCCTCGGAAGCCGTTCGACTTCCGAGGCGCATTCGAAAATGGAAGCAATTAGTTCCAGGTTTTCGGCATTTGGATTCCAAAACGTTTGGCTTCTGAGATGCTTGAAAACCAATGTTCCACTGTATTAATATTACTATTATTATTATTATTATTATTATCAAATAGGACAATCCTATTTTCATCAGAGAAATGCTGGAGGGTATGGGAATGCTCAGTTCACATTGTTTATTAGGGACAGGATGTGACATTGCGCTCTATTTCCCTACTGAATACAATCTGACTGTTCCTTGTTGGGGTGTTGAGGCCTCACCCCTCATCCTGTGGCCTACCAGCCCCTCAAGAGCCTCTCCAAACAGCACATTCCCCCTGCTAGATATTGTTTACATTGGATATTGTGTATACTGACCTGGGGAGCTTTCCAGAGTCTTAGGCAGACCATTATCCTATCACCAGATCCTTTTTAACAGGAGATGCTGGGGACTGAAACTGGGGCGTTCTGCAAGCCAAGCAGCTGCTCTGCCAATGAGCTATATCATTTCCCTCATAAAATTCTAGCTTTGCTTTCAGGAGATCTCAAAATAACAGTCTATGGAAAGTGAGCCTTGAACTGATAAAAGTACGTAGGTCTCTTTGCAAAGCAACTGCAAAATTGTTAACTTGAGCATTTTTTTTTTCTGGCTTCAAATGGCTATGGAGGGTACTTCCCTTACCGGAAACACAAAGTTAATGAGACAGTTCACCAAATAAATATTTATGGTACATATGGAGTGGTTTTAGTTGCTTTTGTAAAACAAAACAAAACAGGAGCTTACTTTTCCAAAAGTTCTGGAGTACTTACTGTCCATAACCCATGATAATGTGAACTGTGATGATGAACAGCTAATATTTTTTTCCAGGACTGAAAAAAAGGGGGATAGGAAGATTATTCGCTGAAATAAACACCCATTCTGCGAAAATGAAGGAAATTTGGCAGGCAGGCTAGAGGTTTTTCAACCTAGTTCAAGAGCACTTTGATTGAACACACTGTTCAAATATCATAAGATAAAACGAAAATGTAAACAGCATCCAGGATGAAATGAAACCCAACTGGGAAGAGTTCATTTGTGCTTTAATGAGCTGGTTCTTTATTTTTTAAAAAACCTGACTTTGGAAATATGTAACGTGTCCAATAAACACATAGTTCAGTTCGCCTTATGGGTCCGCTGGCCATGCTTCCTACTGATCTCCTGAGGACTAGTCTGATGAGATTAGTGGGCGCACATGGAGATGAATGTGATCTGCTGTGTGTTCTCTGCTGACCATCCCTATATACTTCAAAAGTCCACTTAATTGGTTCTCATGCAGTGGAGGAATAACATGGCCTATAATGGTTAAAGGTAACCATTAAAGGTAAAGGGACCCCGACCATAAGGTCCAGTCGTGGCCGACTCTGGGGTTGTGGTGCTCATCTCGCTTTATTGGCCAAGGGAGCTGGCGTACAGCTTCCAGGTCATGTGGTCAGCATGACTAAGCCACTTCTGGCGAACCAGAGCGGTGCACGGAAACACCGTTTACCTTCCCGACGGAGCGGTACCTATTTATCTACTTGCACTTTGACGTGCTTTCGAACTGCTAGGTTGGCAGGAGCAAGGACTGAGCAACAGGAGCTCACCCCATCGCGGGGATTCGAACCGCCGAGCTTCTGATTGGCAAGTCCTAGGCTCTGTGGTTTAACCCACAGCGCCACCCACGTCCAACCATCAATAGCCTTATCCAGGAGGGTTTGCCTTAAATAAAAAGTAAAACCCTAGTGAAATGGGTTGTGCCTGTGTGACATCACTTCCCAGCAGCCCTAGACTGGGGCTTGAGAACACAAGTGACCAACGGTTGTAGCACAGTTCTCCCCAGGCAGGGAAGAAAGACAAAATCCCCCTCAGCTGTTGATTGATTCATGCTCTCCAAGTGTCCCGATTTTCCAGGGATAGTCCCAGAATGACAAAAGCCACCCTGGCTTCTCATTTGATCCTGGAATGCCCTTATTTCCGAGCTTGGGAAGGAGGACAGTCACTTGCCCCAAACGGTGGTGGCGAGGGAGCATCCCATTTCCTCTCTATGGCGTCTCCATGGCCACTGCTGCCGGCTTCCTCCTTGGGCAGCTCATAGTGGTTGCTGGAGAGCTGGCGAGGGGGAAGAGAGGTTGCTGCTGCCATGGCCCAGCCCCACGCGATGCGTCAGGTCTGAGGAGCAGGCAGGGCCACGGGAAGAAAGAGGGAGCAGAGCCCAGGGAGTCTCGGTTTAAATAATAATTATGATCTTTGTGCATCTGCATCTAATCTTGCCCCCTTCTCAAATTTATTTATTGGTGTGTGTTCTTCTTTTTGTACATCGACCAAAGAATAAAATAAAATGGGGATTAATGGGTTTTCTCAGGGCAGTGGAGTTCATGTGTGCTTGGTCCTGTTGGTGTAAGGGTGATGGACTTTCCCTGCATTGATAGGAAATACGTAGGGGGCACAAAAATGGAGGGTTGAGGTGAGTCAGATGTCTGGGAGTGAGATATGTCTCCATTTTCACATGAGGAATGTTATGGGTGTGTTAATTGCTAGAACCAGGCTGATCTCCCACTTGCTTGGAAGGAAGGCTTGAAACATCATAGGAATCTTCAGTCACCTGTCCGGTGAATGAAGCCAAAATTACCAGGGACAGGCCTGAATGTGAAGGGATGCCGGGGGATAGTTCTGTATCTGAAAGTGTCTTCTTGCTAGCTCCATGCTAACTGACCCCTAAAGCTTCATTTTCCATCTTGATATACCAACGGTTGGGGATTGAAGCATAGCTCTGACAGGCCAGTTTTAGAAACCACGGAATGCAAATAAGTCCCTGAAATTTCTCCCACATTTTTCGACACACCACCAGAGTGATTTAAAGTGTGGTGAAATGGTTGTCTTTCGCCCAACTCCTCCATTGTTTTCTTATGAAAGAAGGGTTTTTGTTTTTTTCCTAACTTGCGCTGGCAACTGTGCATAAGGAACCAAGGAGAAATATGTGTCTCAGCTTAGTTATTCGAATGTGAAAAGAAGGGGTCCAGTAGGGGTGGGGACTAGGATGGCCATGTGCCCTACTTTACAGAGGACAATCCTCTGGCTGAAGGGCTTCCAGAGGACATTCCTCTGTTTGAGGGACTCTCTGAGCCAAGTCTGGATTAAAGATAAAGAAGCACAAGAAGGGAGAGAGGAGGAGTTTCGAACATCAACAGTTCACTTGAGGCCTCTGGTGCAAGTGATCTGTCCTGCCTCTGGCAAACCACTGGGCGGGGGGAAAGAGTGTGGAAGAAAGAGAAGATGGAGAGAGAGGCGGGCAGAAAGGAAAAGGGAAAAGAGAGGAAAAGAGGAGGGTAGGAGAAATAGAGACAAAAGGAGATGTCAGGGATCGAATGGTGGCACATACCATTTCGGCACCTGAGGTGAAACCTGAAGGTGCCATTCTGCCCTGCCTCCACCCCCAATGAAGCTTCCCTTAGCAACAAAGCAGTGGGGGATTCAGGCAAGATATCATGGAGCGCACAATATCTCGTGAGATTTTGGAGAGATCTTGATTCCAGTGCCCTTTCTCTAGCAGAGGCAGGGGTGACTGGGCGAGGCGCACACAGGGACACCATCTCTTGGGCTTCTGCTGCCTGAGCCCATCTCCTGAACCTAGGTGGGCCCTGAACCTGGGCACTTCATACCATAATAGCTGAGCAAGAGAGATCATCATTCCAGCTACAAGTTTCTTTGGGAATAGGAAACCCTATCAGGAGGAAGGGTCACTGAAGTACATATAATGTGTACACCAGCCCTTATAAACATATACGGTACATATATGCACATACACACATCTTGGCAGTTGTGAACAAGCCTCCCTAATTGGGAGGAGAGGGAGGACCAAAAAACAACAACCCCCATTTAATTTGTTTCAGACGGTGGGATTTACTCACCGAGAAGTCCAAGAAATGGTACAAAGGTATAAATGTAAATGTTGCCTTTGGCGTGACCTTTGTAATATGCATGCACTCTCTCTCTCCTCCCTCTCTCTTCTGCCTTCCTCGGTTCTGCTGGCCCTGAGCCAAGAACTACATAACTTCTCTGGCAGAAAACCAGTGGGGGGGGAATGTGGGGGGACAACATTTAAAAATTCACCTTTTCCTTTCTTCAGGAGCTCCTCGGGGATCCTGTTAAAACTGTCTGACTTGTCTGCTACAGTTTAGGAGCCACCTTGCCGGCTCAGCTGTCAGCTATTATAGTATGAAGCGTCCAGAAACAACATCCCTCTCCCTCTTGTTTTCTTTTTCTCCCCTCCACCCCCATCTCTTTTTTTATCCTATTACGTCCAAGGACGTCCATCCCTGAACTTTGAAAAAAGAAGAAGCTCCCTCTGTCTCAAATAAATTTCCCTCTCTCCCCGCCCCATAGCTTAACAGGACCAAATTCCAGCATGTTTGGAACAGTACGACGTGTCAAGGCAAGCCGTCAAGGCTCATGGGCCCAATATTTATTTGCTGGTGATTATTATTTGCACAGCGCCAATGAAGCACAGGATGCTTTGCAGTGGAATCTAAGCTAAAGAAAGAGACTGGTCCATACCCCAGTTTGGGTACAGGCACTTTGAATGAGGTCGGTCCCATTACAGAGGAGGGAGAAAATCAATCCCTTTTGCATCTAAAGGCGAACCTACCTAGATAATAAGCAAACCGTAACCCTTCCATTCTTTGAAATTCACACTTTTGCAATGCAGGTCTGAAGCCACTTAATATGTACAAAAATGCAATTACTGCGGTAAATGCATTAAAATGCAAATATTAATGTAGCTAACATACTGGAATGTGCTATGGTATAGGAAACTGCTTTGCAAAAAAAAATTATATTAGGCGAATTACATAGTGACCAAATGTAAAATTTGTAAGCTTCTTTACGTAATATTTAATGTATTAGCTAATATTATTTGAACTCCAATTGAGTTACAATTCTCACAGTGGTTTAACAATCAATGCCTCTTCCCAGGGAACTCTGGGAATTGTAGAGCTGTGAGGAGAACAGGGTCTTCCAACAACTCTTAGCACTCTTTACAAACTATATATGTTTGAAGTCGCCAAGAGTGGCTGGGGTAACCCAGTCAGATGGGTAGAGTACAAATAGTAAAGGATTATTATTATTATTATTATTATTATTATTATTATTATTATTATTACAATGCCCAGGATTATTTGAGATAAGCCACAACACATAAGCCACATAACAGTGCTTCAAATCTATGGTGGGGCCTGAAAATATAGATCTAACCTGTAAAGCAGGTTTGACGGCATCTTAGCCGGCCCTGCTATTAGGCAGAGTGCCTCAGGTAACAGATGCTGGGGAAGCAGCAACGTCAGCTGTGACTCCTTAGCCCTCAGGCCTCTGTTGGAGATCAAAGTTGTGTATGCCACAGGCCTGTCATGCACCCTCTAAACTGGATTGTCATCAGGTGCACCGAAGGATGCTATTCCAAGGCCAGTAAGACTTAACTGAGAGTGCAGTCAGCTTCTGTACCTGGGAGAGAGGCTACCATCTTGTCCTTTGCCTCAGGCAGCAAAATGTAATGAATGGTATAGTGGGGGAACACACTTGTTGAGCAATATGTTCCCCATGTTTGCTTTCACCGATATATTTAACAGGCTCCAGATGAAGTTATAAATAATAACTATAGAATGCTTATTTTTTTAAAAATTGTTTTAGGTAGCTAGCTTGCGTTATTTTGCTATGAATGAAATGGTATGGAACCCACGGCCATTTCAGGGAGCTGGTTGCTGTTACTCTTGAAATATATTACTAAGAATGTGTGACTCATCTGAAAAATGTCATAAAGCTACTTGCTAATAAATCTCTCACCACTGACGGTGTAGCCCTATGGATTGCAGATTTTTAGATTTATTATTTCTAGGAATTGCCAATACTTATATTGGCCCTTTAATTTCTGATTTAGTTTTCATCTTCAAAGTTTTTTGGGGAAAATATTTACGTGTAGGATTCTGGCATAAGAGTAGCCAAGGTTTTTCAAAGTATAATTCAATGGCATCTCAGTTATTCCTTCCCTACCTTCCCAGAAGTGTGAATTTAACCATAAGCAATGCAATTCTAGGACTTGCCGATCGCATGGTTGGCGGTTCGAATCCCCGCGGCGGGGTGAGCTCCCGTCTTTCGGTCCCAGCTCCTGCCCACCTAGCAGTTCAAAGTGCAAGTAGATAAATAGGTACCACTTTATAGTGGGCGTTTCCGTGTGCTGTGCTGGTGCTGGCTCGCCAGAGCAGCTTCGTCACGCTGGTCATGTGACCCAGAAGTGTCCTCGGACAGCGCTGGCTCCCGGCCTCTTAAGTGAGATGGGCGCACAACCCTAGAGTCGGACATGACTGGCCCGTACGGGCAGGGGTACCTTTACCATTAATGCAATTCAGGATATATATTTTTCCACCAAGTTCTGGATTTGACCCTTTACTATATTTTTGCTTGTTAGTTAGTTCAACACTGGTAGTCATATTTGTATTATGGGTGTGTGTTTCTTCTGTTCTATTCTGGAATTCACATCTTGCCAGGTCTTTGTATTTATGTCCTTCGGAAATAGTGTGAATTGACACTTCCTCTCAGAGTAAGTTTCTACAATCTATATTTATGGGCCTCTGAGATTCCTCTTTATTTTAAGAATATTCCTGGTAGCAGAGCTTGCCAACATAGTGCCCTCTAGATGTTTTTGGACGGCAGTTCATATCATCCCCCATCCAATAGCCCTGCTGATGGGGTTGTTTGACTGACGACATCTGACATCATTGTTAAAACACCTGCACTGGCTGCCTGAGCCAGGTTCTAGTTGATTATATTAATTTACAAATCCCTGAACAACTTAGGCTCAGGGTACCTCAGGGTACCTGAACTCTTATATCGCATCTTGAAAACTGAGACCATCTGCTGGAGCATCACTGGTCATTCCCAAAGTAGGCGAGGCTCATCAACAAGGAACCGAGCCTCTAGTGTCATTGGCCCAGTCCTGTGGAACACTCTGCCACTAGATATTCAGCAGGTGCCTTCTGTTTCAACTTTTAAACACTAGCTGAAAACTCTTCTATTCCATCAGGATTATACAGGCAATTAAAATTACATCTTTCCACCTAGAGATACCAAGGATTGAGCATGGGACCTTTCTACACGCAAAGCACTGTTTTTGTTTGTTTGTTTGTTTGTTTGTTTGTTTGTTTATATTATATATAGACTTGGGGAGGGGAAGAAAGCAAATTAAAAATAGAGCACAGCACAATAAAACAGAGCATTAAAACACCAAATACGACTGAAAACGTATCAAAGACAATAGAGAGCAAGGAAGGGGGAAAACATAATCTAAAATCTTATTTAGAAGGCTTCGGGAAATCAAAAGGTATTTCCTTAGTGTTGAAAAGACATTAAAAGAGGAGCCGGGAATATCCTGCCGATTGCTGCAGCAAGGCGCTGGTTTAGGACTTCTGTTTCCTCACCTGGGTTGAATGAAAACTGGAAGCAGAGCTGGACTGATCTTCGGTTTGAAATTCATTCAGATTCCCAAAGCGTGTTTTGCAACAGCCATTTCATCGCTTGCGCGAATTTAAACTGCCAGGAGGTCGGACTCTGCAAGGAAAGATCCATTTTGCCTTTGCATGTGGTGCCCTGGGGAGGGGGGAGGGGGAACATGACACCCAAGTCAGCAGTGGTCAAGTACCGCATCACAGTTTCCTGCAGCTGTCACTGCAAGAACAGACTCATCCTGTAGTCAGCTGGGCAACTGGCTTCTCCAGGAGGTCTACAAACAGGGGCTCTCTCATGCGGCATATTTTCAGCTCACACCGTAGACACTTCAGGCATCTCTGCCATCTCAACCGTGTCAGCACATCTGACTTCCTACATGGCTTCTGCTCCACCATCTGTAAAAAGGTCAATTTCTTTGCTCATCCAAACCCGGCAGACAAGCTAATTTTGGCACCAAGTCAGGGGGTATGCTGGATTTCTTTACAGGCTTCTCAAATGTCTGTGCTGTTGTGGCCTGGTACAAAAGGCTGGGTCCTAAACCCATCGGTGAATGGTTTTTGAGAAAATGGAGGGGAGAGTGGTCTTGTGCTCATGTTCTGCTCACTGGTTTCCCACAGGTATCAGGTTGGCCGCCACAAGAACTGAGTGCTGGACTAAGATGGGCCATTCACCGGATCCAGCTGTTCCTATGTTCTTATAAAATCCAAGAAGCAAAGATCACCAGTGCTGAAGCAATGATTCTTCAACATCAACTTTGTTGGACTGGTCATGTTGTGCGGATGTCTGGTGACCGTCTGCCAAAACAACTACTCTATTCCGAACTTAAAAATGGAAAGCCTAATGCTGGTGGTCAACAAAAGAGGTTCAAAGACTTTCTCAAGGCTAATCTTTAAAAATGTAGTATAAACACCGACAACTGAGAAATACTGGCCTGCCAGCGCTCCAATTGGAGAACAGCCTTTGCTAAAGGTGTCATGGGCTTTGAAGACGCTCGAACTCAGGACGCAAGGGAGAAACGTGCTAAGAGGAAGGCACGCTTAGCAAACCCTCGCCGTGATCAACTCCTTCCCGGAAACCTATGTCCCCACTGTGGAAGGATGTGTGGATCTGGAATTGGCCTCCACAGTCATTACGTATTCACTGTTAAAATTGTGTTTATGGAAGACAACCTTATTCGGCTACGAGTGATCGCCAAAGAAGAAGAAGAAGAAATCCATCAAAGAGGGCCTATATGATCCTGGTTTGATTGTACAGGGACAAATTGCAAGCAACACCATACCACAGCAGTTTCCACATGGGTCACATCACACAGACAAAATGGTGGCACAGAAACAGCCTTCGACATAGTTGCTGCCATGACATACTCATTTAAAATGGCCTGTAGGCCATATCTGCTTCATTGCCCAAAGTTACCCTATAAAGCAGGCGGGGATGACGGTCAGCAAAGCTTTGGGAGAGACTGCATTTTCCTTCCAATGTAACACAAGTAAAAACACTGCTACTTCTCTACACTCTGTTCTCCTTTTCCTGAAATGGCTTTAGTCTTAAAACCTAGCCCATTGTGGCACTGTTGCATGTGTTTAGTTTCGGCCTCTGAGATTCCCCCCCCCCCAAAAAGAACTTAGTAAGATTATATCTGACTTTTCATTTGAAATGCCTTTCAGTTTGCAGCAGAAAGAATAAACGAATCTATAAATTGTGACTTTCTGAGAGCTTAGTGGTCAGTTAGAAGCAAGGGAAAATCTTTTGACACTTTCCATTGTGCAAACAGTGACTGGCTCCCTGACAGCTCTGCTAAGTCAAAAGCAGATTTGAAACAATAGCCTGGGCTGAACCAATGCGTGAGCTACCCACACAAGAGAAAACTAGAGCGGGACTCAAATGTGTGCTTGAAAAATATTTCTGGCACGAAGAGAAGCTTTCAGGAAATTATGTTTCGAAATATTTATTCTGATCTACCAGACTCTCTATCGTTCCCACTCTTTTTTTAAGTTTTTGATTCTTCAACATCTTCCATTCCTTTTTCTTTTCTTTAAACAAACTCCCCTACCTCCTGCCCTCTCTGACTCTTATTATGTTGGTTAATTTGACCATGTATATAACACAATGAGTTTCACAACCCATTCCTCAGTGGTTGCAACTTTTATTTTATTCCAGTTTCGCAGAGATCCGGAGGTGCAGTAGCATTTCCATATCTATAGACAAAACCGAGTCCCTTACAAAACCAAATAAATTCAATTAGAGGATCTAATGGCAATCTATAACCCGTTCTTGTTTTTATTTCATTTATTTCCTCTGTCCAAACATTCCTTATTTTTGCAGCTTTTAACTCTTGTTGGTTGCATGTTTTTAACACAATTTCCCCTATGCCTTTTGTTTCTGAACTTTTTTTTTTAATGTAGGGCAGCTTATGAAAATAATAATCTAGTGCAAGTGGATAAGGGAGCTGCAAATTGGCCAGAGGTGAATAGCCTCGGAGTGCAGAGTCTAAATAAAAACGTAAAAGCCCTACTAGATTTTTACTTTTTGAAATATGGTAACCCTAGCCTATGGGAAGCCTGAAAGCAGGACATGAGTGCATTGGTCCCTGCTCCCACCTGTGAGTCTCAGGAACTGATATTTATTTGCTGGGGGGAGGTACTCTGTCTGCACACATAAAGCAAATACTGCAAAGACGTCCAAAGTTTCCAGTGCTCTTTTATCCAAAGGATGCAGACCCTTCCAAGTGTTCCTATTTTCCAGGGACAGTCCCGGATTTACAGAAGCCTTCCTGGTTTCTGATTTGATCCTGGAATGTCCTGCTTTTCCTTAGGACATCCCTATTTCATCAGCCCTGAGTGCTCACTGGAAGGACAGATCATGAAGCTGAGGCTCCAATACTTTGGCCACCTCATGAGAAGAGAAGACTCCCTGGAAAAGACCCTGAGGTTGGGAAAGATGGAGGGCACAAGGAGAAGGGGACAACAGAGGACGAGATGGTTGGATAGTGTCTTTGAAGCTACAAACATGAGTCTGACCAAACTGCGGGAGGCAGTGGAAGACAGGAGTGCCTGACTAAACAACAACAATTTTCATCAGAGAAAAGTTGGAAGATATGGAGTTATGTGACGCACACATAGGAAACTATGCAACCTTTAAGTAACTATGCAACATTTAGAAGACATCTTAAGGCAGCTCTGTATAGGGAAGCTTTTTAATGTTTTATTGTTTTATTATGTTTTTATATATGTTGGAAGCTGCCCAGAGTGGCTAGGACAACCCAGTCAGATGGGTGGGTTATAAATAATAAAGTTTTTGTTGTTATAGAATAGGACACCCCTATTTTCATCAGAAAAATGTCAGAGGGTATGAGGATGTTCAGTCTAGTAGTGCTCTCTCTCTAACTTCTGATTGGTCGGGGAAGTGGGAACATGTAACTCTGTCTTGAAATACGGCCCTTTGCAAAATAGAATGACAAAAGTGCGTTGCCTTCTGCTATTTCAGCTATTTTGCCTGCTGTCCTCCCATTCATGAATTTGCTTCTAGCGTCTGAACTCGTTGGCCTCTGTTTGATCACTTTAACGGCTTCTGGCATAAGCTTTCCAAGGCTACCATTGCCCTTCATTCCTTGTTGCATGGAAAGAGAGAGAAAAAGCAAAGGGCGATTAAATGGCTCGCATTCCTGGAGTCAGTAACCTTCAGGGCATCAGAAACCCCAATGATCAACTCTGGCATCAACACGCAATGCTGTAAAAATAGAATAGCTTATAATTGCAAAGGAGGCAATTGATTGCTTTGCTAAGGCCATGAGAAATGGAGCTTGTTATTCTAACCTCTGCATTAAATGCCTATCCTGGCTTAAGAGGACAGAAAGGGAATTTATGCAGAGGGCTGTGACTGGTCAAATAGGCTTCGCCTTCAGAAATGAAATGGATAGATGGTGTCATCGTTGGCAGCGGCACTAGAAAACCACTGCAGAAACAGGGAACAACCGAAAAAGAAACATCAAAGCAATTACCAGGGGCCTCTTGCACTTCGTCTTGTTACCATGTTAAATGTTGGCTCATGCTATTGGACTATCTGGTCTAATATCATCATCACATTATCAGTGTATATGACACTTTACTTGCAGAGTTACAAAGACAACATTGACATATATGGATAACAACAAGGAAAAACAGAAGGCGGAGGGGAAGAGAGGATAATGTTGGCAAATGCTGTTATACATTAAACTTGGGAACAGTTTGGAAAGAGGATTAAAGAGATAGGATTCTGCCTTATATTGAGTCACTTCAGCGTAGGTTAGTGCAGAATGCAGCAAGCAGATTTGATTGAACTGAGATCTGGGACAAGAAGGCATGAACATACCATATTTTTTGCTCCATAAGACGCACCTGACCATAAGACGCACCTAGTTTTTAGAGGGGGAATGCAAGGAAAAAAATATTCTTTAAAGGGATATTCACTGACGGGCTGCCCTTCTCCCTCCTCGGGGAAAAGCCCCCAAGAGCTCCGCGCGGCTCTTGGGGGCTTTTCCGGGAGGTGGGGGAAGGGACTGAGGGGCTAAGCCAGAACAGCAAGAAGCCAGCGCTGCACAGCGATCCCTCTCGCTGTTCTGGCTTCTGGTATAGCCATGCGAAGCCTCTTCAGGGCAGCACGATGAAGGCTCCCCGTGCCCTGAAGAGGCTTCATGCGGCTAAGCCAGAAGCTAGAACAGCGAGAGGGAGCGCTGTTCTGGCTTCTGGGATAGCTGTGCAGCCTGCATTCGCTCCATAAGACACACACACATTTCCCCTTACTTTTTAGGAGGGAAAAAAGTGTGTCTTATAAAGCGAAAAATAGGGTAATCACATCAGTCCTGGCCTGACTGCACTGGCCACCAATTTGTTTCTAGGTGTAATTCAAAGTGTTAGTTTTGATCATTAAATACGATTCTGAAGGCTCTCTCTTTCCCATATAAATCTGCCTAGACCCTGAGATCATCATGTGAGGCCCTTCTCATTTTCTTTTCTGTAGCAGCTTCCCACCTATAGACTGCTCTCCCCAGGGAGGCCAGCCTAGCACCAAATCGCTTTTGTTTTCTCCGGACATTTGGGTAGACTGACTGACCTACTGACTGAGTGACTGACTGACTGACATTTGGGTGGCAAATTTTCTGTTTCACAATTTAAAATATTCATCTATACAACCTTAAAATATCAATGACTTCCCTCCTTATCTTTCCGTGGTTCATTTTACATAGCATAAATCCCTGCATATTTTTTATAAACTAAACCAGTATTCCATTAATACTTCCATCAAAACTTATTTACACTGTTGAATTTATCTTAATGCTGCCAGCGTTTTCAAGTGTACACAATTTCCCCCCATATATTCAATAAACATTTTCCAATCTTCTTTAAACAAATGTTCTTCCTGTTCTCTTATTCTATACATTAGATCCACAAGCATAGTCCATCAGTTTAAGTTGCCATTCTTCTTTGGTTGGGACGTCGCTTGTTTTCCATTTTGGGGCTAAGGAAATGCGGGTCACCGTAGTAGCATACATAAATAACCTTTTTTGAAACCTGGGTATGTTTCTACTGTGCTTGTGTATTTTTATTACTGCATCTTATGCTAGTTGCGTGCTGAGGTCCCCAAAACATCCCTTCCCCAAATAACTCACACATCACACATAATTTTTGTTTAAGGTTTTTGGCATAATTTTGGCCACAACTTTATTATCATACAAGATTGTGAATGGTTGCTTAGGCATTGGTTATGACTAGCTACCCCCCCCCCCCGCCTTGGGGATAGCACTGACTCCCGGATTCCAGCGTAAGTCAGTGTGGAGGAACAGGCAGGGCAACTGGGGCTGCGACTCAGACCCTTCAGTTCCTCCCTGCGTGCGCCTTGGGGTCTTACACGGCCCGCACCCGATTCCAGGTGTTTGGACAAGGGGGATGGTAAGCCCCAGAATTCCTTTAACGGAATTCCCATTCCGCAGCAGCATTGGAGGGGTAGGCACAGCCAATCCATACCCCTCCACCAACCAATTTAACCAATGCCTAACCGCCAACCTTACAAGTTGTGACGATTTGCTACGTAGTAGGCAAAACCCAATTGGCACACTCTAATCAGCCAAAAGGTAAATTCCTACCAGGCCCCCGCACCAAGGCGGATGACCCCATGACAGGCATAGCAAGGCCAAGCAAAAGCCCTTTCAAAGGGAGGGCGGGCGGGTGATCCGGTGTCCACAGCGAAAGAGAAAGGAACATTCTGTGGACCTGGTATAAATAACCTCTGATCCCACCCCTTAACTGGCAACATCAATTTTAGCCTAGTAACAACAACCACCAATCAATCAATTACCTTGCCACAGCCTGGCTGGCAACTAGGAATGCTTTTGCTGGCCCCAACCGCAACACGTGCTCTCTTTTTAATGAGAACACGCTTTGTAAATCGCTTTGGGATAGCTCAGTTGGTTAGAGCAGGATGCTGATAATACCAAGGTTGCAAGTTTGAGGGATAGCTGCATATTACTGCATTTATGAAATAATTCATAAATTCAATAAACTGAACCAAACCTAAATATTTTCTTGGTACAGTATCTTATCAAGATAAATCCCTACCTCAGGATCCCACCTAGAATGAAATTATTACCTTTGTGTGGCTGACAATAGTGTCAGAACTCAAGAAGAAGGAAGCTTCATGAAAATATATCACTCTATTTACCGCGGTTCTGGCAGCAACCTTGTAAAAGAGCAATGAATGACACCCACACACACTCTCTGAGGCAGACAAAAGCAAGCCGATCATAAATCTCTCTCAACTATGTGTGGATTGTCAGTTCCAGAAGTATCACTTCACATTTCCACTGTCATTTTTATCATTGTTCAAATGTCTGTGCTGTCAGCAAGAATTATTTGAATTGTCAGGAATACAGGGTTTTCTGCCTCGCAGTTTCAGTTCAGCCAAATCAACTGTTGCACCAGAAGTCCTCGTGGGAAATGGCAGTACCCTTGTCTGTTATTAGATGGCTTTCATGGAGCATATAGTTAAACTGTGGGATCTACTGCCACAATACATAGTGGCAACTATCAACTTTGAAGGGGCAGTAAGCTTCTGAATATCAGTTGCTGGAAACCACAAAAGGAGAGGGCTTCCCATAGGCACCTGGTTGGCCATTGTGAGAACAAGATTCTGGACTAGATGAGCCATGGGTCTGATTTTATGTCCTTACATTAGTCAAATTAATTGAGAATAAAGCTATCAATGGTTACTGGTCACGATCAGTACACTCTCTCCAGTATCAGAAACATCACACTCAGCTCTGATGTTGAAGACAGTTCAGAAACTTCAGCTGCTGTAGAACTTGGCAGCCAGGTTGCTTGCTGGGGCAAGATGGTTTGAGCATAGGACACCGATCCTGGCCCAACTGCACTGGCTGCCAATTGGTTTCCGAGCCCAATTCAAAGTGATGGTTTTGACCTCCAACGCCTTAAACAGCTCACCACCGCAATACCTCAAGGACCACCTCACCCCATATGAACCAACCCAGACCCTGTTATCATCATCTGAGGTCCTTCTTCTAGTGTCTCCTCCATGAGGGTCACAACAAAAGAATGGGCCTTTTTGGTGGTGGCTCTCTTTTTGTGGAACGCTCTCCCCGGGGATGTTCACCAGGCACCGTCATTATGTATTTTTTAGGTGTTGGGTAAAAACATACCAGGCCTTTTGACTGATTAAACAAAATGTGTTTGTGGGATGAGGGTTATTGGTTTGCTTTTGTTTTACAATACGATACAATATGATACGATAATCTTTATTGTCATTGCCCCATAAAGAACAACGAAATTAAAAAAATCTACATCAGACATTCAAAAACCAACAAGCCTGCTATTCCAGCTATCCCAGCTTGGTTAGCCCCCTAAAAACTCTGATACTCCATAATTAAATACAATATACTCCCATAGAGACTACCTTACACTGCGTTTAAAACCAAAATCGCATTTGGATAGAAACTGTTTCTCAGGCGGCTAGTCCTAGTCTTTATAACCCTGTACCTTCTTTAGAAGGCAAAAGCTGAAAGAGATCATTTCCGGGGTGCACACTATCCTGCACTATCTCTGCAGCTTTCTTATGACACCTGGAAGCGCAGATTTGATCCAAGGTTGGAAGAGTGCACCCAATTATTCTCTCCGTAATTTGTGTTCTCATTTTGTATTTCTATGTTGGGGAACCACCCTGTCATCTTCAGATGAAGAGCAGAATACAAATTTAGTAATAAATAAATAACATAATAATTCTGAATACCATTCATTAGGGATAACTGCTAGAGTGAGTTATTTTGTTTGAGTCCTGCTAGTGGGCTTCTGGGGGGTACTGGGACCACTGTGATACAGAATGCTGAGCTAGATGAGCCTTTGGTGTGATCCAGCAGCAGGGTGGTTCTTAAATTCTTATGAAAAGCAGCCTATAGACGTAGGTAATCCAGAAGATATTTTTCCACAGCTTGGTCCCACTCCCACAAGATGATTCTGCCTTGTCCCACTGAAATCAATGGGAATTAAGATGTCATGAATACAGCTGTATTGGATCTTCCCCAGTTTCAGTTCATAGGGTAGATCTACAAACAATATGACCCACTCCAGCCCGAGGTAGCCAGAGTGGGATACTGAATCCTTCTGCAGCAGAAGGCACTTTTGTTCTAAAATGTCTTGTCCTGCAGCCAAGGAACACACCAAAATAACATGCCATTTCCTTCTTTAAAATCTGATAGGGAACAAATTTGATCTGGTGGAGGAAGTGTGCTTTGAAAGTCTAGCCTCATATTATGTCACCTGTTTCCTGAAGTTTCCTTCCTCTATGGAAGCGGCAGTTAATTTTGCACTACAATAGCGGTCAAAATCAAAAGAGAGGAGAAACTCACAATCCATAGAAAGCGTTCAATGGAAGCTATGTAGTAAAATGGTGGTTGCTGTCCCTTGAGGCTGATCAACACTTTCAAAACGGCATTGCTAAAGAAAGCAAAAGGGTCATAGTGAAGCCATGACTGACGTGGATCCAGCTTAAACCTCTGGCTTAAAGCTTAATGTCTTAACACTTAATATCAGGATATGGGTATTGCTCTCATACAAGCGTTGAAAAGTTATTCCTGCCACACCAACCTCCTAGTAACTAATCCTAGTATAATGCAGGTGTGCGGAACCTTTGGTCCTCCAGATGTTGCAGAACTTCAGCTCTCATCATCCCTGGCCACCATCCCTTGTCAGATGTAGTTCAGCAACATCTGGAAGACCAAAGGTTCCCCACGCCTGGTGAAATGATCCAAATTCTAGGCCTGAGCCAGATGTTATCATATTCATATGTACGCTTGACCTTTTGACAACATAGGACCACTGGGGATCAGAATTTCCCAACTGCACATACTCTCAAAATGAAGAAAACACGTCAAGGGGGCACAGCTTTGGAGGAAAAACTGGGTTCGTTTTGGACACATGAGCTGAAATGAACCCCAAACTGCTTAAGTAGTTTCCCTTCAACTGTGTTTCTTTGGTAATGTTGCTTACCCTCTAGGGCCAGGTGGCATTGCGTGATGGCAATCACATGTGGTATTTAAAATAGGTTCCAAGGCTGAACTCAGATGTGCTGTTTTTGTCCCTCTCCTGCATCTTGTTCCTTTTTCTCATGCCAGATGCATTTTCTATATTCCCAACAAACTTGTTTGATTGTATTCATTAAAGCTGGATTTTCTTTCCAGATATACATGTTCCTGGCAAAGTACTCCTTAGCCCCTACCATCTTCTTCCTCCTCCTCAGCATCAACACTTAAATTCAAGGAACTAGCTTTTGACCCTTCCGTACCCCCGTTCGTAATCATAAATCCAGCCGTCCGTGTTTCTTGCTTGTAAAGCTAAATGGAACTATGCAGGAATGCACGGCAAAAATTCTTGTGTGATGCACAGCCTTTTGCCCCCACCACCTCCATGCGGTTACTCATAATCAGATTTGGAATGTGTGCCTAGAAGGGAGAAATCAGAGACTGCAACCCATGCTGCAAGCAAAGTAGCTGAATCATTCAGTTAGCCCATATTTCTAGCTCAAATTGTTTCGTCAGGAGCCACTGTTCTCTCACCAAAGCTAATGAGAGCTATTTGTAACGGGAGGCAGGCAAGATAACTCACCGCCACTTAGCCTGGCATGATTTCATATGTCCTCCGTCGCCAACTTAATGTTGCTAACTTTGAAATAGTTGTGCATTTTACAATAAGAGTTATGCGCATTTTGCCACCGCCGTCATAAATTGTCTTGACAATTTTGCAAGTCTGCTTTCAACGCAGGGACAACAGGGAATAAGCCCCAACGGTTTGAAAATATTGTTAAGGAGTTAGGAGTGCCATAAGAGGGTGAGAGAAAGCTTTGCTGAAACCAAGATGGCACCAATCTAGACTTGTTAAAGCTGGGCAGTTTTAGTGCTTGACAGAGATGGGCAAATCCATTTCTTTGCATTTCTCTTTTCCCAAATCTTACATTCCGTTCTCCATATTTCCACAACGATACGTGATAGATATTTTTGAAGTTCTCGTGAAAATTCACCAGCATTTTTTTCATCATATTCTTGCACGCCACCTTGATTTCTGAGTGGCGCAAGTTTCCAGGAGTTGCAGGTGCTTACCCAAGATTCGGTTTTCTTGGAGTGAAGGACAGCAGAGACTGTGGTGTCTTTATAGCATATGGTTTATTTACACATATATACAAGCTGAGCCTACGATGGAGAGGCTCACAGCATTCACAGCCCAAGAGGAGCTTCCTTCTCCCATAGTGACAACCTTGGATTCCAGAAGAAATCAGGCATGGCTCCGTATCTTGGCTGCCCAGCCTGCTTCCTGCTTCTATCTCTCACACCTCAGCTCTGGTAGTAGTCTTTCTAACTAACAGAGTTGAGGGAGGAAGGCCTTCCCCTTTGCCACAAATGTCAGAGGTTCAGAAGAAGCAGGGATGCCACTAACATCTCTTATCCATTGCGTTTTGCTCAGGGACCTTCAAAACTGCCTTTTGTCTCTGTTGGGATTAAATATTAGTAATTGCTTGGCAGGTCTTTTTCTCCCCTCAACTGTCTTTCCTGCTTTCCTCTCTTCCCCTGTTACTATTCATTGCAATAATGACTTGCTTTTGGCAGTGAGCTACTACTGGCTCTAATGAATAGTCCTAATTTTGTATTTCGTGTTATACAGACAAACGGTGCTTTTCAGCTCCCCTAATGATCATGCTCTGATGTTTCTGATCCTGTCAAGACAGCAGCTGCTTTCTTCTCTCCCTATTAAGCTCATAAAACTCCCCAGGATTGCTTTTCAAGGGGTGAGCCCCCCAAATCCATCTTCCTCAGGTCTCTGTGGTTACTTCATCTTGCAGTTGTCGGGGGCTGTATTTTCAAGTAAATATTAGCTTCATTTCATTTCATGAAGAATCTCTGCAAGTTCTCTTGGAGGTCAATAATGGCACAGCAGATCATGAATACTGGTGACCAACTGCTAATGCTATTTAACATCTGTATGATGCTGTTGGGCGTGGTCGTTGGGGAATCAAATCTATTTCTCCATCCCATCAGAATCAAGTGAAGCTGTGAAGATGCTGAACCCATAATTAGAAATGGTGATATTCTAAGCTTCAGGAGCCATGGTCACAGTTTGTTCTATATAAGGTTGCACTATCACTGAAGTATCAGGAGAGCATAGTCTGGGATTAATCCTTGATTCCATCTTGTCCCTGGATAACGATAGTGGTAGAATGCCTAATGCCAGCTGGTTTGACTGCTACAGCCATTCCTGGACAGGGATAAACTGGCCACATGTGGATTTTCTTTGTCTGCAGTAGAGAGTTAGGCTAGAGCCTGGTTTGCACATCACATTGGACCATAGTTGAAAACAAGCTATGGTTTAATGTGAATGCAGTGTGCTGATGCATGCAGCTGAAAAGTTCCAATTCTGCTGCTCCAATGCCGCCATTATTATTATTATTATTATTATTATTATTATTATTATTATTATTATTATATTTATATTTATACCCCGCCCTCCCCAGCCAAGACCTGGCTCAGGGTGGCTAACGCCGAATATAAATACAGTAAAAATGTTCAAAACAAAACAAACAAAAAACCCAAACAAACAGTTGATTAAAATATGTTACAATACAATTTAAAATGCAACTTAAAATGCAGCCTTGTTTTAGTGGTAGCCTATAGATCATAGCCATAAGGGGAGAAGACTTCAAATATTCACCGGGGCCAACTATCCATGCTAGTCCTACATGGGCCAGCAAAAAGAGCAGAGGGAAAATTTATATACAAAATCCCATATCAAGGGTTCCATCAAAATAAATAAATAAATGAGAGGGGGGGTTAGACTGAGTTGTTGTTGTTGTTGTTGTTACTTAATAATTATTAACATTATTTAATAATTATTAAAATTATTAAAATTTATACCACTGTTGGCATGCTTCTGGCAGACTCTGGCAAGAGTCTGGCTTGTTGGTGGTGGCGCTATATAAGAATTCCTGGGTACCAAGTACTCTTTGGTGAGAGAGCCCCAGCAGAGACTTAAAATCACAAAATATGCAGCAAAGCAAAGCATGGAAATATAGGCCGTTAGATCTTTAAAATGTGCCCTTCCAAGTGAGTTACAAAATTTCCCTCTTCGCCTAGCATAGGAAAAGACAACATGCTCACTATATTTAAAATTTTGTTTACCTGCAAATTTTATGAAGGTCAGTTTCATGTGCTTTTCCATACAGTGGTACCTCGGGTTACAGACACTTCAGGTTACCAAGTCTTCAGGTTCCAGACTCCGCTAACCCAGAAAGAGTACCTTGGGTTAAGAACTTTGCTTCAGGATGAGAACAGAAATCGTGCTCCGGCAGTGCGGTGGCAGCAGGAGGCCCCATTAACTAAAGTGGTGCTTCAGGTTAAGAACAGTTTCAGGTTCAGAACAGACCTCCAGAACGAATGAAGTTCTTAACCCGAGGTACCACTGTACATCGGTTAGAAAAGTTGTTCAGGCAATAAAACATAGCTTAGTTTCAAAGTGGTAAAAGTTCCTGGATTATTGGTAAAGGAACTCCAGAATGGCTGATGAGAGCCATGTAACCTCTTCACACACTGAGCTTCTCAGGTAGACTGAGGGAAACAATAGGCTTGATTACCTATTTCCTCCCAAGGCGAGTGACATAGCTAAGCCTGGCAGGACAGTTTACTCTATGGTATTAACCCCTTTGCGCATTAATTAGACTTAAGCATGTTGGTTATATGAGGCTGGTTATCCCACAGTTGTGACATCGGAACCCAGGCTTGTGGTTTGTTTCTTTGCAAATGAACTATGTGGTGTAACCATGGTTTGTTTCGGGCATACTGCTTGCTCACTTGAAACCACAGTTTGTTATTAACTATGGTTTAATGTAATGTATGAATTGGGCCTGAGTACTCATTTGATTGCTTCTGATTCAATGATTGCATCCTTGATCAACTCAAAATTTTCACTTCATTTGTTACAGAGGTTGGTCTGTCAGGAAGATTGCTTGTCAATGGCTCAAGATGTTTGGTTGATGTTTCCTTAATGGGAGCTAATGATTGGAAGGTGGCTGGAGTTTTCTAAAGTGTGTTTGAATGGGAAAGGAACCAGAGCTTAGGAAACTCACATACCTCATCTTTCTTTCTCTCTCCCCCTCTCCCCCTCTGCTGCCAGAAGAGTGTATGAAAAACATACACTCTTGATTTCACATGAAATGATAGGCTCACCAGCATTCTTGAAAGAAAAAGAGAAAGTTTAGCTCCCAGGAGTCAAACTCTAATGCCCATGTAAACCGTGGGTGTTTACTTTAATTGCAGCTATTTTTCAAAACCTATATTAGATGCACCAATATGAACCGTGAACATGCAAGCCGCAAAAGAGACCTGGTTAACTACATCAATCTTGCCTTTGGCTCCAAGCAAATCTGACTCATCTCTTTAAGTTCTGCTCATCTGTTTCCAATACTGAGCAAGCATGCAAATTTCAATTTCCCCAATCAGTACCAGGAAGCAGCAATGGCTACATGGCTGACCACAATGGATGACCCACGAACAAATAAAAGTCCGGAAGAATCCAATGTTTTTGGAAATGTGGTGGAGGCCCCCATGAGGTTTGGTCAGAGATCAGTGCAGTTCTTGCCTTAAAAGATGGACCAACAGTGAGAATATGGTGAGGTTATATTTTCAACAAACAGCCCTCAGCTCTGCACTTGAAACTATATATGTATATATGTTTCAGCTGGCTGGCTGTTTAAATTGCACATCTTGCTTTCTTTGTCTCTTTCTCAGCCTGTTGCACTGATCAGTTGTAAGAGGCACCCATCGATTTCCATGGAGGTATGTGTTAGATCCCAAAGAAACAGGATGGTCCTGCTTCCCATCTACAAGACAGCAACCTCTGGTCAGGCAGAGAGAGGAAGGAGCCATGTTCAGTGATTGAATGAACAGAACCAGGTTGTATGTGCTGTAGTAATTTGCCTTTTATTCATTTTAAATGGCTGGGCTTATTCCCCGCCCCGTTATTTGATGATCCTTTCCCACCTCTTTCCTTCATTTTCCTTGAAGGATGTGCAACAGAGACAAATCTCCTACAGCACAAAAGTACACCTCTCCTACCTGTTTTCTTTAAAAAGTAGCAGAGAGGCAACTCCCTGCACAATAAGATTATCTTTCCACTCTTCCTAAGGTCACCCATCAACTTATTAAGCATGGGGGAGGTCCTGCACTTAATGCCACTTTGTCGGTGCTGCATAATGGTTATAGAAAATGTTTGGGGGGGGTTCACCCAAATAAGCCCTTTCTAACTCCATTAACGGGTCTCGCAGGTGGCGCTGTGGTTTAAACCACAGAGCCTAGGATTTGCCCATCAGAAGGTCAGTGGTTCGAATCCTGGCAACGGGGTGAGCTCCCGTTTTTCGATCCCTGCTCCTGCCCACCTAGCAGTTCGAAAGCACGTCAAAGTGCAAGTAGATAAATAGGTACCGCTCCGGCGGGAAGGTAAACGGCGTTTCCGTGCGCTGCTCTGGTTCGCCAGAAGTGGCTTCGTCATGCTGGCCATGACCTGGAAGCTGTACGCTGGCTCCCTCAACCAATAAAGCAGATGAGCGCCTGAACCCCAGAGTTGGTCACGACTGGACCTAATGGTCAGGGGTCCCTTTACCTTTACCTTAACTCCATTAACAAAGTAATAAGCACTCCCTGATTAGTTTGGACATATGCCCTACAATGTCACTCATCCCAACCACTCCTTCCACTTCATTGTTATGACTTCTTTCCTCATCCCAACCCAATAAAAATCAAACAAATGTTTTGGAAAATAGCCTGTCCATCTTCGATGGGCCTTGCCACCTCTCAAGGTATTGTTGCCAAACTTGGCATGAGTGCTCCTGAGGTGGGAGTGGCCGTCTTCATTCAGGTTTGGACACCAGACACCATTTTGAATCAACATGGCAGACCCAAACATGACTTTGGCATGATTTCAACCAATTTTTAGGTGCCAGGCAAAAAAATTCCTCTATAACCAGGCCTTTGGCCTTTATCTGCGCCTGTTAGAAGTGGGTGGGACGTTTTTAGTACATTTCTTTTACCCGTCAGTATGGACCAATAATGGGCTGGAATTAGTTTCATGTCATATCCCAACCACTTCCTCACAGAAGAGCACCAGCTGTGAACTGTGAGCCACCAATTCAAGTTTCATTTCAGGCACAAGTTCAGCCAGGCAAACCACTAGGTAGCGCTAGGAAGCTGCTGTTCCCTCAGCCTCAGCGTCCCCATCTGCAGCAAGGGAATAATAATATTGGCTTTTGTTTGTTTGTTTGTTTGTTTGTTTGATATTTAGAGCATTTGTACCCACTCCTCAGCAAAAAGGCTCCCAGAGCGGTTTACACACAATCCATTAAAACAAGTCAGTCAGTCACTGCCTGCAGGCTTACAATCTAAAACACACAGAACACACAAGGGAAAAGGGACAGGGAGGGAAGAGGGGGAAATCAAACTCAGGCACCCATTCTTAAACAGTTGTTCTTATGATGACCAGATGGCACAGTTAAGGGGTAGGAGGTCCCTGAGACAGCTGGTCTTTCAGCAAAGCTGATGGAATGAGGACGGCTTCCCATCTTCAGCACAGAGGACATCTGATGGAATGGCTGTTCCCAGGTGACAACTGCAGGAGAGGAGACCCGATGCAACTGGTCTGTCACAGCAGAGCTGATGGAGTGAGCTTATCAGAGAGGAGTAGTTTAAAAGGGGATGGGGAACCTATGGCCCCTCAGATATTATTGGACTCTAGTCCCGATATTAAGCTTTCTGGGGCTGATCGGAGTTGAAGTTGGAACAACATCTGCAGGAGCAGAGGCTCCCCTAACCCTCGTGTTGGCCAGCTGTAACACCCATGAGGAGGAAGTGCTTTTGCAGGACTTAGCAAGCTGCAGCAGTACCTAACCCTTTCCCCACCCGCCCATTCTCACAAAAAATGCTTCGCCCAAGCAATTTCTTCCCCACCCCACCCCACCCCACTTTCAGATGTGCTCCAAGACCCAAAGGAAGAGTAGGAACAGGGTGTTGCACTACGCTGTAAGGGGTGAATTAACAGGGTGGCGGGGAGGGTTAAGCAGCCCTGCCTGATGATTCTCTGCTGCAAACGCTTCCCCTTATTCCCTCATCAACATCATTGTGTTAAGAAACATTTGAGAATTTGTGATGGGCCAGATTATTTATAGCTTGGCTCTGAGATACTGCATGTTCTCAAATACCACCCAAACACCAGTATGGACTAAACGGGCCATTGGCCTGATCCAGAAGGCTCCTTTTAGGTTCTTTGCATTGGGCTTCTGCTTCAGTTGTGTGCATCTGTAAAAGAGGAGTACAGTGCAGTTTGCTCCCAAAAATAAGTAGACACGCTAGCAAAAGATACATTGCTTCCATTTTTTTCTTTTCCTGCAGTAGGGTAAATATCCTCTGGGGGCAAGTGCCTTGTGCCAGCTCTGTAACAGACAGAACAAATGAAGTTTCCTCCATCGCTGTCACTCCAACTGGGGGGAAACTGAATTTGTTGAATTTTACAGCTGCTAAAATCATAGGAGGCCTGCCAGAAAGCAGGGCACAAGGGCCCCATAATGCCCTGAGAATGCAACCTGCTTTTCTGCTTCCCACTGAATCATCTGGTAGGCCACTGTGAGTACAGGATGCTGGACTCGGTCAGCCTGATCCAGCAGGGATCTTATTATGTAAGAACACACGAGAAAGCAGCTGAGGGAAGCGTTTCAGGAATGCGCAAGGCGAATGTTTCCGCTTCACAAGACTCCAAAAACAAGGATAATACGCCTCCCTATCTGTCATGCCGTTTAATGTGCCCTTAACCAGAACCTCGTCCAAATTTCTGTTCTCTTTTTTGCATTGTTGTTATTCAGTCATTTCTGTCCCCTGCTCTTGTGCTTTTTCACCGCTAACTTTCAAAAGTTACATTAGCACCCCAGTATCCATTTGAAAAGCTCGCGAAGGCCGGCAAATGCCTTCCGGCCTGTGGGACTGCAAACGTTATTTCCAAATGTGAATAGGACTGGCTGAGACTTCTCTGTGCAGCTGCAATTCAAATGAAAGAACGAGCCAGCGGAGGAGGGAGAGGAATCCTTCATAACGGTGCATCTAAAAAGAAAAAAGATTTCCCGCCCTGCTACTCTGAGAGGAACCACTAGGCCCACCTTTAAACTTTAGAGCTTTATTAGTGGCTTTGTCAGCAGTGCAGGGGGCTTTTCATTAATCCCCCCCTCTTTTCTTCTTATTTTTCTTTTTTAAAAAAAAACAAACCATAAGGGCTGTGAATTCGCCTGTGACAGACTCAAAACAGGAAATTAACACCCCGCTGCGAAGCAGTAAAGCCTCAGAGGAAGCTGCACAAGGGGACGTGAGGCCTAGGACGGACAAAGGCTCAGAAACCTACCATCGCCCATAAAAGTAACACTTCTTTTTTTATACAGAGGAAGGATACTGAGCGGCGGCTGAGGCTGCATAATGCATCGGCAATAAAGGATATACACCAAGCCCTGAAGGCGGCGGAGGGGGTGGGGTGAGGTTTTACACAGCAGTTTGCGTTACAAACCCCTTCATATGGTAATGCCGTTCAAAGTTATGAGTCTTTCCAGAACAGGGCCTGCTTGCTAGGCTTGCAGCTGGAGCCTTCCTAGAAATCGCTCTGCCCTTCCCCATAATCTCAGATGTGTGATTTAGTTGGCTGGGGGAGAGGAGAGGCACTCGGCACATGCTCCAAGGAGCTTTGTTTATTACTTCATATGCTGCAAGTACAGTGGTACCTCGGGTTAAGAATTTGTTCTGGAGGTCCGTTCTTAACCTGAAAATGTTCTTAACCTGAGGTACCACTTTAGCTAATAATGGGGCCTCCCGCTGCCGCCGTGCGATTTCTATTCTCATTCTGAAGCAAAGTTCTTAACCCGAGGTACTATTTCTGGGTTAGCAGAGTCTGTAACCTGAAGCGTCTGTAACCCGAGGTACCATTGTAATGAACACATGGCACCTTTCGTTGCTTAGTTTTGGTCAGATGCTGAAAACGCACCTCTTTAAGCTGGCCGTTGATAACTGAGGTATATATACAGTCATACCTCGGGTTACAGTCGCTTCAGGTTGCGGGTTTTTTTCGGGTTGAGGACCGCAGAAACCCGGAATGGGTTACTTCCAGATTTCAGTGGTTGCGCATGTGCAGAAGTGATAAATTGTGCTTTGCGCATGCGCAGAAGCGCTGAATCGCAACCCACACGTGCACAGATGCACGTTGCGAACATGCATCCTGCACGGAACACATTCACAACCCGAGCGTCCACTGTATTGCAGGACCCTTCCTATTCTCGTGATACGTTTTAACTGTTTTTCATACTGTGATTTTTTTCTCTCTCCACTTGTTTAATATTTATTTATTGGCTTTATATACCGCCCCTTCGTCATAAGATCTCAGGGCAGTTCGCAGAATAAAATACAGGATAAAAAGCAAGTCAATAAGTAAAACCAAACACAAAATAATAACACACACTCCCTTTCCATCCTAGGATCTCAAGGTGAAAGGCAGGTAAGAAATCTAAATAATAATACTGACAGTAGTAAAAAATAATACAGCCTTGCAATGAAAGCAAACTCTAAAGTGAAAGTCTGGTCAAATTAAGCCCTGATTAAAGTCAGTTAACCTGGGTAAAAGCATTTTCTGAGTACTTTTGTGCTGCGAAAAATACAAAAAAGAAGTAGAAATGGCTGTAGAAAGGCAAAATTGCTGTAGCAAAATGTTCTGCCAATATATAAAGAAGCATGAGTTTGCTGAGGATTTCATATGGCAGCTGCAATATTCCAAGTCGGATGTTACTGGGCATGGACCATCCTATAAACTATAGGGTTTAGATCACGGTAGGGTTTTCTTTTCCCTCCAAATTGGCATCGGGTTCACAATGAACCCTTTCTGTCTTTAAAGGTGTGGCTTCCATCAGGCAAAGTGTTATGGCTTTCTGCAATGTAAACCTTTCCCACATGATGAAGTCATCAGATCATTAAAAGCAAATCCTTTCTCACACTTCTTTTTAACATAAAACGAAAGGTTCGTGCAGAGCTTCCAAGGCTTCTGCTGAACCAGATTTAGAAAGAAAAATCTGTATGGAGTCTCCCCACCACCACAACACCACCACTTCCCCTTGCATCATTAGAAAATGTTTCTCTTCTGGCATGTGATCATGTTAGAAGAACTTTGCTTATATAACCAGAAGCTCTTGATGCTGCCACAAGGCTCATTTTTGCTGCAAAGTGGGTCACATCCACCATACATTCAAAACATGTGGCCTCCCCAATAGAATCCTAGGAACAGTAGTTTGTTAAGGGTGCTGGGTACAGTTCCCAGGGTTCTTTGGGGGAAGCCATGTGATTTAAATATGTATTGTATGATAGGAGTTGTTTCTTCATATCCTTCTTTGTCCATGATCATGGCAGATGGTGACAGCAGTCATGAAATTAAAAGACTCCTGCTTCTTACGAGAAAAGCAATGACAAACCTAGTCAGCATCTTAAAAAGCAGAGAAATCACCTTGCCAACAAAGGTCTGTATAGTTAAAGCTATGGTTTTCCCCATAGTGATGTATGGAAGTGAGAGCTGGACCATAAAGAAGGCTGATCGCTGAAGAATTGATGCTTTTGAATTATGGTGCTGGACTCTTGAGAGTCCCATGGACTGCAAGAAAATCAAAGCTATCCATTCTTAAGGAAATCAGCCCTGAGTGCTCACCAGAAAGACAGATCCTGAAGCTGAGGCTCCAATACTTTGACCACCTCATGAGAAGAGAAGACTCCCTGGAAAAGACCCTGATGTTGGGAAAGATGGAGGGCACAAGGAGAAGGGGACAACAGAGGATGAGATGGTTGGATAGTGTTCTCAAAGCTACCAGCAGGAGTTTGACCAAACTGTGGGAGGAAGTGGAAGACAGGAACGTCTGGCGTGCTCTGGTCCATGGGGTCACGAAGAGTCAGACACGACGAAATGACTAAACAACAACAACAAGACTCATAACCCACCTACTTTCAGCAGCCAGAAGCATCATAACCAGACACTGGAGAGACCTGTCAGGAGTAAGCATGGACCAATACAGTAGTATCAAAGAGTATGGGAAACAGCCTTATTAGAAAACTGACCAAACTGTGGGAGGAAGTGGAAGACAGGAACGTCTGGCGTGCTCTGGTCCATGGGGTCACAAAGAGTCGGACACGACTAAACAACTAAACAACAACAATCCTTCTTTGTAGGCCTCCAAGAGGCTAGTATTGGACACAGGATGTTAGACTAGGTAGACCTTTGGTTTGATCCAGCAAAACTCAACATGTTTTAGTGGCACCAGAAATACACCCTAACACCTTGTCAAATAGCACATAACCAATTGTGGTAATTGTGGTGCTCACAGAAGCATTTAGAAAAGCTCAGACCAAAGGTCAACCTCTCCCAGCTTTCTGTTCCCACATTGGCCAAGCGCAGGCTTATGGGAAGCCCACAAAAACACAACTAAGTTTTACACACAGTAGACCTATTCAAATTAATGGGCCTGTCTTAGTCATATTCATTTCGTTGAGTCTGTTCTAAGTAGAACTTAGTTGAATACCACCCATTCTCCCCACTTGCGTTCCTCAGGAACTGGCATGTGGAGGAATGTTAGCAACTGCACAAGCTGTGAAACTGAACAGTTTAGTACCGGTACTCAGTCTAGACTTGATAATCATGGCTATTTCATGCATAGTGCAATAGATCCCGGATGTGTTTTATAAAGTTTCCCCTTGCCCAGAGGTTTTGACGAAAAGAGCACCCCACTGCAGATCTAGTAACAAAGCCCGAAGGAAACTGTCAAATTACTAACAATGGTCCCCCAAAGTTGTTTTGGGGTTTTTTTAATCTAGTTACATATAAGGATCATCTAAGTGGGTTAAACCACAGAACTTTTACTTTTGCTGCTGTGTAATGCTAAAAGCATTTACGTAGCAGTATTAATAGCTGCCTTGGGAAACTCCCTTGTATTAATAGAACAGGTTGTAACAGCCTGTGTTTCTGTGGGAGTAATTATAGTATTCTTCTTGTGTTATTTGGTCTGAGCGTGCTAGTTTGAAGAAAGATCTTGATAAGTGGGCAAGTCGAAAAGCAAAATGAATCCAGAATGTCAGTGTTTACAAATACAGCCCTGTGCTGAAAACCAATCCTGTAGCAACATACTCATTGATATCAGAGAGCCAACAGAGGGCCCTGGAAGATCTAGGCCAGAGTATCAAATAACCCCTCTCTGCATTTCTGCATCATTCCTGTGTGCTTGCATTTTGCTGAGTTCATTCTTATCGTGCATGTAATAAAACCTCTGGGTATTTATACATTTCTCTCCAGCTACGGCTGAAACATACTTCTGTTGTTTCAAAGCAGGCCTGTGCAAGTTGTGACCAAGCCAGCCAGCCAAATGCAGCCCACAGCCCATCCATCATGGCTTTCCTGACAATCCCTTTGTAGAACCCAGTCCCAAAAGCAGATTTATTGCACCCATTGGTGGACTGACTGCACAACCTGTGGGCTACCTTTGGCTTGATAGGTCACAGATTAGGCAGACCTGTTTGTTCCAGGGAAGAAGACCGTCGGCAGAATGTCTCTGATGGGTCCCTCCCTATGCCAACAAGGTGTACCTGGTTGCGGGCAGCAGCAGCACCATAAATGCTGACTTAGAGATGGCATTTTAATTTCCTGCAATGCCATGGAGCGTCCCTGACATCGCCCCAGTAGGAGCTGCAATTTCAGTTTCCCACAATGCCCCAGAATGATTCTATATCAGGGGCACTCCACGGCATTGTAGGAATTTTGAATGAAAATGGAAGGGAAATTGACTGCCAGGTTCCATGAACGCTATCAAAGGAAGCCCAAGCCGGACAACTGGTGGGGTGTGCACACAGGCACAGGCGGTCCTGTAGAAGCGCCATGCAGGGGACTGTCAAATCCCAAGGAAGAATGGAAGGAGCTCAGAGAGTTGAAGGACCCTTTGGAGCATCCTAGCAAGATGGCTGTAGTGGGAGGGAACTCTTAGGGAAGGGTTCAGTGGCACAGAAGAGGCTCCAAGTGGGTTGTCATACCTCTGGGATATTGGACACCCCTAAACTAGTGCTTTGTGCTGCAGAGCAGGTTTGAGCACCACCGCCTGTCAGGGAAGAGGGGAGTGGAAATAAGAGCTCACCCACACTTCTGCAAGCAGGGCTCTGAGTGATTTTCCACTTGTCCCATGCTTTCTTGGCATGGATTCGGGTAGTTCTGCCTTCCCCCTGCCATTTCCTTTCCCCCAGAAAACCCGCTCTTTAGCGCTAATTGCAGCATATGGCAATCTTCAGGAAACCCCTTTGCCGTTTGTTCCAATTCAGCACTAAACTGCAGGTTTTCCAAGAGGAAAGAATCAGGATGAGCCCTGAGTCTGTTGCTGAGCTGGCCCTGACTCTGCCACCATCTCCACAGAGACATCAGTGCCAGTGCAAGCAAACCTCACAGAGGCACTTGAACCTCTCGGAGTGACTGGTTGCTCAGTCTCAGGACTCTGGCCTCTTGCTGCACAAGTAGCTGTGCCCTCCCTTTTCTTCAAAAGCAAGTAGCAGGGGGAGTGTCACTTGTTGGGTCAATGCCTTAGCATATGCTTAGCCATGTATCCTACCGCCTAAGTTCCTGCTGAACATTGCAGCCTGTGGTTTGCCTTATGTACCAATCTGATCTGAACCTTAAAACCTTTGACAGAAGTGGAGTTGGGTTCTCCACCCGGCAGCGAGGGCTGTGGCGTTCTTGGGTGTCAAGCTCAGCACAGGGAACCCTCTTGATAGTTTGGCCGCCCTCAGGAGCTTGAGGGGCTGGCCCAGGAGAGGGTGTTCTCTGTGGCAACTCTTAAGTTGTGAACTCATCGCCCCCACAGAGGTGTGTCTCACCTTCATTATCTGGCTTCCAGCATATGCTAAAAATTCACCTCTTTCACAAGGCCTTAGATATGTGAGATGCATATTTTTGGGGACCCACTCTATTCCTGTGACAGTAATTTGTTTTAAACTGTTTTTACTATACATTTTTAAACTGCTGTAACTCACTCTGGGACCTTGTAGTGAAGGGTGGGTAAGAAATTGAAATAGTAGTAGTAGTAGTAGTAGTAGTAGTAGCAGCAGCAGCAGCAGCAATTTTATGCTTTATTAGCACAAGCTATTGAAAGCTATTAGAGTTTTTGCCAGAGTTTCACACACAAACAAACACACACACACACAACCCCTCACTGAAATGGAGGGGGATTCAAGTGGCCGAATATATTCATAAAACATAGCCCTCCATAGTGCTCAAATTGCAAACATGAGGGCATAAGGGTATTCATCCGCTGCTTATTGACTCTGCGCTTGTTTAAAAAAGTAATTTCTAAGTTATTAAGAAGCAACATATTTCCCTAGGGAGTATCATGGGGAAAACACGAAGCTCTCATAAAGAGCGCTCCAAAGATTAGGAAAAAATGTTATCTATTTTGCTGAGTTTCTAAGAAAGATACTCACCAGAAAGTCAATGCTGAACTCCCTTAGAAATCGCATGCCAGGAAATCTCTCGACAGCAACATTCTTGACAGTTCCCAGGACTTCTCAGACAGAACAGTTGGCTGTCTTCTTTATGTATTAAAAAAGTGGGTTTTTGACACTGCTTGTTGCTTATTGATACTGACTACTGCCTAGTACCTGGCACTGGAAGAAGACATAGCATTGCCACCTGTGTGTTTCATGACTACGGTTTAAAGCAGTCTCTCCTAACCTGGTAGCCATGAGATGTTTTGAACCGCAACTTCCATCTGCTCCTGCCAGGACAGCCATATCAGCGAGCCTCCCCTCTTACGAAACCACACTAGAGATAAAGTCTAGTTGGAGGTCTTCCTGACCTTTAGAGGAGGGCTCCTCCTAGTTTCTTATAGCCTGTAACCAGGGATTTAACTGCCAACTAAATGAGCATCTGCTGATGTGGTCAATATCACTGACCAACTTCACCAATATTCTTGCCCCTTGTGTGGCGATAATATGATTTAGTCACTATGGCTGTGTACATGCTACTAGCTTAAAAAGCAGCTAGGTAGTATTTTTTTCCAATTTGGATCAAAACTGGTTTGGGGGAAAATGCATCAAAATGGCATGTCAAATGGCAGTACAGATGTGGACAGTGGAAAACATCATGTTTACCATTGGAGCGCATTGGACCCAAAGTAAATGGAAGTGTGTATTCAGTCCCTGTAAATGAGACTCAGCCTAAGCCCAACTATTTGCATGCTATTGGATTCTGCAAATTGAACAGGAACATGCTATTGGCAGCATTCATTATGACTGCCATATCTGTGGCAAAGGTTCCCCCAAACAGAGCACCTTACCTTCATCTTTTTCTTTCCCTTATAGAATCTCAATATTTATTTTTAAATTGTTGACTTTGAATTTTCAGCATATTCTTTTAGATCTAGTCTTGTCCGCTTGGTAAAGTCCAGCCCCAACCCACCTCATTCCCCGCACCAAGTAAAATGTTAAGATGTAATACAGGGGCATTCTTCAACATGCAGACATGTGCCAGGAGACTACTGAAAACTAAACTCTTGGTGACAGGTGGAATTAAAAGATTCCACTTGTTCTCCAGAGAAATGAATCTGAAGGATTATTGCTAATGGAAGAGTCCTGTAGCTAGAGATAAAGCTGTTTAAGTGCTATCTCCACCTTCTTTGGGTGCTTCATGGCACATCTAAACCCTAGTCAGGCATTTTCCTGACCGCATGTGGGTTAAAAGGGGGGAGCGCGAGGCACACATGTAAGCTCTACCCACAATGTCCCTGGTGCACCCTGGATCCACTTCCGATCTTGCACTCCCAAGATGCATCAAATGCATTGGTGAGCCTATGTCAGGGCCTCAGATGTTTGCAGAACTGCAAGTCTCAGGTGTTAAATTTTTATTGGTTCAATCAGATGTTCAGACCTACCATAGGCACTAACTGAGTGCTCAACTCCATTGTTTGTTTGTTTTTGCATACAGCATTCTAACCCCGCGTTCTATGGCTTTGGACATGCGAGGAAATGCCATGCCGTTCCCATTAAAAACATGCCTTTGCTCAAGCACCTCTTTCACAATATCCTGCACCTGGAGTATGCTGTGCCCTCGGTACAGACCACTCTTTGTCCCAAGCTCACTTCAGGAGAGCTTGGTATTTGGATACTGAAGCAGCTCAACAACAGAGGCCTGGGATCTTTCCTCACTGAAAGCAGCAACAACATGTAGTGCGTTCTGCATGTTGTAGTTCTAGTGCAAGGATGAGGGACCTGTGGCCCTCCAGGTATTGATTTATTCCAGATCCCATCAGCCCCAACCACATTGGCTATCCTTGTTACAAAAAACAGGCGATAGGAAATGGATTGATTAAATTCAGAAGTAGCCCTTATTTAGGAACATAGGAAGCTGGCTTATACAGAGCCCGACCATTGGCAGCGGCTCTCCAGAGTGCAGTCAGGGAGTTTCCCCTAGTCCTCTCTGGAGATGCAAGGGATTGAACCTTGGACCTTCTGAATTATTATTATTGTTGTTGTTGTTTTCTTATTTATATGCCAGCCATCTGACTGGGTTTCCCCAGCCACTCTAGGCATCTCCCAACAAAATATTTAAAACACAGTAAAATGTCAGCCATTAGAAACTTAGATGTCTAAAAGTCAAATAGTTGTTTATCTGTTTGACATCTGATGGGAGGGATTTGCAAAGGGCAGGTGCCACTACTGAAAAGGCCCTCTGGCTGGCTCCCTGTAGCTTCACATCTCACAGTGAGGGAACGCGGTGAGGCATAAGAAGCATTTCAATGGCAAATCCTTTGGTTTGAATTTAGCGTCCATCAGAGATAAGCAGGAAGTATCAATATGCAACATGCAGTGTTTATAAATTGCTATTGTTGTTTTTAAGAAGCTATGCTTGAGAAGCTCTAGAACTTGTTAGCTGTGGAACTATGCGGTCACCCTGTACAAAGAAAGCAGCAAACAAAATGAACAAACAGAAAACACTACCAACACCCCAAAATAAGACAGTATTCAGGTGACTTCCTTTTGTGGTTTGGCACTTTAGTTGCTAATGCAATTTGTACAGAGCTTTAATGCTTATCAAATGCAGCATCTTTGCACATAAGAAGAGAGACTACAATGTGTGCTTGCTATGGTTTCAAAATATACCGTGTACCAAACAGTCCCCAAAGATCTGAAGTTTAAGCATCTATTCACAGCCCTGTGGGTTTCAGCAGAAAGATTAAAAGCACACACTGCATGGTAAATGATTCAGAGAGGAGAAACAAGGGGAGACATTCAAACGTCAGCAAACCAGAAAATGTTCTGTATGTAGAAACAGATAAAGGTATGTATGGTTTGTAACAGGATGCTGAACCATAGCAAGAAAAAAGCTCCAAGCAACAGCTGGGAACTAGAGTTTCAAAGGGACAAAATTGGAGGGGCTTAGAACACAAGAGGAGCCCCACTGAATGAGACCAAAAGCTCATCTAGTCTAGTCGCATTGTGGAGTGTGAGCACTAAAAGCTTGGTAGCCTTCCTCACAAGGTGACAGGAAGGGACTTACCTAAGCCTGGAAGGACAGCTTACTCTAGGGCAGTGTTTCTCAAACTTCTGTCCCCAGCTGTTGTTGGACTACAACAGCTGGGGTCACAAGTTTGAGAAGCACTGCTCTATGGTCTTAACCCCTTCATGCATTAATTGGGCTTAAACATATTGGTTATATGAGACTGGTTTATTGCAGATATTTCTATTGCTCAGCATGAAGCAACTGGATGCATAAAAGCTGACTCCTTTCATAATAAAAATTGTCCAGACCCATAATTATGTTTCAAAGCTTTACTAACCAGAACTTTTTCAAAACAGGCACAATACAATCAATGATGTATCCAGAAGGTTGTATAAAACATGCATATTCAAGCATTGGTTCTTCTTCTTAAATCTATAACTTAATTACGACTAGAGTAAAACTCAAATCTATGTCTCTCCCATAGCTTGGATTAACCTGCATCCAGCCTAAGGCTACGAAGCTCCTGGAGAGCCATCATTATCACATCCTTTCTCTGACTGTGCCTGGGAACCAAAGGGAAAAGCCAACTCCCTTCAAAATGGTGGATTTTCAATTGAATACCTTAATCACATGATCTAAGGTTAAACACTTGTGTGAAGGTTAGCAGAAAACACCAGCCATTAATTGTCAACTCAGCTAGAAACTCTTTCTAGCTTAGTCTAGAAAGAGGTTTCCAGTGTTAAACCCTTAGTAACATACATACAGGCATTCTCCATTTCAATGTGAATTCAACCATTATACATACCATCGTTATTCCGCTCCGCCCACTGCCCCAATACACAGCTGCTTTCTTTGCATGATCCGGGAAACAATCCATGGTTGACTCCCCACTATGATCTCTATGGTTAAAGGCTTCCAAACAAGCCAGATTTGAGAGCTAGCTTTAAACCATGGTATAAAGATTTTCCATGCTTTTCTGACCCATGGCTCCACTGGGGAAATACATAGCTGTTTTAGTGCATATACACATTCACAAATCACAGTAAGAGCTCTGTTACCCGTCACTTCTGAGTTTCCAGCACCCGTCACTTCTGAGTTTCCAGCCAAGAGAAAGCCCGGGCCAGATGAAGATAAACCAGGGGGAAAGTAAATATAGCTGTGATTAAAATGTAGGTCACTCCATTTCAGGCAACAATGTACAAGCGTTCCTGCAGGATCTTGTGTCATAGAATAATTGAGTGCAGCTTTTGAGTGGACAGTTTCTGTTGGCTGAGATTCTGAAATGAGAAGGAACTGAGAACTTAGCACAATCCATCTCTGCGTGTCCCATATACAGCCTTGGCCTAAAAGGCAATGATGAAACATCCCAGCGGGCAGGGGTTGGAAAGCAGAAATTTTTCCATAACTCTTGTGATCCCAGCATAAAGCAACTGCAGGACATCAAGGGACAGTAAGCAAGAGGCAAGAAGAAATATAAAGAAGAGGAAGCATTCAGAAGAGGATCTGGCAAACTCTGTGCCCCTTAATTTAGAGGACAAACACACAGCGATGCATTTGAAACAAAATGGATACGCAGAAAGAAAATACTAGCTTGATAATTCTGGAACAGGAGGATGAAGTAAGGACACCTTAGAGCATTCACTTACAATGCATGAAGTTGCCAGCCTCTGAACCTCGCGTGGAGGGGGCACACCGAGAAGGGCCTCAGATCCTGATTGTAGGGTCTGGGTCGGTTCATATGGGGAGAGGCGGTCCTTGAGATATTGTAGTCCTGAGCCATTTAAGGTTTCTAGGTCAAAACCAACACTTTGAATTGGGCCTGGAAACTAGCAGGCAGCCAATGCAGTCAGGCCAGGATTGGTGTCCTATGCTCAAACCATCTTGCCCATTCAATTGAATTCACCACAGTACTCTGGACTTAGACAATGTTTGCTTCAGGTTCCTGCATATGAGCAAAGCTGAAAACAAGCTGGCTTGTGCATGCCGATATCTTGCGCAAGCCCCTTTCAATTGCCAAGACTCCATCATCAAGGGATGGAAGTGTTCCTAAAGTTTCTCATGTCAAGCCAGGTGCATATAGTGATGAAACATTCTCCCAAAGACAGCTTGACCTCGACAGCCCACAGGTGCAGGCTTCCTTTCAGTTATCAATCAAGATCTGGAGCAGCAAAGCTGGCTTCGTATCATCTTCCCAACAAAGCAGAGGGTGTTCGGTGGGAGGGTGGTGACTGCTTCTCTCAGGGACGTCCACTACTGGCCAACTCAAAGTCTGAAAGTATCAGCACAGCAAAGAGAGAGACATGTCAACCAACACTGAAGTCCATCTCTCTCTCTCTCTCTCTCTCTCTCTCTCTCTCTCTCTTTCTCTCTTCATGCTGTTGCAATTGTTGGGACTATTCTTTGGATGTGACAGGGTATGTCGAGGAAGCACTTCTTAAAAGGGCATTGTCATTTCAAAGGTTAGCCCCTCAAAAAATTCTTGTAATTGATAGTTTCTGTGCATAACTTTGAAAAAGTGATTCTTTTAAATTTATGGCTTACTTCTTGCAAGCTACATTGAGAACAGGAAGGGTGGCGTGTCAAATAAACATAAAAATAAATGCAACTTTAAGCCCTGATTGCAGTTTCTCAAAAATTTTAGTAGGGCAGTTTTATGTCTGTCTCAAATTTCAAATTAGATCGGGGTCACCAAACTTTTTGGGTCCATGACAAACCGGAGAAACTGCAGTGGGCACCACACACCAGTGATGTAGCGTGGGTTGCCAGTGCCTGGGGTTGCACAGAGGGGAGGAAGGGAAACAGATGGAGTACGCATTGCGTATTTTGCATCACCCAGGAGGTCACAGTCACAGAGATAAGAAAAGAAGAGTCGTTCAATTGTCTGGAGAGGTCACTTCCTGGTTTGCATGGAGAAGCCATTTTCAACGGAGTTCACAGCTGTATTGAGGCAGCACTGGGTGTTGAAATTTTGTGCCCCCTAACAATTTTGAGCCTGGGGCAGCCGCCTCTGTGTCCCCATGTTGCACCACTGCCATACACACACCCCACCACAATGTATACAGTGCAGCCATGCACATCTGCATGCACACTTAGCCACATACTCATTTCGAAAGGGTTAACCTTCCTTTCCCAAGCTGTGACCCTCAAAAACATGCCCCATCACCACAACTAGGCTTTCTAGCCAAATTTTGGCAGAGAGAAGGAGGGGTTCAAGGAAAAACATCAACGGGCACATGTGTGCATGTAGGTCTTGTGTTCAGGACCCATGAATAAGACGGACAGATGGAAAGACAGATATATAAGATATCAGCCTCAATGTGCCATCTTACACTATGGAAGGCTATATTTCATTTTCTTTTCTATGCTTTTCCTGGGGCTCAGAGTAGCCGCACAGAATCCTGCAAAAGAAAACATACATGCCCCAATTCAGTGGCACAGGTCCACGTACATGAAGAGACTTACACGGGCATATCACCATTTAAGTCAAGAATTTCCATCATAAATCAGATATAAATTCAAATAAATAAATGTCCGGGGGGGGAATTAAAGCAATATACACTGTATTGCTTTAAAGAGGATGAGCAATCTAGAGTGTCTTTAAATGCACATTCCCCCCACACATTCTTGCGCAACTAATTGCATGTTATCATCTTGCTTATGTGCAACCAGAACGGGATCAGGGCTTAATTATTCAAAAGTATTTGACTGAAAACCAGCATGCACAAATGTCTTCAAATATCTGATGGGTTACGGTGCAGAACACTTTTTCTCTGTTCTTCCGGAGGGCAGGAATAATAGAATCATAGAACTGGACAGTGTAGGAATCACGGCTCAAGAATCCCTGACAAGTGGCCAACTGACCTCCGCTTAAAAATCTCCAGTGAATGAGAGCCCTCCATCTTTTGAGGTAGTCCTTTCCACTGCCAAACAGCTCTTAGTATCAGAAAGTTCTTCCTAATGTTTAGTCTGCCCAACTGCACTGGAGGCCAATTAGTTTCCGGACCCAATTCAATGTGCTGCTTGTGACCTATAAAGCCTTAATCATGGCAAACCGGGAGGTTGGGTGGACCTGGGGAAGCCTGGCTTCCTTTGGGTCCACTTCCGATCCATTTAAGCCTACTGTGCTTGGAGACAGCAGTGCATTCAGTCAACTGTCACAACTTGTCAGTGGGAAAAGGCATTGGGTTGGATCCTTAGACTAAACAAGTGGGTGGGAACGAGCCCTACTCCCCACTTCATGGTCAAAGTATCATGGTACCCTAGTAAACATGTCTGGGGGGGGGAGGTTCCTTTCCAAATGCCTAGACAGGGGCTAACAGGACTAGCACTCCCCAGATGGTGTCCTGGGGGGTTCGCTCTATTAGGAAGAACTTCCTGACAGTAAGAGCTGTTCGACAGTGGAATTTGCTGCCAAAGAGTGTGGTGGAGTCTCCTTCTTTGGAGGTCTTTAAGCAGAGGCTTGACAACCATATGTCAGGAGTGCTCTGATGGTGCTTCCTGCTTGGCAGGGGGTTGGACTCGATGGCCCTTGTGATCTCTTCCAACTCTATGATTCTATGATTCTATGTGCATCAAAGAGAGGGTCCTTATCCCAGGATTTGACCTTGATGTGGCAATAAGCCAACAATCAGGTTGGTTGATTCAGGATACATACTCAATGCCTAAGCCAAAACCTACCTACATCTGCAATCAATAAAGCTGTGGCCATTTCGATCCCCAAGACATTGTCATCTCATTTTTCTGCTTCCCAAGCCTGCCCCCGTCCCAGCAGCCCAGGTCTCCCTGCACATGGGCTTGCAAAGTGCCATTTGAATGCAGCCTTAGCTAAAGTTTTGAAAAAGTGCTTTCAACGTGTATTGCGACGCCCCTGCCAGGCTTCAGAGTATTCAGCAGGTCTAGGTTTTCTCCGAAATTCTCGAGCCTTTAGCAAACCTACACGGGGAACCTGATCTTAGTTTCATCTGCATAAGGAAATTGCCCGGTTTCAGGTTCCACTGTGAGCAGCTAGCACAGTCCTCATAACAATTCCTCTCTGGTTTATGCTATTTTTCCTCCAGGCTTTCTCATTCCTGCAAGAAAGAAGCTTGCTTATGCTTTATGGCTTTTGCTTAAGAACATGACGCATAGCAAGAATATTGATTGCTTCACCAACTCCACTTATAACTCGGCAGGTTAAATACATTGACTAATATGCTTAGAAAATGTAAGTACAATAGTTCTCATGTCGTTGTTTGGCAAAGTTCCCAGGGAGGGGAGGGGAAGAACAGCATCACCTTCGGGTGCTTCTCAGACTTAATAACAAGAGTTCTGCCTGTACCAGTGTTCCCTTATCAGTAATTTCTGGGCAGAAATGATGTCATATCGAAGTAATCTTTTTTGTATCCATTCTGCAGAAAGGAACTCTTGCTGGAAGAAAGGTAGATTGATTTGATCATTAATCCTGTATAGTGGCTTTCTTTGACTTCATCAGCATGACGTCAAAATGAATCGGCTGAAGGGGTCCAGTGTGAGATGGAGTCTGACATCAACACGTTTTCACAAGCTCATAATCTCCCCATCTAGGAACTGCATGATCCAAGTCTTTAGCAGCATGCTGATTTTAAAAAGGATGGCAGTGCTTGCTGAATTTTCCTATTGGCTGCAACAGCCCAATGGGACTATGTGGACAAGTCTTGCTTGAGTTGTCCAGAGCTTTAAGCGCATGGTTTAAATCGGACATCTCTGCCCTGCTATAGCTTATTTCAGAGAATTATGGGAAGTTTGGGGCAGCATTTCTATTCTCATCTCCCAGCTAGAGTTTCCAGAAGTGAAGTACAGTTTAGTGCAAAAGGACTGTGATCTCAGTTCAGTTCTGAGACTGAAAGGATCTCATGCTGGGAATGTGCTCAGAGGCACCCTGTCCTGCAATTCTAACTCTGTAGGCTAGTGCAATGATTAGCACTAGTACAAAGGGATTTTTGCCCCTCCCCTTCCTTCCCCCACGCATGCCTTCTGCTCTGGAGGGTTGTGGGAATCTTCAGAATAGTGGGAGCACAGGGGTAGCAGTGGAGGAGAACGTTTCATCACCCAAGGAAAAATCCTTGCCCTGGTGGAATGTTCACCTTGAATACAACCCTAAGTCTTCTGCACCTGACTCTGGTTGGCAGGCCTTGGAGTGCCAGTGAAAAGCAATGTAGATCTGACACTCTCAGAGTCTACACATAAGCAAAACCAGCAACCTCATTGCATTAGTAAAATCATTCAGAACGTGTGGGTAAGAAGTCACAAGTGAAAGCATAGCAGAGACATGTTTAAAAGGTTATTTCCTTTGGTCAGAGCACAGCCATTTTTGTAACATCAGGCCTATAGGGTACCAGATCTCTTTGTTCGTTCTTTATACACACTTTGTGGGTTCCTTACACGGCTGATTCTACACATACATCCTCTGCGAAAGTTCCCTGTCATACACTCCTGCAGGCCAATTTAACATGAGATGCTTTTTTTGTCTGTGATTGGCATCATCATTATGTAAAAATGCACCAGAGAAGTGTTCTGTTTACAAATTTCCTGGAGCGGGAAAGGAAGCGAGGGAGAGGATGGATTCTGACAAAGAGCTGAGATGCAGGAATCTCTAAGCGGGTGAATATTATAGGAATGGCATCTGCATGGTGGAATGTTCCAAGATGTCACAGACAAGTGACAAGACCGCAGCTTGCCACCCGACTGTGAGACAGCAGACAACAACACCGACACCTATCTCTCTCTGAACAAAAGTGGCTGTGTACACACCATACATTTAAATCACATTTCCCGGGAGTGGTAGTTTGTTAAGGGTGCTGGGAAGCATAGTTCTGTTGGTGTAAACTACAGATCTCGGGATTCTTGCAGGGTATGTGTGTGCCCTAAAGGTAAGGTGTGTATGCAGCCACAAAGTACATGTTTGAGTTTTCCCTTTTAATTGGCTCCACCAGCAAATTCCGGCCGCTCGTCGGCAAGGGAAAGAACATTTTCGCTGGAGTTTCTACAAGCTGTACATCTTGACACTTTCCATTTTAACCACACGCAGCAAATCTAGGGCTGGAGGGAGGGAATCGGCCCAGTAAGTGGGGGTGGGGGGGTAGGAATGCTGCAAAACGTTCAGCAGAGGGAGGTATTGACACAATATTCAGCTCCGGGGTGGAAAGTACGGTGTTTCAATATGATTATTTCTGTTCTCAGTCCACTGTATCCAAGTGCCTGGAGGGGCACAGAAGCAGCCAAGGCAACCGTACGAAGGCTGCGGGCTGCCTTGGAAGCCTCCTGCCGCTTTGCTGGTACTTGGACACATTAGCTTGGCACGGAAGCGAAAACGAATGTGGGCTAGAGAGGAAATGGACACATGAATGTTTCGAGGGAGGCCAAAGCTGGGAGGGGGCCGGGGAGAGAAATAGCCAGAAGTAGATAAGAGTAGCAAATATCGGGCCAGCACCTATGCCAGCAGTTGGCTGAAGTTATATAGTGTTCTTTGATTATGCAAGGCGCCTCTCGCTTGACAGATCTGGGCAAAGCAGAGAGAAGGATACTCATGGTGTGGTTTTGCTCCGGAGATGGGCAGGGTATGAAAACCTGTGTAAAGAAAAAGCAATTTGCACATCTATATAAGCAGCTGTGGATAAATATAAGCCGCAAGGTACCCAGCATGCATTGCTTTCAGCAACTAGCAGCTAATATTTAAACAGCAAGATAAAGGTTTGCTGAGTATTCCCCACCCCCATATACATACACACATCTTTAGGTTGATTCAAAGAGGTTTGGGGACGGGATTCAGTTTCTTTGGGAAGTGGGAAAATGTTAAGATCTGCAATCGTTCCACAACCAGGCAGTCAAACAGGGTAGAGAACTTCCATTGGGTCCATCGCTCGGACTGAAAAGACACCATGCATTTAAAGCACAGAACTTCCCCCACAGAATCCTGGGAACTGTAGTTTGTTAGGGGTGCTGAGGATTGCAGCTCTGTGAGAGGCAAAAACTACGGCTCCCAGGATTATTTGGGGAAGGTATGATGTGTAGGACATCCCTATTTTCATCGGAGAAATGTTGGAGGGCATGGTATGCAACCTAGGCTGCTTCTGGTGTCTGCCTGGGCCGAACTACCAACTAGAAACCACAGAAAGGAGAATGGCATTAAACTAGAGTAGCTGCTGGGAGCAATCTTAAAATTACTAAGCTCCTTAGGTTGGGAACATCCCCAAATGCCAACAGGAAAGTCATATTATGATAAAGCAAGATCCTTCACCTTAAAAAATGAGAAGGTTGAGGGCTCCCCCCCCCCCCGGACCCTAAAACATTGCACCGATCCACCAGTGTGGCAAGAAAACAGAGAAGAGAAACTTATGAAAGTAGATCGCGACACCACGTAGGTTAGCCTAGCCCAAGCTCCAGATGTTTTGGATGATATCCAACCCTAACTCATCGACCCTAACCACTGGTAATACTAGCTGGGGCTGATGGGAGTCCAAACGAACATGAGGGCAGCGCATTAGGGAAGGCAGATCCAGGCAAAAGGGCCTCAAGGCAGAGTTATTTTAAGAGATTTTGGGGTAGCTGATAACTAGAGGAAGGAAGGACACTAGCAGAGATGGGAATAAGGGCAGAAGGACAAGTTTAGGGCAAGCAGTTTGTACTGGAAGCTGAAGGAGATGGCAGGTTATTGTAAGGTGTTTCATACAAAGCTATGGTGGGCAGAGTGTTTGACATGGACTGGGGAGCCCAGGATTCAGCCATGACGCTCACTGCTTGACCTTACGCCGGTCACTGTCTCTCAGCCTAACCTGCCTCACTGGGTTGTTGTGAAGATAAAGTAGAAAGGAGGAGAAACATGTGCAAGGGAGGGAGGTGTTTTGCTGCAGCTGGGGCAGAAGAAGGCATCTGGTTGTGTTGATGCAGATGCACCATGGTGTTAATGCAATATAACTCCAACGTATCATACAATTTGATAAACGTCACGGAAAAGTCAATGGCTTTTTCACAGAGAACTTCCACGTGCGCAATGGAACTTCCCCTTTCTCACCTGCCACCTGCAGCGGTTCCCTGCCCTCCCTCAAAATCTGCTCCAGGCAGCTGGGGGTTCCTCTGGCCCAGATTTAGTAAGGGAAGAAGATCCATTAAAGGGGAAGATCCACTGCACGGGCAGAAATCTCCACATCATTAGATGCAACCCAATTGCATATCGCACCATCAACTCAATCCTCACTTCAGTCAAATGCTCAGACACTGGATTCATTCGGGGAGAGATTGCCCACTCAGGAAAAGGGCTCCCACTAACAACAGATGCACCCCCTCTGAAAGAAACCCTGGGAGCTCTTTTCAAAAGGTGGCAGGAGGAAAGGGGAGCACCTCAATAAACTATCTATCTATCATCTATCTATCTATCTATCATCTATCTATATCTATCTATCTATCTATCTATCTATCTATCATCTATTTATTTCTTTATTTACAACAAAACATAAACCCTCCACCCCCCAATACACCAATCCACCCTCATTAAATGTGAACATAACATAGTGAGCATAACATACAACAATACAAACATCCAAATAAAAGACTTCCATTATCCTGTATCTGGCCTCCTTATTTACTTCTTATAAACTGTTTCCTTTATGAATAATTATAGTCTTAATACAGTCGTACCTCGGTTTAAATGTGCTTCAGGTTGAGCGTTTTCAGGTTACGCTCTGCGGCGACCCGGAAGTAACGGAGAGGGTTACTTCCGGGTTTCGCCACTCGCGCTTGCGCAGACGCTCAAAATGACGTCACGCGCATGTGCAGAAGCGGCAAATCGCGACCCACACAGACGTGGGTTGCGTTCGCTTCAGGATGCGAATGGGGCTCCGGAACGGATCCCATTCGCATCCAGAGGTATCACTGTAATTATTCAATAAACTGTTTATTCCATTTGCTCAGAAACCTGAAAAACAAATGTACATGACTTGGAGAAAACTTTGAAGGAACAACCCTAACTACCTATTTGCAAAACACTCACAGTTGTGATATATGGAACCTATATTTAACATATTAAAATTATTTTTCTTGAATTGTTCCCCCCCCCCCAATGTTTCAGACCTTTCTTGGCATCAGCCCGATGACATTTTCAAGATCAATTTACTTCCAAATCTCAAAATGTTCAGGGTTTATTTTTAAACCAATTTAAGAGTAAAGGCTTTAAACTTCTAATGCAGTTTGTTCAGCTTCTTTTACAATCAAAATCAAGGCACTGTGGAATTTCAAGAGTTGTCTTGAAGCCAATGCAGCCTCAAAGTCAGGTTCCTATAAAGCCATTTTTAACCATAATATGTGCAAAGCGGTAGATAGCCATCATCCACTCATCATAAAATATACCATAAAGACGTCATCGCACTCCGCAGAAATCAGCAGCTGCTAGGCCTCAATAAAAATTAAAGTCTCATTACAACGTCTCTTTTATTATTTCTGGCAGAGTAATTTTGCCTCAAACTTCAGGTTTCGATATCTAGAAATGGTCGGCCCTCAGCAAAAATTGCTGACAGGCTGCCAATTTTCCACTATCCTTCTGAAAGAAAGTATATATTATTATTTCGCGCGCCCCCCTCCCTCCCACCCCACACAGACAGACACCAAGCAAAGGGGAAGAGATGATATATTATAATAACCGAACTGCAAAGGCCTACAATCTGAATTGGACCCATTTGTCCTTCCAGCCCAGTATTTCCTATAGTGAGTTGGCAGCAGGTTTTCAGGCAGGGGTCCCTCCCATCCCTACCTGGGAACCCTGGAAATTGAACCTGGGACCTTTTGCATGCAAAGCAGTTGCTCTGCCACTGAGCAATGACCTTCCCAATAGATTGCACCTTGCCCAGTAGCTTAAAGATGGGTCTACACATTCAGCAGAATGGAATGATAGGAGGCTAAGGTGGTAGAACAGACCCTTCAAGGGTTCCTATTCTCCAGGGGCAGTCTCGTATTTACAGAAGCCGTCCCGGTTTCGGATTTGATCCCGGAATGTCCCGCTTTTCTGTAATACAGTGGTACCTCAGGTTACAAACGCTTCAGGTTTCAAACACTTCAGGTTACAGACTCTGCTAACCTGAACGTAGTACCTTGGGTTAAGAACTTTGCCCTCAGGATAAGAACAGAAATCGCGCGGCGGCGGCAGGAGGCCCCATTAGCTAAAGTGGTACCTCAGGTTAAGAACAGTTTCAGGTTAAGAACGGACCTCCGGAACGAATTAAGTTCTTAACCAGAGGTACCACTGTACTTTCATTGGAGTAGTGTGGTGGATATGGTAGGACGTCACTATTTTCATTGGAAAAATGTTGGAAGGTATGGAGTTATGTGACCCCCGAGCCAAGGCAATAAGTAACTATGCCCATCATTGGCTCTGGGTCCCCCTACTGTTCATCTCTGTGCTGGCACCCAATGCTTCTTAGAGCACTGCCACCACAGCCAGGTAAGCCTGCAAGGACACACTGGCAGAGGTCTCTTCAAACCTAGAACCGGTGCCTGCCCTGTGCAGTTAATTCTTTTATGTGCAAAAACATAGGCTGTGTTACTCTTCTGTGTGTCATGAAATCCACTCCGAGGTGGAGAAGCTGGAGGTGTGAATTATCCATTGCACTGTGAATGCGCCACGCAGTGCAAACTCGTGCTGAAAGGACAAGCTGTGCCGTCAAGCTTATCACCCCTGCCTGGCATTTGATGTTTACAGATATCAGAGGGTAGCATCCTGCTGCAACTCAGCCATGTCACCCAGTTGCAGAACCTGATGTTCAAAGCACACAGTCTGGATGATTCATTCCCAACCTCCCAGCATGTGATAAGCAGGGTTCCAGACAACTCCTTTCAGTCACAAAGCGGCTAAGTCCTCTCTGTCTAAAAGAGTGTGCTTTGCTGCAGGTTTTTTCAGGACAAAGGTGTCACGGAGCCGAGATGTGTGTTGCCGTCATGGCAACTTTGCCATAGCAAATGAGCCAACAGAGCCAAGCGGTCTCAGACTCAAATGAAAACTATCCCCAAGGCCATTTCCTGAAATTAATGGTTGCAGTTGAAAAACACCTTCTCCTCACTGCACATATTCCCTGAAGTCCACAAACTCCAAGTCTCATTCAGTTCAGTTTTAAACTTGGACAGTTCTATGCTGTGGACCGTAATTCAGCACTCTGAGGGGTGGGGTGAAAACACCTCTGAAGATTGGATCAATCCAATCAAATAATTATGGAATATGCTCTCACAAGGCATGCTGGATAATATACCCTTGTGACAGCATATTCCATTGTTCTTTACGGGCCAAGGTGCAGTGAGCCCGAGGCCACTGGGAGAAAGCAACAAAAATGACATAACATATTGGGGTTGAAATGGCCACAACTTTACTGATTAAAGATGTAAGTAGGCTTTGGCACAGGCATTGGGTATGTATTCTGAATCAACCAGTCTGATTGCTGTCTGATTACTTCATCAGGGTTGATCCTGGGATAAGAATCCCCCGCATGGCGCATTTGAGGAGTCCTATGGCCTGTTAGCTGCTGTCTCCAAGGTTTAATTAAGCTGGAGGTGGACCTGAGTGAAGCCAGGCTCCATCCAGGTCCACCTCCCAGTTCCCACCTTCTTAGTTGGCTATGATTGGCCTGTTTAAATTCAATTTGTGGAAAGTCCTGACAGTCCCCACGGCTAACTGGGGCTGATGATGCTGTCGGTCGGTCACATGAGAAGGAATTTTGCCCCCCTCCCCTCGCAGCCAGGCCAGGCTGCAATGGCCACTGCCACAAAAACTGAATTACATAATACAGTGCTGGGACAGTATACTAATTTTTCTCTATCAGCTAAAGGGGCCTGGCTTAAGGCCTGTGATTTTCATAATACTCTGCTTGTATTGACAATGATGCAAGTGCTGAAGTTTTTTTTTTTTTGGTGTGTTTTTTTAAAAAAGCACAGCTGCTGAAGACAAAGAAGAGGAGAAGTCTGTCACCTTCAGTGCCCTGCTTGTGGACTTATTTTCCCAAGATATTTGGCTGGCAGCTGTTGGGAGCAGATTGCTGGACTAGATTGACCTTAGGCTGATCGAGCAAAGCCATTCTTAATATCTCTCCAACCCATTGGTGTTATACAGTACAATAGTAATGGTAGATGTAGCTTTAGGGAAGAGCTGTAGCTCAGAGGTAGAGCAAAGGCTTTGTAAACATAATGTCCCAGGTTTAATTCCTGGCATCTCAAGGTAGCGTTCGAAAACGCTACAGCCCGAAACCTCGGAGAGTTGCTTCTGGTCAGTGTAGACCAGGGGGTCTCCAGCTGCTTTGAAACTACAGTTACCATCATCCTTGACCACTGGTGCTGCTAGCTCAGGATGATGGGACTTGTAGTCCAAAAGCTGAAGGAACAAGTTTGCAAAACCCTGGTGTAGATAATACTGAGCTACATGAACCAATGGTCTGGCTCAGTGTAAGTCAAGCATCATATATTCCTAGGTAAGTTAAACATTATGGGAAACTTCCAAGTGCCGTTCTGCAAAAAAAAGTGCCTCCAGATTTGGAGCAATCTGCTTCGTAGGCATTTTTCGGGAAAAGGTTGGAGAGGCATAAGTCACAAATAACTCCAGTGCATATTTTTCGCATACAAGAACCCAGGGAAATCTAGGCAAGTGTAGGATTCTATGACACTCAACTTCCTTTTATCTTCTCTACCCTTTGGTATCTGGGGGCTTCTTATTTTCATTGCCTTATCTATGTCCTGATGGTATACGTATCAATATGAAGAAAATGCAATGCAATAACTTTTTTAATAAAAAAAAACAAGAAATGTACTTCCCACTTCATTTGGAACAAGCATACAACTTGACAATGACTTGAGCTTTGCCATGTATCTATTGATCTGAGCAGTTCTTCATCCTTGCAGTGGATTCAAAGCAGCCCCAGCAACAATTCGCACTTAACAAGTAACAAGAAAATCTTGCGTTGACACCCATTGACAAGCAGGGTGGGAGGGGGCCGGATTCCAACTGGGACAACAGTGGAGGCAAAGGATTAAATCCCTCCTCCCTCTACACTATGATCCTGATTCAGTGCCAGCTATATATATGGGTTAAAAAAAAAAAACAAGTGTCGCAAGGCAAATGCTTTGACACAGGTGGGGGATATGTTTTAAGCCAGTGGCAGGCAGGTTCAGAGGGTTTGGATATGACTCTTGCAGTAGCAGCCCCTCCGTGTCCCTATTTTCCAGGGACAGTCCTGGATTTACAGAAGCTGTCCTGGTTTCTGATTTGACCCCGGAATGTCCCGCATTTCCTTAGGAAATCCCTATTTTCATTGGAGAAATGAGGGTATGGAGTTACGTGACCCCTGAGCCATCTGGAGGCAGCCCTGTATACAGTGGTACCTCAGGTTACAGACGCTTCAGATTACAGACACTTCAGGTTACAGACTCCACTAACCCAGAAATAGTACCTCGGGTTAAGAACTTTGCTTCAGGATGAGAACAGAAATTGCATGGCGATGGCAGCAGGAGGCCCCATTAGCTAATGTTAAGAACAGTTTCAGGTTAAGAACGGACCTCCAGAACGAATTAAGTTCTTAACCCAAGGTACCACTGTAATGTTATAATGTTTTTATATATGTTGAAAGTCGCCCCGAGTGACTGGAGCAACCCAGTCAGACAGACAGGGTATTATTATCATTATTAATGATTATGATGGAATAGGGCATCCCTATTTTCATTTGAGAAACTATGCCAGTCATTCAGAACTTAAGAGATTTCTGCACACACTTTTCTGCTTTCATCCAAGTCTGAGGCATTAGGACACATCCCAGCCAGCCGAAAGCACTCAGCTGAAAGCAGCTCCATCCTTCTGATACAAACCGAGTGCAGCACTGTTCTGTCAAGTGCTTGACAACTGCCCTGATTTTTTCCGTCCAGGCAGGCCCAGAATACTAGCTGGCTGAGTCTCTGGCTTGCCCCAAACTGCCTTTGACTTTTCCCAGAATAGGCAGATTGTTCCAGGCACACCTTTACCAACATTCTAGATCAAGGGTCAGCAAACTTTTTCAGCAGGGGGCCGGTCCACTGTCCCCCAGACCTTGTGGGGGGCCGGACTATATTTTTTTTTTGGGGGGGGGAGGAATGAACGAATTCCTATGCCCCACAAATAACCCAGAGATGCATTTTAAATGAAAGGACACATTCTACTCATGTAAAACATGCTGATTCCTGGACCGTCTACGGGCCAGATTTAGAAGGCGATTGGGCCAGATCCAGCCCCCGGGCCTTAGTTTGCCTACCCATATTCTAGATGCACCCCACTCCTTTCAAACTCCTCATTTTTTAAAGCTAAGAAATGTATTTGTTCTTTTTTTAAAAAAAAAAAAAGAAGAAGAAGCAACCAATACAGTGGTACCTCGGGTTACATACGCTTCAGGTTACAGACGCTTCAGGTTACAGACTCTGCTAACCTAGAAATAGTACCTCGGGTTAAGAACTTTGCTTCAGGATGAAAACAGAAATCGTGCTCTGGCAACGCGGCGACAGCAGGAGGCCCCATTAGCTAAAGTGGTGCTTCAGGTTAAGAACAGTTTCAGGTTAAGAACAGACCTCCAGAACGAATTAAATACTTAACCCGAGGTACCACTGTAATACAAATTTCCCCGTGTGTCGAAAGAGGAGAGCCGTCTCCTCCACTCCAGTGAAAATGAAGAATAATCCTAGGCTGCAAAGTTCTTTTTGTCCGCTAGCTAGACAGTTTGTACTGCACTCTAATCCAGACAGTTTACATTGCAGTTCCATATTATGGGTTTCTTATGTAACATGCTTAGGCAAGGAAGGTACATTGAAAGTCTACTCATCATACAGGAATACAGACAGAGATGCTGAAGCAGGAGGAAAAAAAATTTTGTGATGGGGAACAGGGTTGGCCAGCCTCTGGTAAGACGTTACATTAACGCAAGAGGAAAATGAAAGTGTTATTCAGAATAAACATGGGATCATGGGAACCTGCCTTATACTGGGTCCCATCAATGGTCTCTACCTGGTTCAGTGGGAAAGCATCTGCCCTGCATGCAGGTTCGATCCAGGGAAAAGATCCGTACCTGAAATCCTGGAGAGCTGCTGCCAGCCAGTGTAGACAATACAGAGCTAGATGGACCAATAGTCTTGACTCAGTAGAAAGCTGCTTCCTTGAGAGGGCGCAAAGCAGGGCTGTGGAGGAGTGTGGCTTGAGAGAACATGTGGCCTAGGGAAAGTCTTGAAGGCCAGAGAGAGGGGGGCATTTGAGCCTCATTCCTGGGGTTCCCCATCCCTGCCCCAGCTGCATATTTAGTTGAAATGAAGTGTTTATTCAAGACTGATCTCTTTCTATGGAAGGTGCAGAACCTTACAGCACATTTGCATACTGCCCAACTTTTCCGGAGCAAAAACTGGGACACATGAGCTCCCAGGCGAGTCATGTGACCTTCACCACACTCCCAACCCAAAAAGCACTTTTTTCAAGGTGAGATCTCGCACGGCCCCCCAAAATGCGTGTTTTTTCTGGCTCTGTGCAAGGTCACAGGCTCCCCAAAAGTGCTTTTTCAGGGTGAGAGTACTGTGCAAGAGCACACAAGATGGCGGCACCCAAAATGGCCACTGTGTTCTCACATGAAAGAACGGGATGTCCCGTTTTTTTCCTGGGCACTTGGGAGGTAGGCATTTGTAGCATATTATATTAGCCTTGGATCCCCAGTATGTGAAAACGTAACAAGGATAAAACTGGGCATGTCGTCTTCTGCATATTTCTTCTCAAATTGCTCAGCTAGTTACATATGATTTGGAAGGGGGAAGAGGAATTAAAATCTTCTCTTTTTTTAAGCAAAGGTTCAGCCCTCCCCCCCCCCCGACTCCTTGCTATTTTCTGCTTTGAAAATCACTTTCCTGTCCCCCTGAAAGCTGTCGTTTCACAGCTCTCTCAGGAAGCCCAGACCTTTGTCTGACAGCTGCAGCAAGGAAAGATCCAAAAGATAATTTCTTTCTCCAGTCCTGACCCAGAAACTGGGAATAGTGCGGCAGGCACAGCTGGCTCTCTTGGGTTCAAAGCCAGCCTCCCTCCCACTTCAAAATGCATGTGCACACAGATTGTGCACTGTGGCCTGGCCTAGCCGAGATGCTGACATCATCTCCTATCCAGTTGTATATTTACTTTCCTATTCTAAGCCAGCATGACTGCCAAAGGATTCACTCTGTACAGTGTTATTGTGAGAGGGAAAGAGGGAGGGGAAGAGAAAAGGGCTCCGAGAGGCCTTGCAAAGGCCGCCCACACTGAGATTCAGGCCGAAACCAAACCTCTGGACGTTATACACGCAAATCTTACATACTTGCTGTGGCGATCACATTTCACCGTCTATTGATCCCTGTGCCACCATTTTATTTCCCGCTGCCACCACCCAGGCCCTACCTGGTACAATACTGAGTCCAGTCAGGGTTAAATTGGAACATAAACTTCTGTTTATTTATTGCAGTTTAACAAGTGTGTGGTTTCATAAACGGTATCGGTCAATTATAATCATGGGTTGCCTATCCAGTCCTGTAAGTTCCGCTACCTGCTCTCACTCACTAAACCATGTCTCAGATATTTACTTGTCTTCCTAGTAAAGGTAAAGGGAGCCCTGGCCATTAGGTCCAGTCGTGACCGACTCTGGGGTTGCAGTGCTCATCTCGCTTTATTGGCCAAAGGAGCCGGCGTACAGCTTCCAGGTCATGTGGCCAGCATGACTAAGCCGCTTCTGGCGAATCAGAGGAGCACACGGAAAGGCCGTTTACCTTCCCGCCAGAGCGGTACCTATTTATCTATTTGCACTTTGACGTGCTTTCGAACTGCTAGGTTGGCAGGAGACTCGTCTTCCTAGCCCCTAACTATTCCTGACTCAGCTTATTTCGCTACACTAACTCAACCTCCCCACAGACTCTATCCCAATTTACTCGCACTCCAACCAACCACCCAACTCCCAACAAACTCCTCCCTTCGGCCCTCCCAGAGCTGTTTTTATAGTCCCTCTGACTCCACCCCCTGGGTTCTGATTGGGTAACCTGTTTAACTATTTCACCTCCAGCACTCTCATAGGTTAATGTCACACTTGCCTGGAGAAGGGGGCACTTCTCACACACCGTTCCTTGCCTATCTACTTATTGCACAACATCCCTGCTGTGCTTCCACCTGGTACCTGATAGTTGCTACTGCATACCCTCCAACATTTCTCCAATGAAAATAGGGATGTCCTAAGGGAAAGTAGGACATTCTGGGACGGCTTCTGTAAATCCGAGACTGTCCTGGAAAACAGGGACACTTGGAGGGTCTGCTACCCATTTTAGTCACCTACAGCTGCAGAAACAAGGGGGAAACTGGGGCAATCCAATTGATTGTTCAATCCTGGGGTGTTGGACCAGCACACTGCCAGCCAATCCCTTGCAGTTTACACAGAGCACAAAGAAAGCTCTCCATTTACTATAAAAGGATGGCATGTAGGGTTCTTGTGGGTGCCGTGCCTTTCACAAACAAAACACAACTCCTCACAAATACTTTCCCCCCCCCTTTGGTTTCCAGAGCTTTCGTTCTTTTTTCACGTAGCGTTTCCATCCACAAAGGCACTAAAAACTGCAAAATGACTCCCACTGTGACTTTTCCCTCCACACCACAGCTGCCTGTCTGAAATGGTGTTTTGCATTTGTTGACTCTCTTCCATTCAAAAAGTGATAACAAGCGAGCTTCCACTCCTGTCCCCATGGAAACAGGTACCCAAGAGCCAAAAATGGAAGACGGGTGTTTTAAAATGATCACTGTTCAAACAGAAAAAAGGAAGGTTTCCTTCCCAACTCCCAAATTCCGTTTCCACAGGATCGGAAATGGTACTGATCACCCGCTGCTTTGAAACTATTCTCTCACAGAAGCTGGGGAAATGTCAGTTTTCCAGAGCCTTCTCTGCTAAAACCATTTGAAATTGCTGGCTGATTTTTCTCTCTCTCAGGGACCCAGGGGCAGCCAGTATATTGGCCAAAACCTTAGCTTCCACTAACAGGCAGTCTGGCATTTGCATGAAATTCTATACAGTGGTACCTCTGGTTAAGAACTTAATTTGTTCTGGAGGTCTGTTCTTAAACTGAAACTGTTCTTAACCTGAGGTAGCACTTCAGCTAATGGGGCCTCCCACTGCCGCCGTGAGATTTCTGTTCTCATCCTGAAGCAAAGTTCTTAACCTGAGGTACTATTTATGGGTTAGCAGGCCTACATGATGGGAGACACATACGGGGAAATGCTCCCATGTGGCTTTTTGCTTTCCATGTTCTAGCCACTATTCTTCTGCTAATGCAGCTTAGGGTTGCTTTAGCTTTTTAGCAGCCACATCGCACTGCTGGAAATCAATAAATTCTCAAAGCTACATTGTAAATGCTATGGAAGAAATGCAGAGAAAGAGAAAGGGAAAGCAGCTTGCTTCTAAGGCCATCTGGCAGAAGTGAGACCCGAATAGCAGGCTTCCTGGTTCGCAGGAAAATCTCTGCCAGCTCACGCCATCTTTGCTGAGCATGTCTTACGTTGCTCCAAACGCTTCAAGCTGTTAATGGCATCCCAACATGTCCACAAGAATGCTTAAAAATGTCAGCGAGAACATGTCAGGATGCAATGTAAGCAAATAAGGATAGTCCAATGGCATTGCGACATTTTATATGGCGAATACTCTGATGACAATATGCTAATTAAAAGATTAACATTCCTGTTGAGTTAGGCTTGAAGAACTGCATTCCCCCCCCCCAACACCATGATTATGACTGAGTTTGCTCGATGCAATCGCAGCAGTAATTAGAGATGTACACAAAGGTTGGCAAATCTGTATTTTTGTCCTCCATTCAGGAGCAAATTTATGGTGCCTTTTTTATTGCATGTGCCTAAAATTCTGAGAAGATACTGGAAGTCTGTAAAATGGACACTGGGCTGGAGGGTATCGGGATGTGAAGTAACGCTGTCCTTTGGGGATCTGTTTTGGGGTGATGTTATGGTTGTTGAACTTAAGATCTGTTTTATCCTCTGCTCTTAAATCTTAACATTTTGATGCTGCAGTTTTTTGGTTTGTTGTCACTTGCCTTGGAAGGCTACGCAGCCCAAAAGGTGGGCTAGAAAATACTACTATTATTACTGTTTATTAAACTGATTAGTTGCTGTGCCTTAATTCCAAAGGAAACACAAACCCTGGGTGAGCACCCAAACCCCTGGAATCTCACACCGCTCTGAGATTGGGGTGGCATGTCACAGTATAGAGGGAGACTCATCATGCTTTCAGGTGGATACCCTCTAATTTCTCCATTCGAGCAGGAACCCTGAACTATCAGTGTACCGGATCACAGGGTGGGTTCTAAGCTAGTTCAGCAGGGCACAGGAAGAATCCCCTGGATGTGGTATGCATGGCAGCGTTGGGAGCAGGGCTTGCACAAACATCCTCTCTGGTGGATGGTGTTGTTTGTGGCTGGCAGGGCAGAAGGTAGGGAGGTTAGACAGACATAGGTGGGGCCAGAGCACAACCACTCCCTGACTGGTTGTAAGTAAGAAGGTAGGCAGGCAGGTGAGGGTAGGCTGAGGACAGAGAGAGATTGGTGAGGCAGTGCCCTCATTCATGGACCAGCCTTATCATATGCTCATCCTATCTGCAAGGACTGAATCCAAAAGCACCTGAATCCTAGCTGTCAACTTTGCCCTTTTCTTGTGAGGAATCCTATTCGGAATAAGGGAATTTCCCTTTAAAAAAAGGGAAACGTTGACAGCTATGACCTGAATAGCGCTTCTTATGTGGTGGTGGAAGAAGAAGAAGGGGAGGAGTTTGGATTTGATATCCCGCTTTATCACTACCTGAAGGAGTCTCAAAGCGGCTAACATTCTCCTTTCCCTTCCTCCCCCACAACAAACACTCTGTGAGGTGAGTGAGGCTGAGAGACTTCAAACAAGTGTGACTAGCCCAAGGTCACCCAGCAGCTGCATGTGGAGGAGCGGAGACGCGAACCCGCTTCACCAGATTACAAGTCCTCCGCTCCTAACCACTACACCACACTGTCCATGCATGCTTGCGTATTCATTCTTCAGCCAGCAAGGAAAAGGCAGAATTGGGGGTGTGGAGACAGAATAATTCACATGCAACTACAGACTATGCCCCATCACGTGCCTGTGGCTGCGGGATTTTATTGGGCTCCTTTGAGTCATGCTTTCAGACTACACATAAAGAAGAAAACGAATAACTAGCAAATGGGAAAGGATCTGCGTAATTGGGATCCTGCTATTTTACACTTACTTGCACATCTGGAAGAAGTCTAGAAAAGAGAAGCAGGGAAGGAATTGCTGGGTTTTACCGACCGGTGGAAGGTGGTGGGGGATGAGAGACCACTGGGGTCTGGACAGCACATGTTCTGTTTCTAAAGTTACAGGAAAGTGTCATGAAGCAAAGATCAGCAGCCTATTCTTCAAGTGAACCAACCAGCTTAGGATTGTTCCTGTTCATTCTTTCGGCCTCTTTGCCTTCTTTGGGCCTTTTGTATCCAATCTGTGCCCAGTGCTTAAGGGAGCTTCCAAGTCAGCCTGGTCTTTGCAAAATGAAGGCAGATGCAGTAGCTGAAAACTGACAAAGTTGGTTTGAGATTGCTGCTGTCATCTGGCCCTCTCAGAGGTCCAAAGAGACCTTGGGCTGCCAGGAAAAGAAAAGAATGACAACACACAAAAACAAAATAAGGCACCCTAAAAAGAGTGCATGGTTTGTTTATATTACCAGCTGATTTGGGAGGACACATTCATAAAACCGCACCATCAGAACCGATGTAATATTTGATTAATATTTGTGAACATTGCAAACTTTTATATGATGAAATCTATTATCGGTCAGCAAAAATTTACGCCTTTGCCAAAGCACATATCTTATTGGCTTAAATCTGCAGCTCTAAGCTAAGAGAGTTTGTTACTTTTTGCTCTGATGTGCATGAAAACAAGTTGTGAAACTTATCAAGTGCCCCCCAAAACCCCCTCATGTCCCACATTTGAGGCCCCCCTTGAGCTTCAGGACCCTGGTCAAATGGACCCTCCTGCCCCACCCCAATTTGCCCTGTTATCCTGGGACAAGAGTTCTTTCCTTAAAGCAACTCTTCTCCACTAAAAGTTCTATAGATTTTCAGCAGGGTCTAGTATGAACCAAGAAAAGCTAGATCTATAGATGCCTGTTAGACTTTGGTTGCTGGGGGACTGGCAGCGCAGAAGGCAGGGAGGTCTACAGTAGGTGGCGCCAGAGCCAATGACAGAAAAAGACAACTAATTCCACTAATGTCCTCAACCTGCTACCTGCTGAGTTCCACAAGGGCAACATTGCTGCTAAGAAGAAGGAAGGTTGGGACTGGTGGGGCAGTGGCCCATTTGCCCAAATGGACCACAGCATCCACTGTGCCTTTGATATTAACCACACACACAAGCAACAGAAAAGTTTCACAATTTTGAATTTTAAAATTGATTTTAAAATGCAAAGGCAGCCATGCTGATCTCAGAGACAGAGAGAGGAGAGAGAGAGAAACATCCACATTAGAGCAAAATGTCAGGAAATCATATGAAGTCTTTCAAGTTCTCTAGGATTCTTGCATGTTTCTGCTTCCTAAGAGGCCCCGGGGCCTCTCAGCTAGTCGTAGCGATGTACAAAGAATAAGGAAAAGCTGGGAGCCAAATTGGAGCATTAAGCAATGATACGCAGAATTTGTTGAACACAACTACACACCAATTCCGCATGCCCAGGTTCTATTGTTCCCGATGCCATTATTTTGTCATTCCAAATTTACTTAGTGCTCCGTTACAACATCAAAACCCATTGCATGGTGTAATTATGTTCAATTTTCAATGTAAAAAGCTAAATTAGCTCTCGGGTTACGTTTCAGAGAGCAAGCGATTCTTAGAAGTTCCTCAACTGAATCGCAGGCAATTAAAATTTCTAAGAGGGACTCCAGATAATTTTCTGAAACAGGATGGGGCCTTAGAAGCAGCTAGAAGTAATTTCCTTTGTGGAGGGCTGGAGAATGCATATTGTGTTATATGAATAATGCATTGTTTGATTTAAACCATCTGAGAAGCCAGAGTGTGCTGGTGCGAGGTGGCAAGATGGAGCCAGAAGGGAATGCTACAAAGGCCTACAGCCAACACCTGTGGATAGCTATCACTACAATAGGTGAACTCAAGAACCAAAACAAAAGTCAACATGGGATGCTGCCTTAAACCAGACAAGACCATTGCTCTTTCTACCTAGATATTGTCTTTACTGGCTGGCAGCAGCTCTCCATCTGCTTTGTATCCTCCATTGCTGTTGTGTCCTGCTCGCTTTGTCAGCTTATGACATTTTCCCCACCCCTGATTTGGGTCTGGAAGATCCACCCAGGTGACTCTCACAGTACTCTCTATGCAAGGAGGGCTTATTCCTAGATAATCTGAATATATATTTATTTAAAATGTCATAGTTTACAAAAATACACGCATTGTCTCTTTTTTTCAAGTTGCATTTTCTACAGATCAGTTTCATTTGTTATGAGACCTTAGTGTTACATACAGTGTTGGTTTAGGAAGAAAAGGGGGAAAGAGGGGGAGAAGGGAATGATGAGAGGGGTGGGGTCAGGTGGCAATGCTCCTATTCTTCTACTTAGTGTATGGGGGGGTTGTGTCAGTGTCACTTGTTGTATTTCTTTGGTGGAGAGAGAGGTTGGGGTGGCCTAGGGTGTGGTTGATTGTCTTTGGTTGGCTGTACTGTAGTGATATTTGGGTGGTTGGGGGGGTTGGGGTATGGTTTGGGATCAGGTTAGCCAGATTGATTTGTATGCTGTTGGCAGGTTCTTGTTGTTGTCTGTGCATGTGATAAAGGGGAACCATACATCTTCTATTTGTACCCGTGTCAGTTTCAGTTTATTGGTTAGTTTTTCTAATAAGGCTGTTTCCCATACTCTTTGATACTATTGGTCCATGCTTACTCCTGACAGGTCTCTCCAGTGTCTGGCTATGATGTTTCTGGCTGCTGAAAGTAGGTGGGTTATGAGTCTTGTTGTTGTTGTTTAGTCATTTCGTCGTGTCTGACTCTTCGTGACACCATGGACCAGTGCACGCCAGACGCTCCTGTCTTCCACTGCCTCCCACAGTTTGGTCAAACTCATGCTGGTAGCTTCGAGAACACTGTCCAACCATCTCGTCCTCTGTTGTCCCCTTCTCCTTGTGCCCTCAATCTTTCCTAACATCAGGGTCTTTTCCAGGGAGTCTTCTCTTCTCATGAGGTGGCCAAAGTATTGGAGCCTCAGCTTCAGGATGTCCTTCCAGTGAGCACTCAGGGCCGATTTCCTTCAGAATGGATAGGTTTGATCTTCTTGCAGTCCGTGGGACTCTCAAGAGTCTCCTCCAGCACCATAATTCAAAAGCATCAATTCTTCAGCGATCAGCCTTCTTTATGGTCCAGCTCTCACTTCCATACATCACTACTGGTAAAACCGTGAGCCTTACTCCTAGATAAGTGTGCATGCTCATCAGAGTACAGGGATGTAGCTTAACTGGTGCAATGCAACTCTTTCTTCATTCATCCCTCAAATTTCTCTATTGTTCCCCAGTGGGAAGCTGTCACTCTGGAAGAAGTTAAGGGGGAAAAAGGTCTCCAAAGTTAATTGGGAAATTTGGTCTCCCATCAGTGGGATTGTGGCTTTCACACAACTCTATGCATTTAAGAACTTCAGGTTCCTTTGTAGGCAGGCTCCAAACAGCTTATATGAGCACTTTGCTGGGAGACTCCTTGTCCATCTCTCTTCCAAGTTGCGGCATTCCTGCTTAATGCCATTTGCAGAGAGAAGGGTAATGTTGAACCAAAGCAAGGCTGAGCACCAATGATGAGGGAGTGAAGCAGAGAAACAAGGAAGAGCAGTTATTCCAGCCTGGGGTCTATGACCGCATCCTTTGCCAGTAAATTTCATTTTGGCCAGATGCTTGGATGTCTTTTCCACACTATCAGATCTGTCCATAAAGCATTGCATGGGCAACAGACTCCGCTGGGGGGTGGGGTTGGAGAGGGGGTGGGAACCACCTGTGGTTTCAACCAGCGGAGCAGTTTGAGGATTACAGTCACTGGGTGGAATTTTTATTGCTCAATTAGTCTCACTGATTTCACAATGGAATTACTCCTGGAGTAAAAGAGCTTCACAAATTCTTTCCTCTCATCCGTGCCTGCACAAATTAGTGTGAAATAAGGACAGAACAATGGTAATTCAAAGCATAACCCCACCCCCACCCCTCTTGCCTCATTAAATACTGCAGTTAGGTTTTCTACAGTTACAACAAAATAACCTGCACATGCTTATATATATATATATATATATATATATATATATATATATATATATATAATTCTATCTTCTTCTGTCTTTTCTTCTTCGTTTTTCCAAACAATGTGGTTTAAATGTCTGGGTGTCTGAATTAGGGCATGTGACTGAGAAGTCCTCTGGGCTCTTGCCTTTCTGACTCTTTACCCCAATGCATGTTGGGAAAAATTAGGGATGGTTCTTGTTTGTAAGCAAAGACGCCTAATGACACTTTCTGAAGTAATACAGAAACTGAAACACAGCCGTCCCTTGAAATTTGCAGTTTTCAGAAACTTGCAACACAGTTCTCCAGTGAAGTAATGTGTACAAAAATAAATACCCTAGCTAGGGGAAAGTATGCATTTAAATGTATATGTTTGTGACACCATACAAACGTGTCACATTAGAGGAAACCAGTGTGCAAAAATGAGTATATTAGGCAAAAATTGCAAAAAAAAATAAATGTTTATATTAGGAGAAATTCACAGCAAACTGCTGGTGAATTTTCATGAGAACTTAGGAGAAAAAATCACAAACTGAAGTGAAAATTGGGAGAACTGTATTTAAGGGTAGAAAAATAATAAACCAGAGATGACAGATTCATCCATCTCTAACTGTCGGTTCTTGCTTTTATTTATTATTACTTAATTTATATCCTGTGTTTCTTCCCCAAAGAGACTCGGACTGTCTACCCACAGTGCATGTTGACCTATTGTTACCTATTGCCATGACTCATCAAATACTATCTTTTCACATGAGCACTTGTAATTTGGGGAAAACCACATGGAAGACTTTTTCTTTCATTAGAGTAGAAAGACGTCATTGGATCCAGCACTTACACTGGAAGCATTGATTGATACTTACCGGGGAGTAAGTTCCATTTAATTCTGTGGGACCTACTTCGTAGAATTTATAGGATTATGGTGTTAAATTGGGAGTAAGCACCACTGAACTCTGCAAAGTATACATGCATGGGATCAAGCTGCACATATCACCTTTGACAGTGCCCTAAGTAAATAACAATCTGTTTTTCGCAGTTGGGAAGAGCATCCCTTGCCAATTTGCTGAAATTCATAACAATGTATGGAAAAGTAAAATTGGTGTGGAGTATTGCAAAAATATTCAGGAATCAAAACATAAGTTTGTGTGTGTTTTAAAAATAACCAGGTGCAAATCCTGACTAGGAAAATCCACAATCCTGACACACCTCAAAACATTTTTTTTTCACTGGATGTACCTTTTATTTATCAGGCTGATGTACTTCCAAATAATCTCCCATTGTCCTGTCTGAAAGGAAGTATCCCATGACAAGTGTGCCAAAAGCCACACGATAGATCACCACACTTCCTCATCATATCTCCTCTGCTTTTGACCTATGGCCCTTTTCCTTTCATAATCTTCAGCTGTCCCGATACCCACACTGTTGGATCATAGTTACATACTTCCTCTCAAAACAAAATTTTCTCCGTAACTATGGCCATCACTTACCTAGTCCGGAAAATGTAGAAAACAACTGTCCATTGTAAAAGGAATGAGTGCTTGCCTCCCCACACCCCAAATCACTGACCCCCCACAGCCTCGGTGACACTGCTGTGCTGGATTTCTTTTTTCTTATCTGAGGAAACGTGAACATGTGTGAGATGATTACTAGTCTGAAAATTGCAGCCCCATTAGGTAATTGCTCCTTTATTTTCTTCTATAATCATGGCATTTGAAGAGAGATCTTACAGGATTTTATTGCCACAAAGCCTTTTTATAGGCCCAGTTAAAAGGTCCCCAGACACCCATTCTGCTTCTCAGATGACTCTTTGGAAAGAACACTTAGTACAAAAGAATTGCTACATCATGGTGAGCGAAAGTGTGTTTAGCACTGAGGGAGGCTTTTCCACGAATCTCAAGGGGCATGGTCCGCTCAGCCTGGCACGCTAGTCGATTCACACATCCCATCACAGTTTCCATAACTTGCTTATGTAGTGCATCACGTCCGTGCACTTCACAATACAGCCAAACCTCAGTTCTCGAACGGCTCCATTTTCGAACGTTTCGGCTCTTGGACGCCCGCCAAAAACCTGGAAGTAAATGCTCCAGTTTTCAGATGTTTTTCGGAACCCAAATGTCCGACACAGCTTTCGCTTGAGTGCAAGAAGCTCTTGCAACCAATCGAAAGCCGTACCTCAGTTGTCGAACGGAAGTCAGACAGTCTCCCGGAACGGATTATGTTCGACAACCGAGGTTTGACTGTACAGTCTTGGTTTTGTCTTAAATGAGATCTGTCAAACTGATGGATAGCAAAAACGAAAAACCCTGACATGCAAGATGAACGGCATAGGCAAATCCTATTATTATCATTATCTGGGGTTTCGGCCTGGCGCCAGATTAGATGTGGAAGTTTGGGTTTTTAAAAAAACTTTATTTAAACAACAAAAAACCAACAATTACAGGAGCAGAATATAAAAGTAAGTTTTGCACCATACCACAGGGTTTTCAGGAAAAGGGTCCCTCAAGACAACCAGATTTCCCTCAACAGAGCAAGTAGAGAATTTGTGTGTCAGTTCCCAAAGAGTAAAAAATAAAGTCCCACCATGCAGTATAAAAACATTCCATGTTTTCAGATGCCTTTGAGTTCTCCAGCCATCTTTAAATTGTGGCTTATTTTCTCCAAAGCTGCTGGTGCCCACATATTTTCATACCAGAGTGTTAACTGTATGTCCTACAGGGTTTTCTGCTGCTCTGTTATTGAGATTCTAGCTCCAACCAGCATCCATCCATGTTATCTGGCCTTTTGAGCATGAATTACACAGATAACCACCCCACAAATTTAACAAGGGGAGTTGGAGGGGGAAGTTGTTACAATATCACTTTTGCAAATGTTAGAGATCTCCCTCCCAATTTCAGCCCCGAATTTAGAAACCAGTGGGCATTCCCACCATAGATGGAAAAAAGTTCCTCTGACCCTACAGCTATACCAGCAATTTTGCAATAGTCCAGGTGTCCATGTAATTTCCCTTCTTTTCTCCATTTAGTAATTTATATATCCAAATTCACATCAGTCCATTTTTGTGAGTGCTTATGACATAAACGTGGTGTCTGCATGATCCACTCTTTATCGTAGATTTTCCTTGCAAGCATTTTAATATCTTATATTAGCTCCATGTGATTTGCAGGACAATTGAGAAATCAGAGAATTCACAGCTGGCACCCAAGAGTAAATCCAAATATATGAACTGTGACAAGCAGGTGTTCCATTCCATTCATACTCACACTTTCCAATTTGGGGAAGAGTTGACTATAGTGCAAAAAAAAAATATGTTAGATGTCCAGTCACACATCATAACCCAGAAAGTAGGCCTTTTTTAATTGGTGAAACCTAAGTAACGATTCAAACAACCCTGGTTTTCATTCCCTTTGGGTCCTGCAAACATTCAAAATTAAAGCATACAACATTGTCTAACCTATAATAATGCATTTAATTTATTTCTTTACAAATCCAAAGCCATGCTTTAATTCTTACACATGCAATATTTTCTAAAAATAAAGTTGAAACTTCCAGTATGAAAATGTGATTGAGAGAGTTTTACAGCTGCTGCTGTTTTGCGCAATGATGGGAAACAAACACTTTCCCATTGTAATAAGTTCCTTCTAAACATAATGTTCGAGGGATTAATGGTTCTTTTGAAAAAAGGACCAAAAGAAAAACAGCTGATATTTGAAACATGGCACTTGACATGCACGTGGTTCTCAATAAAGAGTATATACTCTACTACATTTGGAGAGTTGCATTAAAAGAATAATCACAACTGAGCAATGTCCTTTCCTTGGCATCAACAAACAGTAGCAGCTGCTAAGAATTTAACAGAGCTTTCTGATAGCAAGTCCTTTTCTTCCATTACACCACATCGCAGTCACCTTCCGCTCAGGCAACCATTTGATCCAAACCACCATGTTTATATAGCATTTGGCCTTGTGAAAGCCTGTATGGTGACTTAAGTGAATCTCCGTGTAGTCTTGCAGCCCTGCACTTGCTGGGGCCACCTACCAACTTTTCTGCAGCAAGTGTTGCTTCCAAATCCATCGGATCACTTGGAAGCTTTTTTCCATCTTGCAAATATACAAAGTCGGAACAGGCTGACAGCCACCAAGGACACGGGCACAGCATGTGGAAGGACTGTTTTCAGATAGTTTTATTTTGAGCTTTAAAAAAAACACCCCGCTCTATTCATTTGGATACTTCCATTTGCATTCGCTTACTTTAAAAATAGTGGAAATAAACATTCTTAGGGCACTTCCAGACTGTCGCCAGTTTCGGGTAGGATTCAGTCATGTACTGGTGGATGCAGGTTGCACAGTTGTAGCTGACAGGGAGGTCTTGCGCAACAAACCAGCGTTCCAAAAGATCAGACTTTTTGCAATAAGGAAAGTGACAGGAAAGGGCCCTGGAAAGTCTGGTGTAGCACTTGCTTTGATTGATGCAACATCATCTAACTTCCCCACAATAAATCAATCAAATCAGAACAAATGCTCATTAGATAGCCAACAAATCCTGATTGGAGGTCTATTTAGAAAGAAGAGACCTAGTCCCCGTACACCATGGTCAAAACAAAAATTATCCCCACCTCCTACAAGATTTGCTGAAAAGAGAACTGCCCACCTGGCACTATTTAGATTCCAGAAATCTGGAAGCTTACTTGCTCTTCCACTTGCAGCTTTTGCAATGATTGGGTGCCATTAAAACCATTCATGCCTAGAAGCACCCACAGTTACCGGTAATTGGCAAATGCTGCTGGGTGTGTCTAGCACCCCATGTGGTGGGACCCCTGAACTGCAGGCAGCAGGTTCTTGGTGAAAAACCATAGGACCGGGCAGGACTGCCACTCAGAATATCCATTGGAACCTCTGGATGGGAAATACTATAAAAGAATGTCCTGTTCCATCTGAGCCCTGCTTGAGCAACAAGGGTTGCACATAGACCATATATTAATGCATAAGAATAGCCCTACTGGATCTGGCCAATGGTCCATCTAGTCTAGGATCCTTTTCTCACAGTGGGCAACCAGATGCCTGTGGCAACACCTGAGCACAACAGCACTCTCCCCCCCTGAATTTTCCAGCAACTAGTTTTCAGAAGCATACTTTTTCTGGCAGTAGAGGCAGAACATAGTCACCACTATTAAATATCCCCCAGATAATTAGTTTGTTATGGGTGATGGGAATTGCATCTCAGTTCCTGGGATTCTCTGGGGGACATCGTATGCTTCAAATGCGCAGTGTGCACATAACCAATGTCTTCTTGTACTCTTGTTGGTTTCCTGGGTTTGTGGTTATTCTTCAGTCCCAACTTCTTTCTGGCTCCAGGTTTGTCTCATTTGACCTGGGCTTGCCTAGGACTCAGCCCTGACATGGCTAGACATTGTGCCACCCTCCCTTCTAGCCATGGTACCCATATGACCTTGCCTCAGTCTTCATAACCGATTGATGTGCTTAAGAGAGCTAACAAAAATAGTGTGGTCCAAACCAATGTCTTCAGGAGTGGTGATAGTGTAGAGTTCTCTTGTGTTGCCCCATCTATGTGTTCAGGAGAGGTACTTCTCATTTAGCAGTAAAGCACCAAGCTGGAAACATCAGATGCTTCCATGAAAATGCATTCGCAAAACCATGTTTTAACAGGTATGAAGTGAATTTGGCCTACATCAAACGACGTCAGATTGAATTGACCGGCTGATAACAGCTGGTGTGCCTTGGTTTCCCACAAATGAGTTGCACTCCACGCGGGGGGGGGGGTATGTTTTGCAGGAGCAGGTAGCTTTGGTGTGCTCTTTGTTACTCCTACCTCATTAAATGTGCAGAATAGGCTTTTGATGCCCATTTTGACCACAGTGGTCTGGCTCTCATCTGCTGAAAGCTGGAGAAGCTATTATGAAACATGCAGGCATCTGAAAGAAAACAGAATGTGGTAGGCAAACAGCTCGAGGTGACACAAGTTTAACAAAACAAGCCGGTTGGTTAAAATGCTGGGGTGGGGTTGCAGCAGAGCCTTCTTTTCCTCTTCTTAAAAAAAAAAATTGTTTCATCTTTCTTTCTGTTATTGAAATGCCAGCAGAAACGTTAGCCGGCTTATCGTTCTATCAGCAAAGGCGAACAAGCTGCACATACCACCCAACTAAGCCGCATGCCCCAAATAGAAGGCATAAGAAGACCAAAGAGGCGGCTCATACCTGTGTCAAGATGCCAGATTAAATTCCATCCTTGCTGACATCATTTTATCATGTTGCTCTTTGCCGGATGTTAAGAACATGCAACAACGAAGAGCTGTTGCATTTCGACCATGCTTATGAGCTTTCCTGAAGAGTCTGACTTTGGTCTGATCTGACTTGCTTAGGCATGCAAGGTAGTTCCTTCTGTTCTTCACTAATCTGTGTATACCAAAGCAATAAACTTCTGAATACTTATTGCTAGGGGAGAAATAATGGTGATCCCATGGGGATCATAGGACATCCCCTCTTCAGGGTTGACCCCAATAAGCAACACTTCCAGCAGTGTTCTAGAGCACTTCTAGGGTGGGTGCCGTTGGCATTATAAGAGAAGAAGGGAGGTGTTCGTGGTGAGTTCCAGCACCTCTTTTTCTAGAAAAAATAGCACTGGTTATATCCAATGCCTATGCCAAACCTCTTACATCTGTAATCAATAAAGTTGTGGCCTTACTTGACCCAAATAAAGTATTTGTCTTGTCTGGTTTTTCTCCACAAAGTTGGCACTTGGGCACGCACGTGAGAAGCAAGAAGAGAAGGAGGACCTTCCAAGAAGCCATTGATGCACCTTTTTTAACATATCTCATGGTAGAGGCAAAGAGTCTTCCTTTAGAATGACGTCACCTCCATTGACAAAATATATATTGATCTTGAGGAACTGCACAGCCATTCTCCACACCAACTTTTCCTCGTCCCGTCCCCCCATCCTACGCACAGCAATTACGTGTTGCCTGTTGTTGGTGTTGTTTGCAAAAACGTGCCAACAGTAAATAACAGCATATGCAACTTGTAGAGTGAAGACTTTGAACACGCTCTGGACATGGTGCTTATTATTAATCTCCATGGGAACTTCAGTGTTTCTAAACAAATTCCCTTGAATTGCAAAACTTTGACATTTTAACTTACATAAAATGACAGGGCTAGCCTTCAGAATATCCGTCTGGGTCACCCGCTGCGAGCAGCAAGCCTGAACTGCAGAAGTTTTCCAGAAGCCTCATGGCCAGGAGTGGGGGAGACTTCCTGAGCCCAAGGGCCACATTCCCTTCTAAACAACCTATAGAGGGCCACATTACAGTAGTGGGGTGGGGCCAGAGGCAACAGTGGGTGGAGCGAGGAAAGTGCATTTGCCATTTGTACAGTAGGCTAGTTTCTGCGCGCACACACACAAAATCACACAAGCTTCTCTATCCACCATCCAGAGCCATCATGAGGGTTCAGTGGCACTTTCCAGCCATGCAAATATACTGAAGGTGTGAAGCAGGCTCAGTGAGGCATCTGGCTTGCAAAGAGTGCCAAGGGCCAAGCAACGAGGCCTGTACTCAGCCTCTAGGCCTAAAGTTTCCAACCCCTGCACTATGTATGTATAAAAAATGGTAGACCTCCTTTGGCCCTCAGACCTCTGCTGGCTCTCTGTCATCACCACCATCACAAGCCCCAACTTTGACTGATTCCCAGTCAATATATAAATCTCTACTTCCTGTTAACAGACTTTGGCACAAACTACAGATGAGGGAGCAAACTTCTGCCACTTCAAAAAGGAGGTTCAGGGTTCATGTGGTTAGATGCTCCTCCACACAAAGCCATTCCTTACACATAAAAAGGCGGAGATTAGTTAGAAGGGTTCTGATCTCACCTTCTTCCTGACATGCTGCATTGCTATATGTGCAGATATTTGGGGAGCAGGGAGCATTCATCCCAGAAGTGATCCTAAAGGTTGAGAACGGCGGCAGCAGCACCTTGATGAACCTAAACAGGTCTAGCCCTGGTCAGGGCCCGGATAGGTGATTAGCTGGGGGGTGTTCCATGATGGAAAGAGGTGGGATGGAAATATAAGAATATAAAGTCCCTCCTACACTGCAGCCCAAATGGTACTGTTAAGCTGTAGGTGAACCACCTCATTGGGTATTTATAAAAACTACACTTTTGTCTGTGTAACAAAGCACTTGCTATGACATCCAGATTTGGCTCTCTGGCTTGACTATTTCTGCTTCACATACTGAACTAGCAAGTATTTTCCTGCTTATTCAGCTACACTAGTCCAACTACCTGTTTCTTATTTTCAACATCTGCAAGACCTGTCTGTGTTTCCTTTTGGGGAAATGGCCTCAGTTTGGCAACCCAATGGGCTGAAAAAGGCCCAATCCTGCTAAGATCTTGTTCCTTCTGTTGTTGTTGTATACAAGATAAAATCACAAGTAAATAATTAAAACAAAACAACAAAACAATTACCCGCCCCCCTTCCCACAGACACATTTAAAAGGCTGTGGAATATTAGTCAGCCAAAGGCCTGGTTGAAGAGGAATGTTTTCGTCTGAGGACTAAAAATAATGAAGGCACCAGGCGAACCTCCCTGGAGGGAAGATTCCACAAACGAGGAGCCACTACAAAAAAGGCCCGTTCTCATGTTGCCACCCTCATGTGGAGGAGGCACATGAAGAAAGGCCTTAAAGGGTCCTTCTTAGACATCTAAGCAATGGATCAAGGACTATTCCCACTCCCCAACAGTTCAACAACAATCCTCCAACAGTTCAACACATTGGTGGCTGGTGCTTGCTGGGCTTGCTGGAGAAAAAGGCAGGGAGACCAGCAGAACCAACTAATTCAAGTTTCTTCCCCATCCATCTTTCTGCAAGGGCAACATTGGGGAGAAGGAGACAGCTGACAAGCAGTGCTACTAGCTATAAGAAGGAAGGAAGGAAGTTGGGAACTGCTTGAGGGCATTCTGAGAGGGGTGAGGCAGTGCTCTACTTCCCTTAATGAAAAACCCTCCTAATATGATCAACAGATGAGTCCCACATCTCAACAAATAACAGAGAGAATGATGTGAAATAAGCTTCATTTTCATGTCTTGAGCCAAGTTCAGTTATTGTGCAGGAACTCTTCAGATGTCAACCCAGGCCATTCTCATCCGAGACTTGCTTCAAATACTGAAGTGAAAAAGGAGGCATCCTAAATTGGATCTGAACATCTAATGACTAAGTCACAACTTACGACAGTGCCCACTTGGAAAGTTGCTGTTGTCCTCCAACACGGTTATTATGATTTAATATCCTGCTCTTTATTACAAATTTGCAGAGCAGCTCTGAATAAAATACCAAAACAACAATAGCCGGGGGTGGAGGTGGGGTGGAAGCATAATAAGCAAATGATTATAAAATGGAACAGCAACATAGTCATATTAAGAGCAGTATTAAAAACCCAAAATCTAAAAGGTCTGGGAGAATGAAAAGGTTTTCAGCTCACTAAATGGCTGATCCAACCAAATTTTAATCAGGCGCATTGGTGTGGTAAACATTCTCACATTCTCACTAGCAGACTCACTAGAGATTGCAAGTAAGATCAGTACCAAAACGTTGCAGTGCAGAGTGGTTCTATTCAGTGTTCCAGCCAACCAGCCTTGCTTTCGGGGTACTCCATTCCATTCACCTTCCTCTCCACTTCCAGTTTTCAGAATTTCCCATCCCATAAAGACAATTAGCATTCTCTAACCACTACGTCGGTGGCGCTGTGGGTTAAAGGTGGTGCTGTGGGTTAAACCACAGAGCCTAGGACTTGCCAATCAGAAGGTTGGTGGTTCGAATCCCCATGACGGGGGTGAGCTCCCGTTGTTCAGTCCCAGCTCCTGCCAACCTAGCAGTTCAAAAGCACATAAAAGTGCAAGTAGATAAATAGGTACCACTCCAGCGGGAAGGTAAACGGAGTTTCCGTGTGCTTTTCTGGTTCGCCAGAAGTGGCTTAGTCATGCTGGCCACATGACCCGGAAGCTGTATGCCAGCTCCCTCAGCCAATAAAGCGAGATGAGCGCCGCAACCCCAGAATCAGCCACGACTGGACCTAATGGTCAGGGGTCCTTTTACCTTTACCTTTAACCACTAAGTCTACGATGCTCTATCACGGGAGTTGCCCCTATAGCTTTTGCCCCATTTAAGATCCAGGCCAAAGATGATGATGATGATGATGATGATGATAATAATAATAATAATAATAATAATAATAATAATAATAATAATAATAATAATATTTTATTATTTGTACCCCACCCATCTGGCTGGGTTTCCCCAGCCACTCTGGGCGGCTTCCATAGAAACCAAAAATACAGTAAAATATCACACATTAAAAACTTCCCTGAGCAGGGCTGCCTTAAGATGTCTTCTGAATGTCAGGTAGTTGTTTATCGCTTTGACATCTGCTGGGAGGGCGTTCCACAGGGCAGGTGCCACTACCGAGAAGGCCCTCTGCCTGGTTCCCTGTAACCTCGCTTCTCGCAGTGAGGGGACCGCCAGAAAGCCCTCGGCGCTGGACCTCAGCGTCCGGGCAGAATGATGGGCGTGGATACGCTCCTTCAGGTATACTGGGCCGAGGCCGTTTAGGAACCCTGTTCCTTCCATCTTTCTCCATAGGACTTGTTTTCTAGACCACTGACTTTTCATGGAACTTCCTATATGCCAGGCAGATGCAGGAGAAAATGGGAGCATTTCATCCAGTGCAGATGTGGCTATTGTTGGAAGAACATACAAGCATTCACTGGATTCTGGCCATGACTATTAATTTATCTCCCAGGCCATTACTCTTCATGCATTCAAAATGCATTCTTAAAAGTGCCTCCATCAAAGTATTTTTGTGCTGCTCCTATTTTTCTCCTGACTTATATATTATATATATTGTTCTGGTCTGATTTTTTTTCACCCCAATAATTTCATGATTCCACCCTGCACTTTTTTTCACATTTGGTATTTATCAATTCAGTTTATAAAATAAAATGCAAAGGTAAATACCGGTACCTGCTCTGGTTTGCATCTCTGGTTCCATCCCTGCCTAGTATCCACAGTGTTCGACAACAATGACTTTTAATGCTTTGTTCTCATGCCATCTATCACTGTCAGCCTGCTCTATCTCCTTATGCGAGATAAATCTCTTTTCTCTCTCTTTCTCTCACTGGAATCAATTCCAGATGGAGGCGCTGCTGAAAACTCCATGCAAACTTGGTGCATGCACAAAGCAGAGGGGTTGAACCGTGTGAGAAATTCCTGCCGTGCTTCAAAATGCACTCCCAGATAGAATGAGTGATATTTCACATGAAACCTACAGGTCTGCTTCTTCAAAGCACCAAACGTAGCCAAGCTAATCATTAATCAAGATTATGGCACAGCATCTGCAATCAGTAGAACCCAAGCTGTCACTGCTGATGAGTGAATAAGAAAAGGCAAGCAATTTTTTCAAAAGCTGCTCTCTCTTGCGGTCCTTACTAAATGACATTTAGGCTGAGATTCTATAAGCATTTACCTTGGGATAAACCTTAATAATAGTAATATATTTATATGCCACCCATCTGACTGGGTTACCCCCGTCACTCTGAGCAGCATTCAGTAAATTAAAACACAGTAAGATATCAAACATTTAAAACTTCCCTATACAGGGATGTATAGTCATGCTGGCCACATGACCAGCTGTACGCTGGCTCCCTTGGCCAATAAAGCAAGATAAGCGCCACAACCCCAGAGTCGGCCACGACTGGACCTAATGGTCAGGAGTCCCTTTACCTTTATACAGGACTACCTTCAGATGTCTTTTAAAAGTTGAATAGTTGTTTATTTCCTTGACATCTGATGGGAGGGTATTCCACAGGGCACGACTACCAAGAAGGCCCTCTGCCTGGTTCCCTGTAACTTCACTTCTTGCAGTGAGGGAACCACCAGAAGGCCCTTGGCGCTGGACCTCAGTGTCTGGGCTGGACAACAGGGGTGGGGACACTCCTTCAGGTATACTGGGCTGAGGCCGTTTAGGGCTTTAAAGGTCAGCACCAACACTTTGAATTGTGCTCGGAAATGTACTGGGAGCCAATGTAGCTCCTTTAAGATTGGTGCCATATGGTCTTAAATTTAATGGGACTGCCTTTTGAGGGGCAACCCAGCACCTCGGCCAATGTCTGTGTCATGTGTTGAGAGGGACCAGTGGAGATTAGAAAAGTCACTTCCATTTCCTTTTGGAGACTCCTATGTGAACACTCAAGCTATTTGTTTCTCAACTTGCAGAAGCTCCTCAGGCAAAGCTGGAAAGCTCCTGCATAGGTATAATAAGGGCCAAACTAGACTTGAATCATTAGCAGCCTTTACCAATAGCAGTTGGATGCAATCACTGCAGAATTGACAAAGTACTAGAGCTATAAGATATTCTTTATGGATCAGAACATTGTCACCTGCACAGTAGCAAAAGATGTCTCCAAATTTCAGCCACTTATCCTTTTACAGTAAACAAAAAAGGCATCTGGGACATGAAGTGGTTTTTACTTGATTCCTTTTTTTATCCCAGCTAATGTAGAGAGTTGGTGTTATTCCACTGTTGGGAACCAACACAAACTATCCAGGGAAACAAATTTAAGTGATTGTAAGGAGTTGCTTTTCAGAAACCCCAAAAAATTGCCTGGGAGATAAAAGAACCCAAGAAATTAACTGCATTGAGATGTTTTTGTGTCCCAGTCAATGGAAAGTGCTAGGATCTTAAAACAAAACCCCCAAACTCTCATGGATTTTTTTGAACGAAGATTGGCCCGGGGGGGACGGACATAAGGGCTTTTCTTTTGACACCTCATGCAATATTTTGGGGACAATTTACTACTCTGCGATACATTCGATATGTCCCAAACCTTGTGAAAGCTTTCCTTTTGTTCATGCCAGTGATGGTAAAATGATTGTAATATATTTTATGCGATTTTTGTTCTGTAAATTGCAGCCCCATAGAAAGAGGGAGCCTAGGATCCGGAGTAGGGGATGGCAACGTTTTTGGCTTGGATTTTTGAGAGAGAGTGCTATGGAAGCCAGTCACAAAATGGCTCCTATGTGAGCAATGCGCAGCACAAAATGGCTGCCACAGGGGCATGGCGCAACACAAAATGGCTTCCATGAAATGCAAGACATAGCACAAAATGCCTGCCACATCTGAAAGTCCAGAAAAAGAGGCAGGATCACAAAAGGATGCAAGCACGCGCATACCCATCAGTCACTCAATCAGTGGAAGAAAGGGCACCTACATCGGCTGCGGTCACTCACAAACTCAAGCTCAGGGTCTGAATGGGAAGGAACTTTAGCTTTCCCTGCCTTGCCAAAAATCCTTGCTTCACACACACACCACCTCTGCTACCAAAAGGTCTGTTAGATCCAGAATGGAAACTTCTCCCCTGAGGCTCATAGCAGCTCCAGAGGCAGGATTTTCCTTGGGAATGTGGAAAGCAGGGGAAGAGTTAAGTTCCCTTTTTTCTCTGTGCTACAGTCCAGATCCCGACTGTGGTAGGCGCAGCTGTATTTTCAAGAGCGAAAAAATGCAGCACACTTAAATGCTTGCACGCATTGAACATCACGTCTGATTTGGCCGTGTATGCCAGGGCTGAATTATTTTTAAAAAGCAGGCTTTTGAGCATGTCACTGGCCGCAAAGCGAGGATAATAGTGCTTACCTTCCAACAACCCAAAGCCAATAACCCATGAAAAAGCTGATTAAGCAAGAGCAGCAGCAACAACAAAATTAATTAAGGCTCAAGTTCAGCCATTCTTTTTTCCCCTCAGTGGGATTAATAGTTTAATGGTCATATGTATCTCTCCCGCACTCCACAAGCTATATGAGTTTAGTCATCTATCAAAGGACGGTTTGACATTTTCTCATGGCCAAGGGATTCAATATGTTATTTGTTACCAGCATGCTCCTGAATAGATCAAGCCCAGCTCTTGGCTTTCAGCGACGAGAGTTATTCTAAACCACTTACTCATTTGCTCACATGCTGAATTCATGCAGGGAGAGTCCTCTCTGGCACAATATCTTATTCCTGACTTATTGCGCATGCCTTTTGCTCCATATACCCAATATCGAGAGCAGAAAGTATGTCCTTCTCAAATGCCCACTGCATTTCTCTCCCCACCTCCGAAAGCGGATATCAAACATAACAGTAAATGAACTTAGTTGAAAGGTGAAAATTACATTCATATAAAACATTTTCTTGCAGGAAATGGAGGCAGAACGTGGAGCTAAGATGTTCACTTAAAAGGACCCATGCACAGACTCCAGGGGCTACGTCAGACGTTAAAGGGACGTTAAAAAAGATGTGAGCAAATAAAGGATTTAAAAAGAGAGAGACTTTAATAGCTCCGGTTTCATAAAAAAGGATGTTAGAGTGACATGGTAAAATGTAGGCCAACGCCAGGATTCTAGGTAATTCTTTTAATTCCTTTATTAGAGTGGTACCTCAGGTTAAGAACTTAATTCATTCCGGAGGTCCGTTCTTAACCTGAAACTGTTCTTAACCTGAAGCACCACTTTAGCTAATGGGGCCTCCCACGCCACTGCTGCGCGATTTCTGTTCTCATCCTGAAGCAAAGTTCTTAACCTGAGGTACTATTTCTGGGTTAGTGGAGTCTGTAACCTGAAGCGTCTGTAACCTGAGGTACCACTGTACAGTCATACCTTAGGTTACAGACACTTCGGGTTGCGTGATTTCGGGTTGCACACCGTACCGAAACCGGAAGTACCGGAACGGGTTTGTTAAGTAGTGGGTGAACACAGTGGCATAGCGTGGGGGGTGTAGGGGGGGCCGGCTGCGCCGGGTGCAACATCTGGGGGCTAGGGTTAGGGGTGCAAATCCACAGAACTGAACTGAAGGGTTCAGCCAGCCTGCTTATATAGAGCTCCACTAGAACGCAACAGTAACCATTTTCTGTAACTATCCAATCACTGAATGTCACTTTTGATCCCTTATTTGCATATGTGGACCTGAACTATCTACAGTATCCCCATGCTGGCCCAGGGTGAGAACTTCAGTACATAACAGGGTTACTTCCGGGTTTTGGCGCATGCGCAGAAGTGCTAAATCGCGTTTTGCGCAGAAGCGCCAAATTGCAACCCGCACGTGCAACGCTGCGGGTTGCGGACGTGCTTCCCACACGGATCACATTCGCAACCCGAGCGCCAACTGTACTTTTAAAACACAGCTCTCCTGCTGCCACAGCGTTGAAGCGGGATCTAATTAATGTGATTTGTTCACCTTTCATATTAAAGTTTGCATCCTGCTCTACTTTCAAAAGGAAGCACAAAGTGGATGGGCAGATGGACAGCATGCCTTTAAAACACGTGGCTTGCAGGATTCCTAGGATTCTTAACAAACGGCAGTTCCCAAGATCCTTCAGGGGAAGTCATGTCTTTTAACTGTGTGTTGGATGTGATTTAAATACAATATATGGTGCAGATTTGCCCTAAACAACATACTCGTATTGTTGCCAGCCACCCCAACCATCGAGCGGTGTGAGATCCCAGGGACTCACCAGGGAATGTGCATCTTTTTTGAAAATGAGGAAATGGTGTCTTTACAAATATGTGGTTTATATACACATAGGTCAGTGGCGTAGCGTGGGGGGTGCAGGGGGGCGGCCGCACCGGGCGCAACATCTGGGCTCGCACTCGCAGCTCTCTGCCCCTACCTGGCTCACTCACTCTAGGGGGCGCAAATTACTTGCCTTGCCCCGGGTGCTGACAACCCACGCTACGCCACTGACATAGGTATATGCAATATGAGCCTTTGGTGGAGGGGTTCGCAGTGCCAGCACTCCAAGAGGGTCTTGTTTCTCCCATAGGCACATCTAGGATACGGTTCAAGCAGAGAGCCCTCATTGTGCTCTGCCTCTTTCTCTCTTGTTCACATCACAGCAGCTCTAACTCTAATTTCACAAAGCTCTGGTTTTGTTCGTTAAAGGAGGGAAGGCCCCATGCATTCGCAGTCTCAGACAGAGTCTCTTGATCCCCAGGTTTTCGCCTCACGAGGAAGATAGCCTGGCTTAATTAGCTTTTAACACTTGGCTTAATTAAAAAATTAGAAGTGTCTAGCATGCAGCTTAATCCACACACTGGTCTGGCTTAATATGCACTGGCTTAATACACACAGGTTAGGCACCTAGCCTTAACACCTAGGCCTTCATTAAATTCTAACTCCTACTAGACCCAGAAATTTAGGGGTGCCTAGCACAAACTCCTAGAGACGCAGGTGGTGCTGTGGGTTAAACCACAGAGCCTAGGACTTGACGATCAGGAGGTCGGCGGTTTGAATCCCCGCAACGGGGTGAGCTCCCGTTGCTCGGTCCCTGCTCCTGCCAACCTAGCAGTTCGAAAGCATGTCAAAGTGCAAGTAGATAAATAGGTACAGCTCCAGCGGGAAGGTAAACAGCGTTTCCGTGCGCTGCTCTGGTTCGCCAGAAGCAGCTTAGTCATGCTGGCCACATGACCCGGAAGCTGTACGCCGGCTCCCTCGGCCAATAAAACGAGATGAGCGCCGCAACCCCAGAGTCGGCCACGACTGGACCTAATGCTCAGGGGCCCCTTTACCTTTATCTTTAGCACAAACTCCTAACAGTCAATATGAGTGGGAAATAGTTTACTGTCCAAATATTTTGCCTAGCCCACATTGGGCCTTTGGCCATGTCCACTACTGCATTTATTTTAGGTGAATCAAAAACTTTTTAAGTCGTTTAATATTGTTGATTATAAGCTGCAGCCATAATTATCCTCGTCCTCACTTACGTCCTCAATAGCGCTATGAGACTGAACAAGAACAAAAGCCCCGCTCAGTCAGCACTTTTAAATATTTAGGACAAGCAAAATGCGGAGTGCGAGAATAAAGGCCTAATCAGCCTTCTTTTATTAGCAGCCAGATTCACTATTACAGAATTCAGGAAATATTGTAAAATGCGGCTTTAGAATATTGGTACAAATATTGGGGTCTGGTTTGGGGCTCTGTTTGAAAAGCTAACCCAAAGTATGTGCTTATAGAAGGGTATAACACATACAGAAACCAATTTTATTTGGCATGGTGTGATTTTATTGAATGTATCAATGAAGGAATTGAGGCGCCAGTAACCCCAGCTAAATTTGCGGGTGTATATAGGATTACATAATACGCCTTCCATGCCCTAGCTATTTCCAACTGTATCTAAAAAAATAGGATGAGAAGCAAATGAGGCGCCCTGACTTCAGCCAGAGAGAGGAGGAAGAAAAGACAATGCAAGCCACAGAATTCGGCGCTACCAATTCCAGAAACACGCAAGATGCATATCTGCCCCAATCCAAATGTGCTATGATCGCCAAACCTTACTACTTCATTAAAAAAGAGAAACATGTCCCAGCAGTGATTAAAGCCAGATCGTGGCCTGATTTACATCTCACACCCTTTAAATGTCAAGCTTCCAATTAAAACTGTTGCTTAATCACGGAGCAAGAGATTGACACAAGGTTCCAAACATTGGGGGGAGGGGGGCGTTGTTCTCTTTAATAACATTGTTTGAAAAGGCCGCAGCCACAGATCAATTCTGTGTGGGGATGGGGGGGGGGGCAGGAATTACAACTCCGGGCTGCAAAATCTCAGCTTTTCCTGATTAACCTTAGGAGTTGCCTCCTCCTCCTCCTCCTGCCTCTGCAGACTTTGGTCTGGCTGTTCTTCTGTGCCAGTCATGGAAAAGATATAAATTGAATTAGAAATTTTCATCAGGGGGGGAAACGGTGAAGTAGGCAGCCAGCACAATCCAGTAAACTTGCTGGCAAAAGTGCTTTTGGAACGGCAGAGGAATAATACTGGCGGGTTTGAAGGCCTCCTGTAGGCAGGATCCTGTGAACATAGCTGTCAACGTTTCCCTTTTTTTAAGGGAAATTCCCTTATTCCAAATAGGATTCCTCGCAAGAAAAGGGGAAAGTTGACAGCTATGCCTGCGAAAGCAGTTGTTACAGCAACTGTCAGCAGCTTTACACTGAGTCAGGCCATTGTTCTACCTAGCTCAGTACTGACCACACTGGCTGGCAGCAGCACTCCAGGTGCCCTACCGCTGAGCCACGACCCTTCACATTCAGTAGGGATGAACTGATTATCTGTTTTGCGTGCATCCAATCCCTAGCTTGTCTAGGCAGCGCTGGGAGATACGCCTGCCTGAAACCCTGGAGTGCTGCTGCCAGGCAATGCTGTCCTAGTACATTGAATATTTTTGCAATTTGGGATCTGAACCTACTACTCAGGCAGGAATCGAGTCTCGTTTCTGCACTTCTCCGCCCCCCACTGCTCAAGTCATTTGCTGCCCATCCCTGTCCTATATCCCTTGAACATATACCTGTCAATGTCTAGCTCCACCTGCTTGCTACCCATGGCTGTCAACTTACAGATTTGAAAATAAGGGACCAGCGGCCTCGAAAATAAGGGATCAGCAGCCAAAATAAGGGATTTTCCGGGCGCAGGTATGTTCAGCTTCTGAGCCCCTCCGAGCCAAAGGCAGAAAGCCCAGCCAGCAGCCAAACAAAGCCTCAAGCGGTGGTTCCCACAGCGCAGCAACCCAACAAAGGGGATGCAGCAAGGAAAACCACATCACCTCTCCGCTGGGAAGCGCTGAGCAAAGGTGAGACCCCAGGCAACGCGGCTGATTTGATCGGCACAAGGCATGCAAGCTCCACCCCCCAGTCGTTCTTAGACTTCTTATTGGGTGAGCAACACAGCCAAGCAACACAGTTGGAGCCTCCCTCCTCCCTGGCCGGCAGGGAGGGAGGGAGAGGAGCTACTTCCTTTGAAACCCGGGAAATTTAAGGGACATCATCAATAAGGGACAGCAGCAGGACACAGCGCTGGGATAAGGGGCTTTCCCGCCAAATAAGGGACGGTTGACAGCTATGTTGCTACCACCTTGCAGAAGCAAACAGCAAAGCAGCAACGTGTTTGGAAAAGTACTGTGCACATGCACATCCATGTATTTCGACATGCAAAGTATTGTTATTTATTTCTTTATCTGGAATGTTTGTAACCTGTACTCGTGTCTGCATAGGTTTACTAGACGTCTCCAAGGCAGCTAGAAAAGCACAAAAGAGAATGTAAAAACACACCACATTTTAAAACACCCTATAAAGTGAAGAGTTGTGGCAGTGACCAGGGCAGCAAAATCGAGAACAAGAGGCAACCAGAGAAATCCCAAAACCGTCAGGAAGAGGGCCACCTTGGCTTAGCATCTAGATGTTAATAAAGAAAGTCTGAAGTGAATGCAGTTTTGTGGGGGGTTTTAGTACCATTTAAGTCACAAATGGAAATCGCTATAACTTTAAAACAGTGCACATAATGGTGCAAGTGTTATTTGGCTTGCCAATATGTCACTAGTAACTTTACAGGAAACACTCATAGGAACACAGGAAGCTGACTTAGGTTACCTTTAAAGCACATTTTGAAACACATTTCCCTCAAAGAGTTCTGTTTACAAAGTCCTGGGAATCATAACTCTGTGAGGATCACACCCTCCAACATTTCTCCAATGAAAATAGAATTATTTTGGAATTATTATTCAATAATAATTATGGTTATGATTACCCACCACCCATATGACTGGGTTGCCCCAACCACTCTGGGCAGCTTCCAACATATATAAAAACATAATAATACATTAAACATAAAGAAAAACTTCCTTATACAGGGCTGCCTTCAGATGTGTTCTAAAGGTTGTAGAGTTACTTATCTCTTTGGCTTGGGGGTCGCGTAACTACATACCCTCCAACATTCTCTGATGAAAATAGGGATGTCCTAAAGAAAAGCAGGACATTCTTGGCTCAAATCAGAAACCAGGACAGCTTCTGTAAATCCGGGACTGTCCCTGGAAAACAGGGACACTTGGAAGGTCTGAGAGGATTAAACTACAGTGCTCAGAATTATTTGAGGGGGAAATCTGTATGTAACCCATTGGTCTATCTAGCACAGTACTGTCTACACCAGGGGTCAGCAAAGTTTTTGTGGCTTGGGCCAGTTCACAGTCCCACAGACGCTGCTGTGGGCACGCGCGCATGCATGCGCAAACACTATTTCTTTATCCTTCTGGCACGGAGGAGGCGTGTGCAGCTTCCCATTGGCTGCAGGAGCTTCCTGCAGCCAATGGGAAACTGGCCAGCATCGCGGAAGGCAGTCCTTGCTCTGCTCCGCACTGGTTTAGCACGGCGCATGGGAGCCGGCGGCGGGGGTCCCCAAGCTGGTGGCGGGGGTCCATGGGCTGGTTAAACGACCCCCATGGGCCCATGGGTTGCCGACCCCTGGTCTACACTGACTGGCAGTAGCTGTACAGTGGTTCCTCGGGTTACAGACGCTTCAGGTTACAGACTCCGCTAACCCAGAAATAGTACCTCGGGTTAAGAACTTTGCTTCAAGATGAAAACAGAAATCGGGCAGCAGCGGCGCAGCAGCAACAGCGGGAGGCCCCATTAGCTAAAGTGGTACCTCAGGTTAAGAACACTTTCAGTTTAAGAACAGACCTCCCAGAACGAATTTTAAGTTCTTAACCCGGGGTACCACTGTACAGTGTTTGAGGCAGGTAGGACTCTTCCCCAGCCCTACTTGGAAACACCAGGGGCGAAACCAGGGACTTCCTTCTTCGGAAGAGCACAGAAGACAGAGCAAAAGTTGGAGCTGCCCCCCGCCCATTGCTGCTTTCCATGAGAAGAGCCATCCTGGATCAGGGCAAAGGCCCATCTAGTCCAACTTCCTGTTCTTGCAATCACATAGATGCTTATGGTAAGCTTGCCAGCGGAATCTGAGCACCCCAGTTATTGCCCCTCCAGTGCTTCCCAGAATCTGCCATACTGCCTCTGATGGTAGACAAAGAACCCAATCCTAGCATTGTTGTAAGTTCTGGGAAATTCAGTGATTTAATTTGACGTTGAGCAGGGTTTGGGCTTTCCTACTTCTCTTTCTCAGCAGTGGCACCCTCCTTGTGGAACACCCTCCCATGAGATGTCAAGGAGATAAAGAACTACACAATTTTTTGAAGACATCCGAAGGCAGCCATATATCAGGAAGTTTTTAATGTTTGACGTTTTATTATGTTTTTATACGTGCTATAAGCTGCCCAGAGTGGCTGGGGCATTATTACAAATGTTTGTTTGGTTATCGGTGTATGTTTTTATTATGGTTTGTAGTTCGGCAAACCGTTATGAAATTGGTGTGGCCTTTGGCTAGTACAATAAACATTGATGATGATGATGATGATGAACCCAGTCCCAAATTGGGTGCCCTTCCCTGCTTTTTGGACTTCGAAAAAAGATTCCAATAGTTCCATGGCGCCTCTAATCCTGCCGTAAGTTTTTACAGCAGGGGTAGCCAATATGGTGTCCTCTAAATGTTCTGGGCTAACAACCCCTATCATCCCTTACCGCCGACTCTGCTGGCTGAAGTATTGTGCAACTAGAGTGTATTTTTATCCACACCTACATTCTTATGAAATCTAAAATCTAACCTTATGAAAAAACAAGCAAAACTCACATTGCATATCTGTGAACACCGATAAACAATGTGTCAACAAAGCAGCAGTGATGTCTAGACAAATATGAGCTGCTTAAAATAGCAATAAGCCTGAAGAGGAAATGAGGCATTCTTCCTGTCAAGGTATATTTCTTTTACCACTGAATGGGAAGTACAAAGCCCTGCCTTAAACTTTCACAAACAGGTTTGTTTGAAGTGTGATACCTCCTTGAATCTTATCATGCAAGTGTTCATACACATTTGAAAAAAATACACTCCCCCCCACCCACCCCTCAATAAATTCACTGGGCAAAAATGTTGATGCCGGAGAACATATTCAGCAATGTCCTAGTCCTCACTGAGGTGATATACCCTTATCACTTGAGATTTCAGGCAGGTGCTGACAAGTCTGTATGTTTCTCTATAAAGAATACAACTTTTCACACAGAAATCTAGGGCCGTAGGCCCTAGTGAAGAGCTAGTTTTCTATATGCAGGGTTTTGATTTTGATTGCTGTAGAAATGAATCCCCACTGTGCTTTATTGTAAGTTGGAGCGAATGAAAATTCTTGACATAGGAGAAGAACAGGGGAAGGCATGGATTTAGCTCTTCCAAACCTAATGTTAGACAGAAGGAGGCGAAACCTTAAGCTCTTGATCCGATCCATTTACTGCGGCTGCTGACTCATAGCACCATTGAGAAAGGCCACATTCATGCACTTTGATAGCACTTTAAACAGTCAAGGCTCCCCCCCCCAAAGAATTCTGGGAGATGTAGTTTGTTAAGCAGGCTGAGAATTGTTAGGAGATCCCTATTCTCCTCACAGAGCTACAGTTTTCAGAATGGTTTAACAATCATTTCCTCTTCGCAGGGAATCCTGGGAATCGTAGTTCTCAGTCAATCTTCTTCAAGACAGCAGCACAAAGAACGGCAAGCCCAGAGTATGCCCACGTGAGCCCACAAGCTGCTGGGTGGCAGAGAAAGAAGCGTTCATTTCTTTCAGGAGAAGCTGGCTTCTTACAAAAACAATCGCTTGTGTTGTTAAAGGCACAGACCTGCATTTAGAGTACCCCCAATAGCGCTCTGTTTATTTTAACGTTTGCAACATGCCCTGCTCCAGCCCTGCAGCCTGGTTTTAATCTCATTTACACTTTGGCAAAAATCCACCGAAGTCCCTCGAGTTACGCTGGTGTTAAGCAGGAACGAGAGCTGGACTGGGACACTACTTCCCAATGATAATAGTTTTGTGTCGTGTTTATAAATGCCTGTAACTCTGTGCCTTCACCAGCCTATCACCTACCAGAAATTTTGGACTACAGTGCCCAGCATCCTTAACAAATTACAGTTCCCATGTGCTTTCAATGTATGGTGCGACCATAGTCTCCCTCACCTCAACTTTCTTGGCTGCTTGGTACTTCAGCAGTCCACGTCTCATGAGGAAAAGGCCCCTACACCTGTCAATTATAGAACTAGTTCACACACACAAAACAAAAAAATCATATTTTTCTATATACATTGGGAATGAGATTGGACAGTCCCTGTTTCGAATCCCCCTGACCCTCTTTTACACAGTGGCTGGACTAGGACCTGGGAGATCAGGGTTCAAATCCCCGCTCAGCCATGAATCTCAATTTGGTGACTTTGGGCCACTCACAATTTCTCAGCATAGCCTACCTCACAGGAATGTTGTGAGGATAAAAAATTCAGGAGAGCCATGTATACACCCTTGGGCTGGAGTGTTGTTGTGGGAGGGTTTGTTGCTGTTGGGTTTTTTTGTATCTTTATGTTAGATTTTGCTGTGATTTGTGTGGAAAACCATAATGTTTATGGTTCATGACTTGTGTTGTAGTTATGCATTTTTTCATGTCGTAAGCCACCTTGAGCACGGTTTGAACTGTGGGAAGGCGGCCTACAGATAAAAATTATGTGCGTATGTATGTTTGTATCTCAAACTCCTTGGAGGAAGGAAGTTACAGTTATATCCTTGGGATATAAATGAAACAATAACAGCAGCCATCTACCCCACACAGAGTTGTTGTGATGATAAAATGGGGGAGGACACCATATATGCTGCCTTGAAACCTTTAGAGCAGCCTTTCTCAACCTGTGGGTCCCCAGTTGTTGTTGAACTACAGCTCCCATCACCCCTAGCTAGCCAGGCCAGAGCTCAGGGATGATGGGAGTTGTAGTCCAACAACAACTGGGGACCCACAGGTTGAGAAAGGCTGCTTTAGAGGAACAGTAGGGTGAAAATGTAAATTTTTGGGACCCTGCAGCCTCCTCTTGTCCAGTTGTCATGCCATGTGTCACATCTAAACGTGTACATTTGCATGTATGTGCGCCTGATACCCCTGATCCTTCCCTCTCAGAAAAGTGAGTGATGGATTGCACATCACTATGACCTGCACACAAGTGGATAGGTGTCAGGTGATAACATGAGTGCACTGACTGAGGTGCTGTGCTCTCTGTGAACTGGTTGCCACATGTACACTGCTTGATCTCTCCACATACGTAATGAAAATGCAATATAGATGGTACCTGACCCCGTTTAGACTGGCAAAAATGCATAAAAACTGTAGTGATGTCTGTTGGAGATGCAACAACGGGGCAGGAACCTTTCTACACATGTGGTGGGAGTGCAAAGAGATAGTGGGATTCTGGGAAAATATTTATAAAGAATTGAAAAAGATGTTTAGATTATCATTTGGGGGGAAAACCACAGAATCCTTCCTCCAAGGTATCATGTCAGAGGAAATAAAAAGAACAGTCAGACCAATATTTATGTATGCTACTACGGTGCCAAGGTTATTAATTGCCAAAAATTGGAAAAGCAGCAGCATCCCAAGTAAAACAGACTGGCTATCTGAAATGATGGAATACTTCCATATTGCCGAATTAACAGGGAGGATAAGAGGAGATATGGTACAAAAAGTGAATAAGGAGAGGGCTATCTTTAAGGAATAGGGACGCAGGTGGCGCTGTGGGTTAAAGCCTCAGCGCCTAGGACTTGCCGATCGAAAGGTTGTCGGTTCGAATCCCTGCTGCGGGGTGCGCTCCCGCTGCTCGGTCCCAGCGCCTGCCAACCTAGCAGTTCGAAAGCACCTCCGGGTGCAAGTAGATAAATAGGGACCGCTTACCAGCGGGAAGGTAAACGGCGTTTCCGTGTGCGGCTCTGGCTCGCCAGAGCAGCGATGTCACGCTGGCCACGTGACCCGGAAGTGTCTCCGGACAGCGCTGGCCCCTGGCCTCTTAAGTGAGATGGGCGCACAACCCCAGAGTCTGTCAAGACTGGCCCGTACGGGCAGGGGTACCTTTACCTTTACCTATCTTTAAGGAATACATCAAAATCTATGTGGAAAAATTTTTGACAGATACTGAGTGAATCCAGAAAATGATTAGAGTGAAAGGAGAGTAAAGTTGATATAGAAGAAGAGATCAAAGAAATAATGAAATTTATTTAAGCTAGTTGGAAAAATAAAGTAGCGTAACAAGAACGGCTGGAAGTCAAGTCACTTGGTGGGTGTCCATGTGGGGTAGGAGTGTAGGTATGTTGATATGTACAGTATAGGTAGGTATTATATAGAGTAATGTAGGTATGTTTTATGCTATGAAAATAAGATAGTGTGTTGTGTATATGTATTGTGTAAATGTAAATGTATGCGTTTTATATGTTATAATAAATTAAATTAAAAAAGGGGGGGAGATCTCTCCACATATGATTAGCTTGCCCTTGACAACTGAGGCACTGAATCCGAAAGATGACTTCAACAAAAGCAAAATTTCTGTCTGGGGTTTTAGAGGTCTGTGACAGCAAATTCGCACCAGGAAGCCATCACTTCACACTTAGCAGTCATGCAGCAATGACTGTGCGTGTGGGAACATGCTCTCCGTGTGCAGGATTCCTGGTTTGGTGACCACGACCTCGCTCCGTGAATCAAGGAATAATGCAGGAAGCTATGAGTTGCCTTCCCACATGCAGCTTTTACCTCACCTCCTGCAGCATCAGAGACAGAGAGGCTCCAGCTCTACTTCACCTCATCGCATTCTCAGATTAGAAACCTGCCATTGTGGAGATGATGCCATCTCCGAGGTTACAGCCCTTTTTGTTGAAGCCCACACAGACATGCGAGCTGTTTACAAAGAAAAATGGATGTGGTAGCATGACGTCAGCGTCGCCAACCTCAGAGACCTTTGGTTTCCTTATTGCAAGAAGTGGATGACAGGCTGTAAACAAGCGTTCATGCACGTTTTCTGTCGAACACAGAAAAAGGCTACAGGAACCTCAAGATCTCCATCTGATCTTTACCAAACCGCCAGTGGCAAAGTAAAATCCGAAACAATTAGGTATTGTGGAGAGGGCCTGATAAAAATCAGAAGACATTTCCATTTCCCTTTTCAGCCCGTATAAAAAAAAAAACAGGACGGCGAGAGACTGACCCTTCCACCAGTTCTTACATTTGTACCCCTAATGTTCTGGGCAATGTGCAACCATGGGAGATTGAGTGCCCTCTGATCCACTTCACATCTCTTTGGCACACTGAAAGATGCTGGTGGGGCGGCAGGGAACGACAAATAAATGGTTGGAAATAGAACAGCGGGGAATCATTCAGTTTGTAACGTAAGGGTTAATTTTGTCAGTGTTAAAAGCCAATTAGTCAAGAGGGGGACAGGAGGAAGTTTAGCTTAGCAAACAGATACAGTGGTGTAACTTTCACTGAGGTGGGACATCCTCTGACTGGCTGGGAGTATTCTTCTGTATACTAGTTGAACATTTCCCTGCTATGAACCAGGCCTGACTTAAGAAAAACAAACCTCAAGATTTCTCTGCAAGTTATATGCTGATCTTGTTCAGTTTTATTCAGTATAGTATTATTAGTTTCTTTTCTCTCAGAACTCGATCTGCCTTATTCATGTCACTCTGCTAGCACTAACTTCAACAAAAGGTTTACAAGGAAATATATTTTATTTTCTACTGAAGCATTGTGGGAGACTTTTAACACCAAAATATTAGAAACAGATCTCTGTGGAAATCTTAATCAGCTCCCTCCTACCACTAGATCAGAGCTAGTTGGTGCACGCATAATTATCTATGCTACAGAAGATGGAGCAAGCTTGTTTTCTCCTGCTCTACAGAGTAAGACTCAGAAAAAGCATGACTAGCCAAAGTACATTGATTTCAAGGGGCCTACTCCAAGTAGGATTCAGTTTGTAACAGGAGGTGGAGAATTAAATTCTGTTCACACTCAAAGACACATCTATCAAATTCAGTTTCTGAAGCATTATGAGAACTGAAATTTAGCAGTCCTTCAAAATTCGTACTCAGTTGAAATTTGCAATGCAGTACTCCAAAAAAGCCACATCTACAAAAAAGTATGTAAGTGGGGAATGTGCATAAAAATGCCTATATTTGTAACACACAGAGAGAAAGAGGCATTCTATTGGAGGAAAATGCTTGCCAAAATGTGTACATTAATCAAAACTGCATACAAAAATTGTTTAGTAGACGAAAGTTACACTAAAATGCTGATGAATTTTCAGGTTTATTTTTTAAAATAGCAAAATTGCAGCAGAAATGTGAAGGTAAATTGGAAAGAAGGTAAAAACGGAGAGAAACAAACAGCCTTACTAGAAAAATTAACCAATATACTAAAACTGACACGGGGACAAAAAGAAGAAGACACCTTCACCCCGGTATGGCTCCCCTATTTCACACACACAGCCCAACAAGACAATGACAAAAATCCACCAACAGCATACAAATCAATATGGCTAACCTGATCCAAAACACCCACCTACCCCACTCACACATGAAAACAAAGACCACCACAGCCAACCACAAATGAACAACCACACCCTAAGCCAACCCCAACCTCTCTCACCACCAAAGAAACACAAGTGAACAGCAGAGAACCTGCACAAGCGACGCTGACACCAAACCCTACATATATTAAGTAAAATAGAAACATCGCCACACAACCCCACCCCACCCATCTTCCCCCTCCACCTCTTTCCCCTTTTCTTCCTAATGTCTTGACAAATGAAACCGATTTGTAAAAATGTTACATGGGGAAAAAATACAAAAGAGAGACATTGCACACACTTTTGTAAATCAAGAAAATCTTTAATAGAAGAAAAATGAAAAATGGAGAGAAACAAAACTGGCATAACCTTCTGGCTCTGGTTGGAAACAACCCCTCATTGAAGACAACCTCTATGAGTTCTTCAAGGCAATAGAAGTCTAGTTAAAGAGGCATTCCTGGTTGGATTTAAGAAACGCCGTCCCACCCTCCAGTATGTGCTTTTGATTGACGTGAGCTGATTTATGAGAAGTCATGTGTATTTCTGTACACAGAAGGCCTGTTTCCACAAAACATCTCCAGAGCTAGTTGTTGTGTTCCATTTCCACTGAGCCATGAAGGACTTTGGGAGAACAGAGAGACGCATCAAGCCCAACACAACTCAGCCCCATGTCCCTCACAGAGACCAATCTTCTCCTAATGCTATGACCACCTGGAAAATAAATTACACCGGCATAGCAATCCTGGACCAGTGCAAGGGAGGAAAGGGGTTAGGAGGGCATATGGGTGGAAGGGCATGTCTTAAAAGCGTACGGGGAGAGGATCCCACTCGTTCACATATGGAACAGAGGACCAAAAGCCTACTGAGCTCACCATCTTGTTCTTGCAATAGGGAACCAGATGTCTATGGGAAGTCCGCAAGCAGGGCCTGAGCTCAACAACACAGTGATTCCCCACAACTGGCATTCATAGAATCATAGCATGGTAGAGTTGGAAGCAGGGCTGTAGCTAGGGGGTGGTGAGGTGACTCCCCCCAGGGGCGCAGGCAAGAGGGGGGGCACAAAACCGGCTAAAAAATATGTCCATAAATATGTCTATAAATAAAAATATCAATTATTGCCTCATAAGAAAAGGTTTTAAATAGAGCAGGGGTCAGCAAACTTTTCCAGCAGGCGGGCAGTCCACTGTTCCTCAGACCTTGTGGGGGGGCCGGACTATATTTTTTTCGGGGGGGGGAATGAATGAATTCCTATGCCCCACAAATAACCCAGAGATGCATTTTTAAATAAAAACACACATTCTACTCATGTAAAAACACCAGGCAGGCCCCACAAGTAACCCAGAGATGCATTCTAAATAAAAGGACATATTTTACTCATGTAAAAACACGCTGATTCCCAGACTTAGAATTCTAGGATTTAGAAGGCGATTGGGCTGGATCCGGACCCTGGGCCTTAGTTTGCCTACCCATGAAATAGAGGGTGAATTGAAGGGGGGTTTGGAGGAGAGGCGGAAAGAAGAACTAATTTGTTCGTAGCTAGGTGGCGTAATCTGGACGGTTCTGCCAGGGGCACAAGATCACCTAGCTACGGCTCTGGTTGGAAGGGACCATGAGGGTCATCTAGTCCACCCCCTGAAGTTCAGGGATCTTTTGCCCACCGTGGGGCTCAAATCTATGACCCCAAGATTAAGAGTCACACGCTCTGCCAACTGACACAGAGATGTGGTGCCTCCAATAGTGAATACATCCGGCATGGCTAGTAGGCATTCAGTGCCTTTTCCTCTGTGAATTTGCCTAATCCTCTTTTTTAAAACTATCCAAGTTGGGGGCAGCAAATTCCATATTCTAATTATGTGCTGCTGAGGGGGTGGACAAGAGTTGCTCCACCTTAGCACTGGGGATGGTGGAAGCGATGGGGAAGAAATACAATTCATTGATTTGCATTTAAAGAGAAACCAACCAAAGTTGCAAACCGCCCTGAGATCTACAGGTACAGGGCGGTAATAATAATAATAAATAATAATAATAATAATAATAATAATAATAATAATAATAATAATAATAATAATAATAGTTAATATGTTGTGATTATATTATAATGAATTAATTATAATAATTATATTATTATTATTTCTGAAACAATACAATAACAAAGCACAGCTGTTCTTTGAAATTTGCAATTAAATAAATGAATATGACTAGATTAGTGAAAGCGTACAAAAATATATTGGGGGGGGAATGTCTGTATTAGGCAAAATTGTGAACAGAGAGAAATTCACACTAACATGATGAATTTTCTTTAGGGTGGTTTTTTTTTGTAAAAGAAAATAGGATTGAGATATTGAGAGAAACCTTAAATGTCAGATTTACCCATCCCTGGTGGGAGATTTCCTCCCAGTGCAAACCAGAGCTTCAGAAGAGACATTTTCCTTCTCCTTGCCACCTGCTGCAGTCCAGGAATCTCTCTGTCTCTCTCTCCTTCTCCCTCTGCCTCTGCCTCTTTCTCTGTCACACACACACACACACACAGTGCCAGCAATCTGCAAGATCTCAAGCTATCTCACTGGAACCTGCCATCGCCACCACCGCTTGACAGGCACCTCTGTGCATCCTAGGTATGGGAGGCTTCAACAGACTGGCAGCAGAGTGGGGCAGCATCTTCCCATTTTGCCTCAGGTGGCGAAACAGGACCCCTCTCTATCTGCAAAACTGCACACAGGCAGTTTCACGGTTCTCCAGTCCCTTTATTGCTATTTTTTTATTACTATTTTTTCTGTTACTAATTTAGCGAGCCGTGTAGTTTTGATATTAATGAATGAGTAATGTCGAACAGTGTAAGTTTCAAGTCTGGTGATAGTTTTGTCGCTGGTTGTTCTACTTTTATCTCCCTCACCTTGAACCAGAAATATCGGTATGACAAGACACGTCCACCGCACATGCAAGCTGTCTGTGGTAGGCAGGAGGTTTGTTTTCTGATTTAGCCATCTTTCTATACAAAAAATTAAAGATTAGAGTGGTCTACTCCACGCTCAGCCTTCCCACGTGAAGAGGGAAGCTCTGAAGTGTGTTTGGCTGAATGCTCTTAGAATGCTGTCATGGATGCTTTTGCTGAGATTCCTGCACTGCAGTTTGTTACCAAGTTCAGTTATTAACTTATAGACTAATTCTGTTATCAGTAAGTCAGCTAACAAAGAGGTGCAGGTGGAGTGTTGTATAGTAACCAGGCAGAATGGCGTGATCTCTAGTGAGGTAGCATGTGCTCCGATTGGCTGTGTAGTTCTGAGGGAGCTTTACTCTGTATGTTTGGTTGAGTTTCTCCCTGCTATGTAAAAAGCCTGAAGTAAGAAAGACCAAACCTCTCCATTTATCCCCCCCCCCCGGCAAAGAAAAATTATACACTGCTCAGTAAAGTGCTAGCAGGGTTTATTTTCTCTCTGGACTCCATCTGTGTTGTTTAAGTGACTTTAATAACTGCATAGAAGAGGTGGGTGGCTTTCCTCCCCTCCCCCTTCAACTTGCTAAAGCCACTGCTGGATTTAAAAGCCCTCCCACAAAAAGAAAGGCACTGTTGGGTGTCACCTATTATAATTTCATTTCTGGAGTGGTTCATTAAATTTGTGCCCAGGTCCATGAGCACAGTAGTGCTCCTTCGTGGATCAATCTCACAGACACAAATTAGCAGGAGGGAGAGGGAAGGGGCTTAGCTGGGCTGCACATTCCCTCTCTTCCATCTGCAGATGGGGAGCCAAAATTAACAGTAACATAAATAGAAAGAGCTACAGCCATTTATCACAATCGCTGCCCTTGGATGCAAACTCTGCCTACATTATCTATTTTTATGATGTCATGCTTTTGACATCCTGTTTTGTACTCTGTGCTTTGGCTTTCCGCATGGCCTTTGGCTAACGCAATTGTGAAATAGATGTAAACCTCATGAACGGGATATGGCAAGGAAAGGGGGGATCTTCCTAGCACAGAAGCAGGTGAGTTTGCTGTGTCAGACATGCATCTGCAGAGAGAGTAATCATGCGAACTATGTTTCCTCTCCAGCCATGGATCACACACTATTTGGATCAGGACCTTGCATTTTAAAGAAGCAAAGTTTAAAATGCATCTTCTGCCTTTATGTACAGATGATGATGATGATGATGATGATGATGATGATGGATTCCCACCTGGCAGGGTTGATGTTGCCAGCCTTTGCAGACATGTTTGTAAGTGCAGAGTTGTTCTGCCAATTGGCCTGGTGCCAGAAGCCAGCTCTCCATAGAGCACATCCTTGGGGATCCTGCCATCTTCCATTCTGTGGGCACAACCAAGCCAATGTAGATGTTCCTGAGACAGGAGTGTGAACATGCTGGGAATGTGGACTTGGGGGAGCACATCTTTGTTTGGAATTCTGTCCTGCCATGTGATGCAGCGTATGTGAAAGGCACTGAGGCATTGCTCCTGGCAGTTGTAAGTTGCCCACGACTCTCTTCCATAAAGTAGCATGCTACTTGACTTGCTATTGGCCGTTAGCTTCACACTCTCCCATACCCATTTGGAGAGGCGAGCCATTGCCGCAGCTGCCTTGCCAATACACTTCTCCAGCTCACCGTCAAGGGAGAAGTTGCTGGTTATGGTGGTACCCAGGTTGACAGAATGGTCTACCACCTCAAGCGTGTGGTCACCAGTGCTGATGCATGGAGCACTGGCGACATCTTGACCCATGATGTTGGTCTTCATCAGGCTGATGGCAAGGCCAAGCTCCCTGTAAGCTTGGGCAAAATATTCGATGAGTCTCTTTAGAGATTCCTTGGGGTGCATCTCTTCTGCACCGGTCTCTACAGCCACAGCAGGCACTGCAACCTTCCAACAAATTGACCTCACCCCCAAGGGGTGTTCCTCCATTTCTCCCAAGACAGATAGATGCCAGCCTCCAATTATATGAATCTGGGACCATTTGTCTGCCTTGAAGAAACATTTTATGTTTCTTTGCTAGGTTTTAAAACATCCCCCCTGAAAACAGCCTTTGCTAGCACTAATTCCAACTGGAATTTCCAAAGAAATGACTTTAAGGGGGAGGAGGGAACTTTCAATATTATATTAATAAGGGATGATTTAGATCAGAACTGAAATACACTTGGAGACTTCCGTGCCTGTGATTTGTTTTAATCCTCCTTGAATTTAAATGGTACGATAGCCAGCCACTTATGCATCACCAAAAGAGCAGAAAAGCATTACCCCACAAAAAAAGAGGACAAAGGCTTGCATGAAATTTGCATATGCTGATTTTTATATATTGATGCAAATTTAGAATGCTAAAAATGAAATACAGTGTATCTCACCATAGTGGGGAAGCCTGTGACTAGGTGGTCTGCATGCATGCTCAGTCTGCTGTCCAGGTGAAAACAACTATATAAAACATTTTTATTTTTAAAAAATCAAATCAATGATAAGTTAAAAAAACCAACCCAGATTAAAATGAATTTCAAATGTATCTGGATAGGCTCGCCTAAAAAAAAGTTTTTTGCAGGCACTAAAAAAAGTACAGGGACGGGTGGTGCTGTGGTCTAAACCACTGAGCCTCTTGAGCTTGCTGATCAGAAGGTCGGTGGTTTGAATCCCCGCAATGGGGTGAGCTCCCATTGCTCGGTCCCTGCTCCTGCCAACCTAGCAGTTTGAAAGCACGCCAGTGCAAGTAGATAAATAGGTACCGCTCCAGTGGGAAGGTAAACGGAATTTCCATGCGCTGCTCTGGTTTTGGTGTTCCGTTGAGCCAGAAGTGACATAATCGTGCTGGCCACATGACCCGGAAAAACTGTCTGCGGACAAACGCTGGCTCCCTCAGCCTGTAAAGTGAGATGAGCATCGCAACCCCAGAGTCTTCTGCGACTGGACTTAACTGTCCGGGGTCCTTTACCTTTGCCTTTTTTAAAAGAGTACAGTGAAGGAACCTGTCTGATGTCACATCAAAAGATGGCTCTTTGTCCTTAAGCCAGCCCTTCAGACAGAGGTCAGTCACCTGCCAGCTCTTCAGATAGATGAATATTTTTCAGCCCAATGGCTCATAGACAACCTTTGGGGGCCACATTCCTGTGATGGCAGAGTGGACTTTGGTAATATGATGCCCTGAGCGAGGAAACAAAAATTGGCAGCCCCCCTCAAATATTTCTTATCTCGTATTTCACAACAATTCCTTCTGGAACAGAGTTCAACCTCCCTCCCTCCCTCCCTCCCTCGTCTCACCTTCTGTTCTGCACATGCTCTCAAGTGCACTATTTTGTACCCTCTCAACTCAGCGCTCTGTGCTGGGAGGACCTTGGGAAGCTGGCAGGAGGACTCATGGACCTCGCTGGAGCATCACACCTCCCTTCCTAAACCGAGCAGAAGGAGGCAGCAAATTTTAATGCTTTCATTTACCGGGAACATTTAAGGGACTGGCCTAGCCCCCCCTAGTCCACTGACTGTGCACCACTGTTTTGCACCCACTTTGCTGTTTGAACAATCTGTATGGGACCATTGGTTGAGGGGCCAGATGGGGGATTAATCGCTTTACTGTCTGCTGCAAGAGTCTTGTGCTTTCATTATTATGTTCCGATTGTATATTTGTTGAAGAAAGCAAATGTTATGAAAGCACCGTAAGCTTCCAATGCTCTCTCATGCAAAGGAAACTATGGATGTAATCCTGCAAACAGCAGGACCTCCTTCCAAGTCAAACATACGTAGAAGAAGAGAAGAGTTTGGATTTGATATCCCGCTTTATCACTACCCGAAGGAGTCTCAAAGCGGCTAACATTCTCCTTTCCCTTCCTCCCCCACAACAAACACTCTGTGAGGTGAGTGGGGCTGAGAGACTTCAGAGAAGTGTGACTGGCCCAAGGTCACCCAGCAGCTGCATGTGGAGGAGCGGAGACGCGAACCCGGTTCACCAGATTACAATACTACCACTTTTAACCACTACCACTCTTAACCACTACACCACACTGGCTCTCTACCCTCTAGGGCTTCTCACAGCAGCTCAGGAAAGCCAGGTGAGCGAGCGAAAATATTCCCAGAGACATCTCGCAAGACAAGGAAGAATGTGGAACGAAATGCTCAAGAAGGGAGCTTTATGATGCACTGGATTAAGGAGGTTAGGGCAAATGCTCTGTGGAAATGGATCTGAGATAAAAGGAGGAAATAGCCCCCTCCGAAAGAACGTGAAGGCACCTTCTAAGGACAGGTACAGCTGCAGGAACAGGAACTTCTGGTCATAAAAGGATAGCAAAAGATTTTGATGTGCTCCGTTTATCCCCAAACACTGGAGACTCAAAATAAATAGAAGCACACAGAACTCGGCCAATGAACGCAGGCCAGCCATAACTAGTGTGAATCTAAACTGTTTTACAACATCACGGCAGACTTGCAGATATCTGGACGTTTTGTTAACGTTTTGTCTGCACGCTGATGCAGTAAGACAAGCCAGCATTCCACGTTTCCATGGGCTTATAATAGAATCTCCAGCAGGGTGGCAATGGCAGGTTTGGCGTTGCGAACCAGTCATTGAAAGAAAACCAACGGCTTTGACCAAGTATCCATATCACACACATTCTTTGTCTGGATTGTGTCTTTTGCTTATTAAAGCAGCTTGCCTGGGCTGCTACTGTCCTAAAATCATAAGAGCGCCGAACCCTCTTGTTCTTAGTTCTTTGGGATCATTCTTCTCCTTTTTTCAGGCTGGTACTGCTGTCCATCAGGACATGATCTCTTTCATAGCATCAAATGAGCCAGATGCACAGTTCAATGGCCAGACACTTCAAGTCATAACAAGCTAGCGAAGCGAGCAAATTCTGCTTGTAAAAGAATTAGCCTTTATTTGCCACGATTACCCACATTTTGCCCTGCGTAGCTTTTTTCCTCTTCTTCTTCTTCTTAACCAGCTGCAACTCTGCTGACTTCACAGATTGAAACACCAGCCGCCAGTGGCCTGTGTGGTTTCTAGAAAGCCCGGAGGGTTTGCTAAAGCAACCTTGTGGAAGCTACAAAAGAAATGGGTGGAGCAAAAGTTGGAAAAAGCACAAGGGAGACAGTTCCATGACTTGCATGGGCCCTAAGAGGAGAGGCACTTTATACAATACAAATGTTTGACAACACTACTGAAATCCTACAGATATTTATTTGATACCCTTTCACTCCCCCCAAAAAAGTATTTTTTTTAGTCTTTTGCTAAAATGGGAACATTAGGCTGAGGGTTCTTTTCAGAAAACCTGTTTATTGAGCATTCAGGGGGTTCGCTGCATTTCCAGGGAGATTAGACGATGTTGGCTATTTAATGAGCATTCACTCTGATTTGCGTCCAGGGAGGTTAGATGATGTTGCATCAAAGCAAGTGTTATCCCACCCTTTACAGTGATGTTCCTTTTCGCTTCCCTTATTTGGCGGGTGGGGGAAGCCTGGTCTTTGGGGGAAATTGGTCTGTCGCGCAAAACCTTCCAATCAACTTGAATTGCACAACTTGGAATTTGCTGGAATGCAGTTAAATCACACCCCAAAATAATGACAGTCTGGAAGCACCCTGAGATACAGTGGTACCTCGGGTTAAGGACTTAATTCGTACTGGAAGACCGTTCTTGACCTGAAACTGTTCTTAACCTGAAGTACCACTTCAGCTAATGGGGCCTCCCACTGCCGCCATATGATTTCTGTTCTCATCCTGAAGCATAGTTCTTAACCCAAGGTACTATTTCTGGGTTAGCGGAGTCTGTAACCTGAAGCATCTGTAACCTGAAGCGTCTGTAACCCAAGGTATCACTGTATAATCCAAAGGAAGAACAGCAGTGGCAGACTTTGGGCTTGCAAATTTTAGTGGCATCCTGTATGATGCTAAAATCCACACACACAAACACACACGCACACACACACACACACACACATTGCCTCTTGTGCTGCACTGTACACCATCATTTTGGCATCCCCTGCAGTGCAGCACCCAGTGTACCCTGGTTGTTGCACCCTAAAACTGCCTTAGCATGATTTTTTATTGAGGTATATTAGAACATAAGGAGAGCCTTGCTGGACCAGCCCAAAGATCCATCAAGTCTAGCATCCTGTTCTCACAATACCCAACCAAAAGCCTCCGGGAAGCCTGCAAGCAGGACCTGCAGGCATTTGAATTCAGAAAGGGGAAAGTCTACTGTATAAAATAAAGCCACATTTTAATATTAGATTAATACCGTATTGGCCAAATATCAGTCAGTTTTCACTGACTGAGAGTTACAAGAAAATCAGTTGTTAATATAATTGGTGTCATTCTTTGACTCCAACCTCCTCTAATGAAACTATTCACATTTATTGGAACCAGCGAGTCACTTTTTACAAGCTGTGTTTTCAATTTGCGACATCATTTTTCCAAAACACTGTTGTCCTGAGCGCGAAGCTGTTGGTGTAAACATAAAGAAATGCAGGGATGTCAAGGCTGAAAACCATTAATTTATGGGTTTGAAATATTTATATCCTGCCTCTCAGTTTCAATTTTGGTATACAGCATAATAAGTATTAAGCTGTGCTTATGAAGACTACTAAAACCAGGGCAGAATAGGAAAGGAATGAAAGGGGTGGGGAATGTGGATTTGTTGTTGTTGTTGTTGTTGTTGTTGTTGTTGTTGTTGTTGTTGTTAAACCATTAAAAGCAGGCATCAACAGCATTAAAACAAATTTAGGAACAACTGTGGGGAAATATATTCAAAGGGTACAAAGTCTCACTTAAAGCCCATATAAAAGAATAAGCAGACGGGTGGAGGTGAAGGCGCTCCACAAATGAGGTGCCACAACAAAAAAGGACCTGTAGGACCTGTACAGGGCCTCTAGGAAAGATCCTCAGAGTTTTGCAGGTTACTATGGGGTGGTAGGCAGGAGTGGCCCATCCAGTTTCATTGCCTGAGGCAAAATAGGAATGGGCACCCGCCTGTTGCAACTGCTGTAACCTCTCTTACCAGGGTTGTGTGGTGGTGGCTTCTGCCAAGAGCTGGTGAGATCTCACTGGAAGTTGCCCCCGCATGGCCCCTGAGGCGGCCAGGCCAGGGCCACCACAGGGACACCACCGCATGAGATTCCGCCACCAAGATGGCTACTTCACTCTGCCTCATGGGTGGTACTTCCAGAATCCAGCTTCCAAGCCATTTTGTGACTGGAAAATGCACCCTCATTTAACACACATTTAAAGCACACGACTTCCCCAAAGACTCCTGGGAACTGCAGTCTTTCCCTTACAGAGCCACACTTCCCAGCATCCTTAGCAAACTAGAGTTTGTAGTTTTCTCTGTGCTTTAAATGTGCATTAAATGTGCTCTACGCGTATGGTACAACCAAACGGAAAGAAAAGATCGATCCCAAGATACATATGGACAAGATACATATGGTGGAGGCATGGGGGTTCAAAGTTCAGCAGGACTGGAAAGCTGCTTTTATTGTCTATTCAGGTTGTTCCTTAGAAAACGTAGGGCATGGTCATTCCCTCTGTGGGTGCAGCTGTGCCCGCAGGAGAGGTTGGCATTGGCCTCGAAGAGGAACCAGGAGAGGCAAGCAAGTCTCTGCGTCTCTCTGACTCCCTGTGATCTGTATTGTGGGAGGCCCCTGGCACCCACCCTTGGGCCAAACTACCTGGCAGCTTACCATTGAACAAAACCTGCACCTTTCAAATGGGGGGTCTGTGAGGTTTCTATTTATTTTCACATCTTGTTTTGAAATCCTCGAGTGAACAGGACCAGAGAATTGCAAGTTAGAAATGAAGTCTATCTTTCACACTCTCCTATTTGCTCAAATAACACATTCGCCTCGAGTGCTGGCCTGGAGTGTTCTTTCAGCAAGCTCCATTACATTTTAATTGCCTTTTTCCACTATGCATAATGAACATGCTGGTTTTGAGGCCAGGGTTTTTAAACAAGGCGTGTGTTTTTACAGCGCACCTTTAAATATAAATATTTGGCCTGGGTTCCTTCTTCAGTTGTCTCTTATTCCGTGCAGAATAACATCGGACATGTGTTTTCACCTTTCTGTGTCTGGTAAATGTTAGACATGAGCCCTGTTTGGCCATCCTGCTCATGAGTAAAGCCAGCAGATGAACAGGGGTGGCAGGAATAAGGCACAAAGCTCTGTCCCTTCCTGCCACCTTCTAACTCCTGGAGGGCAAAGTTTTGAAGCAAGGAACCTTCACTACTTGTAGAGTGAGGTGGGTTTCCCCCAGTAAATTTAGGTTTACCTGTTATGGGAACAACCCAATAAATGGGGGAAATCAGTCTCCAAATCACTGCATTTGGAGTCACAAACAATCCATTTCTGTCTTTTTGGGTGAATGGATCAATGCCAACTTTCTGCTACTCCTCTTTCCATGCCCATTACTTTGTCAATGGTTTCTTTTCTTTTCCATCTGTACTCATTACTATTTCTGGGGCACTCCCAAATGGAGGACTTGTTTTTTCTTTTGATCCCTCAGATTTGCACAAAACTAGAAACTACCCAAGCAAACTACATAAAAAAACTCTATACCAGAAATCTTTGACAGCAATCTGAAAAGTGTGTGTGCTAAAAATATACAATTGCTTTCATTTCTTTTCCAGGAAGGAAGTATCACGAGCTTAGCCTATATATCTATATCTATCTACCAGTATATTTATATCTATATCTATCTATCCTTTGATAGCTCAGATTTGCAGAAAACCAGGCAACTGAACAAGCAAATTTACAATTGCTTGACTGTGTGGTTTGTGATTATTATTTTAGAAAAACAAGGTGCATGTACACATGCCACATCAGTACTTAATTGACATACTAGAATCGACAAACGCAAAAGGGAACACCTACTGGTATGAACAGGAAAGACTGAAATTGTTCCTCATATATGTTCCTCAAATATGTTCTGATGTGGAGAGCTAAATAATGCTCATATGTGGACAAGCCCCTAATGACCTCCCTGCAGAACATTAGATTCTGGATTGTGCCAATGGCCCATCTAGTCCATCTAGCTCTCACAGTGGCCAACTAGATGCTTGTGGGAAACTCACAAGCAGACCCCTTCCTAGGATTAGGAGTTTCCTGTGTCAACAGCAGGTTCTTGCATGCCTTAACAGACTAATCATTTCTGCTTTCTGTTAACTCTTTCCCCAGCACTTTCAATCACAATGGAATAAGTGGGATTGAACCAGCTACTTCTTCCCACCATGCTTTCTGAATAGTTCAATGGGCCCCCAAATGCCTCAACTCAGTTGTCTTTTCATTTATGGCGTGTCAGGCGAACTAATGCCAGTGTACTGGAAGAAGCAAATATCACCAGTGTCGAAGCAATGATTCTTCAATATCAACTTTGTTGGACTGGTCATATTGTGCAGTCAACTACTCTATTCCGAACTTAAAAATGGAAAGTGTAATGTTGGTGGTCAACAAAAGAGGTTCAAAGACTCTCTCAAGGCAAATCTTAAAAAATTGTAGTATAAACACCGACAACTGGAAAACACTGGCCTGCAAGCGCTCCAGTTGGAGAACAGCCTTTACCAAAGGTGTTGTGGGTTTTGAAGATGGTCAAACTTAGGACGCAAGGGAGAAATGCACCAAGAGGAAGGCATACTTGGCAAACCTTTGTCCCCACTGTGGAAGGACGTGTGGATCAAAAACGGCCTCCACAGACACTTATGGACTCACTTTTGAAAACCATGTTTATGGAAGACATTCTTATTCAGTTACAAGTGATCGCCAAAGAAGAAGAAGAATTCTGTTGGGAAACATTTTTTAAAACAAGCTTTGTGGTTTTGAAAAGAGAGAGAATGAGAATATATGTGGTGAGCTTCCCTGCTGTGTTAAGAACATGAGGAGAGCATTGCTGGATCAGGCCAGTGGCCCATTTAGTCCTGCATCCTGTTCTCACAGTGGCCAACGAGATGCCTGTGGGAAGCCCTCAAGCCGGGACTTGAATGCAGCAACCCTTTCCCCACTTCTGATCCCCAGCATTCTTCAGTATCTTATAACTTCTCTTTAAGACCCTGGTTTCCCAGCCCATCTGGGCTGGTGGAAAAAAGAGTGTCAACAGATGTGCCATTGTCTTCCTCCTAAAACCTTCATAAAGCCCAAGCTAAAAAACAATGGAGCCAAGAAGTGTAAACAAGCCCCATTCAACTTTATGGGGGAGCAGTTAGCTTTGAAGCTCAATTACAATCCCCCTTTAAAACAACATTGTTAATGATTCCAGCACTTGCGGTCCCACTAAAAACTCAGAAGTAATGAACTTACTTCAGGTGGGGTGTTTTGTGTTCCTCCGCTCCTGATTTACTGCTTCAGAAACAGGGCAGGGTGTGAATATTCTGTGACTTTTGATGGCTGGGGCGTTGCCTCTTGTTTGTCTGAACTAGGGTGGAAAAAAGGGGGGCTGGGAGGTTTATTAGGATGAGCTAACGAACTACTGTTAGAACTTTCTGCCTTGGGTAAAACTGGTGACATTGCTTTAATGTGGGTCAGTGTGCAGATGAAAGTTTGATCGACCAATAAACATCCTTGAACAAACATTCTTGGGGGTTTTTACAACCAAGATTTTATTAATGGGACTGAGAATTTACACATAAGGCTTGTGAGTATACAATCCAAGCCCCTTGCGCTCATGCTGGTTTTGTACGAAGGGTGTGGTTGGGAGGAAAATCAGACAACCAGTTAAGCCAGAGAACGAGTTAAAATGCCCCTTTTATTAATTTGTGGCTGAAACAACCCAAATTTCAACAGGCCATATATTAGTATTGAGAGATTAGGGTTCAAAAGCATTGATCTTTAAATACAATTACTTGGAAGCCTGTTATAAACTGCAGGCTTAGGGGGCAGCATCACTCACTGGTCTTTATTAAGGTATTACCATTCTATTTTTTTTATTTCATTTTATTTCAAAGGTTACATTGGGGAGAATTTGTTTGTCACTATGTTATGTATTTTTCTGATTTTATATCGTAAACTGCCTTGTGATGAAGCGCAATATAGAAATTTAACAAATAATAGGACAATAGTAATAAACCAGTGGAGGAAGGAACAGGCTAATTTCTCACAGAAATTTGAGGGGGGAAAGTGTCATCCGGAGCTCCTGCTAAGGAAATGCTTATTCTGGAGCATCCTTTTAATCCTTATTTTTTTTATTTTACTTACTGGGAACTTTTTATATTCCGCCTTTCTTCCAAGGAGCTCGAAGTGGGTTTCCCTACCCACATCCACACCGACACAATTTATCCTCCTAACAACCCTGTGTTAGTCTGCAGGGGAATCACTAGCCAGTCGGCTTCCCGGTTCAGCCGCTATTTGAATCTGGGTGACTGAATCTCCCATCATCCCTGACCATTGGCCATAGTGGCTGAGGCTGGTTGGAGCTGGGAGCTCAGAAACATCTCTAGCCCCTGCTCTCCAACCACACCACCACACTTGTTCTCTCAACGCCCTATTTATTTTTTAGGTTACAGAGGCAGCAGCAAAAGCCGGAGGACACTTATCAAAATTCGGCACATCTTTGCTGCATTCCATGCCCCGTGTTAGCCTCGACTCTGTGCCTTGCCTCTTCTTCGGTGGGTTAGAGGAAACCCTCCTTGACAGTTGGCTGCAAAGTTAATATGAAGCTCTTGCCAAAGGTGTCATAATCTGTAGTTATGTTGCAGGCATCAGCCTGTTGGAACCTGGCATGCTGACGTCGGCAGGTCTGTCAAAGGCTTTGCTTAACACTCATTTCTCTCAGTCTGCTTCAACACAGAAATGCTGGCAATGAAAACCTAGCCGGTCTTTTTTAAATCTCTCCGCCCCACTACCCCCACCGACTCACCACCCACCCATCTCTCCAGTCTCAGTTGCAACACATAAGAAGAGCTCTCAGCTGCTCAAAGAGACATTCAGGAATTGCCTTCATTCAGAAGACGGATGAGAAGCGCATTGGATGGGGGGAAACTTGGATTAGATGACAACAGTTTTAAAGTTATCTTCACTTAATTGAATTCTTTCTTCTTTTTTTGCCTGCTTTCCTGATTCATAGATAAGGTTGGGTTTAGGGGAAACAGTTAGGATTGTTTTTTAAAGGTAATGAAATCATTGCTCAGCAATTTTGTACTTAAAAATCACAGTGATGACAAATACAGCCTTCCGAGGGCAAGCACAATGGGTTCTTCACTTACAGGGTGAACCTAGTTTTCCAATTTGCCCTAGATATTAAAAGCTTGGTTGATGATGCAGAAATCTTTTGCTACCAGTTTTACGAATCAATAAATTGATTGATTGATCGATCGATCGATCGATCAAATTAATAGTGAGCTGACCAGGTATACCCAAAGCACCCCCGTGTATTCTGAATGCAGGGTGATGAAACAGTGCCTATGCTTTTTGAAACTGCATGCAAACAATTTCTGAAATACAATTGCACTTACAGAATTTAAGGCTTTGAATTTAAGGCAGGTCCGGACTTTAAAGCTCCGTGTCAGAGCAGGGTTTTTTCATGTCCCAGCACTTTCCCCAGGAAAACCCACATTTTACCACTGAATTGCAGCAAACAGCAATTCGCAGAAAAGCCAATTGCCATCTGCTCCAATTCAGCAGTAAAATGCAAGTTTACATTGGGAAAGTGCTGGGACAAAAAACCCCACTCAGACACGGAGCTTAAAGCCCAGGCCTGTGCCTAGAAATGAGACTGAGATGAGCCCACTGTTAAGCTCAGACTATTATTGTGACCTTTCTTTGCAATTCTGGCCTGTATAGATTCTTTCAGCCGCTACCTAGATTGCTCTGGCAATTTCCTTCTCTCTGGTCCATCTCTCCACTTTAAGAATCAGCTCTTATCATGTTAATCTTCTCTTTCCAAACAGCATTGCCTTTATATTTTTGTCTTTTCTAAGTTGGGGGTGGTGATGACCATGACTGGGGGTGTACTGAGTGGGAATAACTCTCTCTCACACACAATGAGGGCTGTGGAAATGGGGACGGCCCATTTGGCTCTAAAGTGCTAGAAGTCTGGAAGTAGAGTTGCTATGGTGGAAGCAAAACAACAGTGACTGGGTGCTACTAAATTGCCCCTGTCTGGAAGAACCCTTTGTAGAAAGTTTCCCTTGTACTAAACCAGGGGTCAGCAATGTGGTGCGCACAAATGCCAGTGTGCCTGCCAGTACTCTTTTTGGAGCCTGTGAAAGCTCTCAGTAAAAGTCTCCTCAAAATTAAACAGCGCAGGAAAGACTTTGCTCCTCCTTGCTCAGTTCCTGTTTCCACTGACTCAGCCTCTCCTACACTGAATACTCCCCTTTAAACATGCCCACATTTTATTGAATGGCAAAACTGGGCATCCATCTCCGAGAGAACATCTCTCTGTGAACAAGCACAGCGATGGCTGTTGCTGGTGCATTTTGCCCGTTGATGAGCAGGGTGTGAGGGATGCCAACATCATTTTGTGGTCTTTTTTTGTCTCTTTCCTGCTGTTTTAGATGTGGCCGCCATTTTGTACTGTGCCGCACATCCCCCCCCCACAGTGGCCATTTTGTGACTGGCGCTCATGCACTAAACTATTATCCATATTGCAGAAATGATTCAGAGCTCCCATCATCCTTCTCTGCAGAGAAATAGCATTTCATGACGTCATGAACCCAGTTTGGCCAAGCACTCTGCATCCCAGACTTCTAGCAATCGGAAAACAGGGGAAAGACTCTGCAAGCAAATTTCACCCTACTTGCTTCAATAGCAAGGCGCTATGTGGAAGCTCTCAGCTGGGACCTATTATCCCAAGAAGAACTCTTAACTCCATGATAGCAAACTTTAAAGCCATCTGTTGCTCCAGTGTTACGTCAATGAAGCAGGAATTACATGCCAGACTGCTCTGATAAAATATTTCCCTCTGTGAATCTGAGTCAGTCCCTCTTATCGCACACACTGCCCTAAAGTACAAAAACAACAACAACAACAAAAACCTCACATAAAGTTTAACGCCAATGACCAGCAGGGACACTGCAGAAACTTGCTAACGAGTAGGCTAACTATATATATGAGGTTATGGCCCCATGCTAAAAGCATGAAACAACAACAAGGGATGAGTCATCTGCTACTTGAGCCTGAGTTCAGGTTCAGGCTGTGTTTATTTTTCAGTTCAGCATCCTGTTTCTTATGTTTCTAAGGAAAGTTTCTAGACCTCATTGCTGCAAAGAGAGGTCAGAAAGTATGGAGTCTCAAACTAGATGAGATGGTGGAGATGAGATGATCCCTTGTCTCTTTACATTTTGGTAACAAGTAGATACCATACATTTTAAACACTTATACCACTTTAGTAGGCACGGATCCCCCCCCCAAGAATCCTGGGAACTGTAGTTCACAGAGCTACAATTCCCAGCACCCATAACAAACTACAGTTCCCAGGATTCTTTGGGGGTAAGCCATGACTGTTCAATTGGTTAAGTAGTACTTTAAATGAATAGTGTGAGTGCAGATCAATCACATTGTGGGGAGGGCAGAGTGCAAAAGGTAAAAGAAACAAGAGATCCAATCCTATAGACCTCCGTCATCTCATTTAGTGTGGCCCTCAGAGGTGGTTCTGAATATAATTTTTCATTTATTGTTGGGAAAGTGGGGCGGGGGGAGAGAGAATCCAATTTCCTATATAGCTTCTGTGCTGCTCCTCATAATTAGCAGATGAAGAGCTTATCAGGGTTGCCATCAAGGCAGAACTTTGGGGCAAAATGAGCAGGAGAACACACACACGCACACACACACACACATTCCTAGGGCTTTCAGGTCAGAAGCATCCTATATTGTGTGGTTTCACGACCCAGTCCTGAGGCCTAGGGGCAGACCACAGTCACTGATAGCAAAACTAAAAAAAAAAAAGGTCTACCAAACGTGCAAGTAGGAGGACACTGGTTGGAAATTAAGACAGAAACCTTAGCTAAAAGGGGTGTTCATTGGCCTAACTGAAGTGAGGACCTCATACCTTCTCACCTGCTTAGACAGCACGGGTAGGGAAGGTGCTTTTGCCTACTTGGAGATTCCAGCCCCTCCACCTGCCAGCAGGGATGGGGGAAGGCAAGCCTGGAGACTTGAGGTCAGTCCTTGGAGTCTGGCAACCCTACATAACTCTAGCAAGTCTGGCATGTCACATATTGAAGCAAGCAAAGTCAAGAGGTTGGGGGGGTGATTATAAGACCATTAAGTCCACAGAGTCTGAAATGACCTCACTGCGCCTCTGTAACTGATGATGCAGAAGAAGTAAACAGAATAAACCATCCTTCGTTTGAATCTACTGATATGATAATGTTCCACATGTCCACGGCATCTGGTTTTTAGGTTGCCTTTCCCCTCCTGAAACGCTACACTGGGGTGGGCAGAATTGGTGCTGTCAGAAAGCCGAGAGGCAGAGGAAATTGACAGGCTGCAGGTTTTTTTGTGCATCCGTGACCTTTTCATTGGGGAGAGAGGCCCCCGAATGCCCTGTCTCCCAAGGAACGGCTGATTCCGAAGCTTACCTAGCAATCAACAGGATGCAATGTAGTCTAAGGTCAATTATGCCGTTGTCACGGCACCGCTGAAACATAAGGAGAGGGGTTTAAGCATCATTTTAAAAAACATTGAACGGACAAAGCTCCAATGTGCCTAGGAAGCAGGCAGAACATTTCATATGGAAAGCAGCCAGTGACCTGGCAAAGACGTTATTGGGGACCAGAGGTTAGGAGAACAGAAGCCCAAACAAGATCTCCAGGGGTGGACCAACCTCAGCACTGTAGGACCCACTTCTTCTTTAAAAAAACAACAACCAATACTCCATGGTCCACCAACCAGAGCCTGTCAACATGCAGAGGGCCGGGAGGCCAGCTGATAAGCGCCAGCTGTGCCGTCTCCTTCCATCGGCCCGTGCTCTGATGTAAATCAGCGACCCAGACTTCAGAAGCCAGGGCACGCTATTAGCAGAGTGTATTGCGCACACAGAATAGGTGTGAGGCTTGTGAAGTCATACTATTACTACAGATTTTTTAAACCTAAATCAGAACAAAGAAACATGTCGTCTCTGTCTCATGTCGTCTCAGAGAGAACAGTAAAAGCAAAAGCTATACACCAATGGAAGTTCCCAGCATACTGTGCTGGAATGTAAACAGACATGTGACACACAACAATTCCACATGCCTGTTCCTTAAGGTAGAATGGAAATGTCAACAGAGCCAGGATCAAATTGTCCTTGGAAGGGGTGGAGCTTGATGCAAAATGGTGACTAAGGCGGTGGAGCCAATTGTTTACCATGATCCATACATTGGATAATGTTGTTGTGTGTTTAAGTCGCTAGGTGGCACTGGAGTTGGGTTTGAGACAAACTGACTACCTTACCTGGGTACAATTTGTACTTTCTTGGGCTCCATGATCACTGCAGATGGTGACAGCAGTCACGAAATTAAAAGACGCCTGCTTCTTGGGAGAAAAGCAATGACAAACCTAGACAGCATCTTAAAAAGCAGAGACATCACCTTGCCAACAAAGGTCCATATAGTTAAAACTATGGTTTTCCCAGTAGTGATGTACGGAAGTGAAAGCTGGACCATAAAGAAGGCTGATCGCCGAAGAATTGATGCTTTTGAATTATGGTGCTGGAGGAGAGTCCCATGGATTGCAGGAAGATCAAATTTATCCATTTTTAAGAAAATCAGCCCTGAGTGCTCACTGAAAGGACAGATCCTGAAGCTGAGGCTCAAATACTTTGGCCACCTCATGAGAAGAGAAGACTCCCTGGAAAAGACCCTAATGTTGGGAAAGATTGAGGGCACAAGGAGAAGGGGACGACAGAGGACGAGGTGGTTGGACAGTGTTCTCGAAGCTACCAGCATGAGTCTGACCAAACTGCGGGAGGCAGTGGAAGACAGGAGTGCCTGGCGTGCTCTGGTCCATGGGGTCATGAAGAGTCGGACATGACTAAACGACTAAACAACAACAACCCTCACCTGGTTTAGCTGGCCAGTCAAAGCCGTTTCCTGAGGTGTGGCCGCTGTCACATGCTGACAGCTTCTAGGAGCCACAGGTGAGAGCTGAGTTCTGGGTGAGGACCAAAGGTGGACAATCTAGCCCAGAAGGAGCATGATATGTCCCCCATCAGAGATACTACTCCTCCCCTAACACCCCCCACACCCCAAATCCACTATTATTGTGTCAATGAAATGTTACAGAAGACACTTACAAAAAACAACAACAACAACACACCAGTCTGGAGGGGCTCTCAGTGCAAGGAAGTGGGAACTGGATTGCTCCCAGTGTCTCCCCACATGTCAGGATTCTATCCAGACATTCCCAGATCATAATATGCCAAAGTGATTAATCCCATGTGTGTTCACTTCCACCTGACAAACTGCTGCAAACTTTTCTTCAAGCTCTCCCCCAGGGGGGAGTAGAACTCCGAGGAGAGGTGTTGCTTTTGAATCGGGATCCCAGTGAAAATGATGGCCAAACTGTGCCTGAATTGCCTTCTGGTGCATGCAATTCATGCATGCATGTTAGCAAAGGATGGCTCTCCTGACTGCTGAAAGCACAGGCATGGATTTTTTGCAAAGAGCAGGGTGTTCCAGGGCTAGCTATGTGAGTGTCTTGTATGGCACTAAAACAAATATTTTAAGATTTTTCTTTCAACAGCTTCCTGCTTGTGTTGAAAGTGAAGGGGAGAGGGGAGAATCCTCTTCTAGCAGAAACACAGCCTGGAAGTTTTTCTTAGAACAACTAGGCTGTGCAAGTTTACATTGAACTGCATTTGCCATGTTTTTGACCCATTCACTAAGTCTGGAAATATCCTTTCCATCTCACCAGCAAATTTGTCTACCTCACTGCTCATGCCTAACTCTCAATCACTTGTGAAGAAATTTGCAAAAACAGATTACAAAAATGTATGTGGAGATGTTTCGTTTCTCGCCTCCCCATCCCAGTGCCACAGCTCCCATCTGAATCGCTGCTTTTATCATATCCTTCATTTTATAAAAACAAATGTATTTAAGCCAGAGTGGTGCTGTTTGGTTTTATTTTAGGATTATGGCTGCAGTTTTGTTTAATGGTTCAGATTGTTTAATGGCAGGACTATTTACTTGATTTTTTTAAAAAAAAAGTTTATATTTCACTGTTTTATTGTTCAGTTGGCTGTTTTAAGTGGACAGATGTGTAAACTACCCTGTGGGGGTGTGCTTTTTGAAGGGTAGCTAAACATCACGTAAACAAATAAAAGATTCTTGCAGAGCAGGGGGAAATAAACGTCACAGCCCATCTGAAGATGGCTATCATCACTGCTTTTTTTCCTGGGGGGACGCATACCCCTAAACATTTTGTGAATCTAAGTTTGGCCTCATTGAGGGGCAGTATTTCAATATGAATAGGAAAACGAGAGTACACATAAACATTTCTTTTAAGAAAAAAATCACTAGTTATCATATCCCCTCTCAGTCTCCTCTTTTCCCGGCTAAAGATATACAACTTCAGAAGTGCCAACTTGGCCCCACAACCATGAGTGCCCTGGGCCATGAGTGCCATGCAGCGTGAATGGCCCTGGCACCGAAATTTGTGGGTGCCCGGCCCCTTCCTGGGGAATTTTGTGGGTGCTCCAGGGCCCCAGGGAGTTGGCACCTATGCTCACCTCTTTCAACCTTTCCTCATCAGGCCTTGTTTCCTTAAGCATCTTGGTTGCCCTCCTCTGCCCACTACACTTCCAATGATGATGCCGCCTACAATAGCATTAGCTGTTTTTGCCGCTGCATCACACAGTTGACTCGTGTTAAGCTTGTGTTCCGCTACGACCCCTTAGATCTTTTCCACATGTACTGCTGGCAAGCCAGGTGTCCCCCATCTCATATTTGTGCAGCTGGTGTTTCCTGTCTCAGTGCAGAGCCTTACATTTGCTCTTATTGAAATTCATTTCATTAAATAACTAAATAATAAATAAATAAATATACAGCACCCAGACTTCCTTTTCTTTTGCTTTCCAGGAATGGTGAACTTGTAGAATGAGCTGTTGACCTTGGCTTGAGTGCAAATAAAGGGTTTAAATATAAAACACTCAAGGGCCGTGGCTATCAGCCAATCCGCAGAGATCATTTGCTCACCCTGGTCCCAGTCATTGTCTATTCAGCTGAAGCATCCTTGGGCTCCTTTGTCTCTGAAGGACCTTGGTCTTAGGGTGGGAACATTTCCCTTTTTTCATTCCCTAAATGGCCCCATTGTTTTTTCATGCAGATTAGTGAACCTGCGGTGGAGGAGGAAGGCTCAGAATATTTTATTGGTGTGAAATACTTGTAAACTGAGATCAACCTTTGCTATAACAACCCCTGTATGGCAGCAGTTAAACATGTGAAGCAATCTCCTCTGTGTTAAGCATAATTTGTGCTTTCTCTATCAGCTCTGAATAAACCACATTTTGCCTGAGTAAATGGTGCCACCTTTATTTTTACCCAGCTTCCAGCCCTTACTTGCCTAGCTACTGATTCACAAGGACTTGCACATACCTGTCAACTTTACCTAGTTAATAGTTACAATGTCTGTTTCCTCATTAAGTGTATGCATTGTTGGCATGGGCTCCATTTACACCTAGCGCTGGAGCTTACATGATGACTGTATCTATTTTGGCTCCTGTGTTGCTGCCCATTTATTTATTTATTCATAGAATCGTAGAGTTGGAAGGGACTCCAAGGCTCATCTAGTCCACTTTTATTAAAAGCAGTTCCCCAGAGCTTGTAGACACAAATAGTTCTTCAGCTGCCAGTGGAAGGACAACAAGGAGAGTCTAACTTCTCCAAAGTCTGGGAGCAGCTATCTAGTATTATTAGTTCTAGTTATAGGTAGGTAGCCGTGTTGGAATGCTGTAGTCGAAACAAAATAAAATAAATAAAATAAAATTCCTTCCAGCACCTTAGAGACCAACTAAGTTAGTTTTTGGTATGAGCTTTCGTGTGCATGTCCATGTTCTCTATGGCATGCACCATGTCATTCATTTTATTTGTTTATATATTAAATTTATATCCCACCTATCCTCCTCAGATGTCCCCTTCTGGCTTTTTCCTTTTTCCTTTTCGGGTCCTGCATTAGATTTATTTTTCCTGACATTGGAGATAGAAGCCATTGTGACCAGGGCTAGATTCACTAACATCACCCTTAATATTCATCCTAAGGTGCTGGTCCATTCTACTAAATTTTACTTAAATGCAGTAGTTAAAATGGCCTAAGGTACATGGTTCTTATAATATGATTTATTTATTTTTGATGGTGCTGGTGCTGAGGGCAGGGAAGCAGAAATCGATTATGAAGTGGTCTGCCGGAAGCCCCTGGCAATTTCCAAGTGGTCCATGGTGAGGGGAGTATGAGAATTGCCGGACTATAGGAGGACTGCCTCTGCCTTTATCCCCGGCAAGAAGCCATTGAAGCGCCATGTTTGTTTTACGGATGATAGTTAGAGAGCTGGCGGTGATCAAAGGCTAGGGCAGGAGTATGCACAAAGGGAAATGGTTGGTTGGACTGTGTGTTCTTTTTAACAATGCCCTGTTTTGTTGTGTTAGGCAGCGTTCCACAAATTGTGAACCTGTCAGGCAAACAGCTTCTTCCTTTTTCAGTTCCCTTTATGTCAGAAACCAGGGGAGCTGGAACCCTCGGAAGGCAATTTTCAAACCGTAGGCAGACACACACACATGCACACACTTCCTCACATTCTTTGTGTGAGACAGCGGACAATATTGGAACAGCTCTGTTGACAGAAGCATTAATTTTAGACCTATTATTCTCTCACCTCGTGTGCTCGCCGAGTTTTATATTTGTCATAAGGCACATCTTTGCTTCATAAGCACTCCTGTCTTCCTGTTTCTCGTTTCCCTCGCCTGAAATTGTGCTGAACCAGAAATGCCTCTGTGGTGACTTTGGCCATTTATTTTCTGAGGAGAGGAAGCAGTTCAGAGTTCGACCTGCTGAAGGAGGATGCTAGACGTTTAGGGCGCAACCCGCTTCCCCTTCCCCATCACAGTTCACAGTTGGGCACATGTGGAGAGGGTGTCTTCAGGCTCAGTTTAGGCCACCTCCTTCGATCCCTGTCCTTAGCTGGCCTCAGCTGAACATCATGTGCACTGTGATACATGCATGCGTACCTGCCGATTGGTACAAATGTGACTGCATTCAGGTCCCACTTGCAAGCTTCCCATGCTCAACTACAGACCTTCCAAGTGTCCCTATTTTCCAGAGACAGTCCCGGATTTACAGAACTTGTCCTGGGTTCTGATTTGATCCCAAAATGTCCTGCTTTTCCTTAGGACATCCCTATTTTCATCGGAGAAATGTCAGAGGGTATGGAGTTATGTGACCCCCCGACCCAAGGAGATAAGTAACTATACAATCTTTAGAAGACATCTGAAGGCAGCCCTGTGTAGGGAGGTTTTTAATGTTTAATGTTTTATTACTTTTTTAAATATATTTGGAAGCTGTCCAGAGGGGCTGGGGCATCCCTGTCAGATGGACGGGGTATAAATAACAAAATTACTATTAGTATTATGGAATAGGACATCCTTTAAAACCACTTAAAGACATAAGAGAGCCAGGGCTCTTCTTGTGATATGTGCTTGCAATATATAGGTATATCCTGCCATCCCTCTCCCAAGAGGAGCCCTGCAGGATCAGGCCAGAGGCCCATCTAGGATCCTGTCTAAGACCTTTAAGTTACTCATTTTCCAAAGAGGACCAATCTGCAGGTGATGGGTCTAGAGAAGAGAAGAATGGCTGGATGCATGTGTGGTCACAGCCAGATCCTGGTGACAGTATGTTTGCTAGTAGTCATGCTGTTACCAATTGCATGGCTGCTGGCTGACCAGACCCAGACCTTCTTAGCTTCAGAAGGGTGGTGGCCTGATGTGCCTTCAGACTATATCATGGGGTCATGGGGTCTCCCAAACACCTTGAATACTGTATATGAGAAGTTTCATAGGAATGTACCTAATGTTATTTCACTTTCTGGATGTTGCAAAAACGATCCCTATCCGTTCTTCTGGGAGTCGATTGAAATTTTGTGTGTGTGTGTGTGTGTGTGTGTGTAAGACAAAGTGTACCTCCAGTTGTAATCCAGGGAAAAAAGCATACCCTCAGGGTTGCATAAATTTGGGGCACACAGCATATCTGGATCAAGTCATCTGTCTATAAAATTTGCTATAACTTGGGTTGTTTTTTTAAAAAAAATGGTTCACAATACTGTTGATTCACAACGGCCATTGTTTTGGCTTTTGGGCATAGCCCAAACACTGGTGCTGTAATGAGGTGAAAAGGACAATGAAAGAAAACTAGAAGTTAAAGGTTTCTGTCATCAACCTAAAGCTGGTACTGACCAGACCCTGGACTTCCTCCCCCCACCACACTTGTGTATGATAAGCTCTTCCAGATCACCATTGTGTGCCCCAACGCTACCATATTTATCATGATTTGAAGGGTGTGTGTGTATGCTGATAAAGCTTTAGTGAAGTCCTGAAGAACTTTATTTGCTTAACTTTTAACTCTCTGGAAAAGCAGTTGGTTGCTTTGAACCTTTGAGCCTCTTGCTCTTAAAAAAAGTGTTGAAAGGAATGACTCTAAATCAGAGCTTTTATTGCAATTTTAAAAAATACAAATAGATGCCCTGGTTCTCAAGGTATCAACATCAAAGGGGCCAGAGAGTCTGGACTTTGTTATCTCTGAATTGGCCATTCACCATTAATCAGCTTATAAATCCCTCTGCATTAAGTAGGCTGTTTTACTGCTGAGACGGATGTTCGCTCAGCATGCTGTTCGATAAACATAGAGCTGATGATAGCTCTGGTTGGCTTCAGCTGGAGCTACGGTCATCTAACTGGGAGAATATATGCGTGTCATCATCCCACCCCCCTCCTTGTTTTGGTTAACAGTTGGCATGCTTTGCTATGTAATGTTTTGCTCCTGTGTGCAAATACATAGCTTGGTTTTCGTCTACGATCTTTTAAGGTGAATGTTCAGTACAAATGCACGGGCATCAGTTCATGATCTTATTTGTGAGAGCAGCAATTGTTGGATGCTTTCTGTGGAACTGTTCCACTGATTCAGATGGCCCTCATTTGGATTTGCACACCTTTAATACAGGTGTCCTTTTCGCTGGGCTCTGTCATCTTGTTTCAGGTCGAGGGAGCCGGTGTTTGTCTGCAGACAGCTTTCTGGGTCATGTGACCAGCATGACTAAATTGCTTCTGGCGCAACGGGACACCGTGATGGAAACCAGAGCACACAGAAACTCCATTTACCTTCCCGCCACAATGGTACCTATTTATCTACTTGCACTGGCGTGCTTTCAAACTGCTAGGTTGGCAGGAGCTGGGCCAGAGCAAGGAGAGCTCACCCCATAGCATTGATTCGAACCGCTGGCCTTCTGATCAGCAAGTCCAAGAGGCTCAGTGGTTTAGACCACAGCGCCACCCACTCCCACCTGCCCATGGAAGCCCTTCTGTGTGTGCCCTTTGCATGCTTTGATAAGGCCACAAGGGGTGGTGTCTTCTTAGCAGTGGCCCCTTGCCAAGTCAACAGCTTCTTTAGAGTCTGTCAGTCCTCGGTCTCCAGTTCCGTCTGAGATTCAAAGAACCCTTTTTCTTGGATAAGGCACACTTACAAATCTCAACCTGGGTATTGATTTAGAAAACATCTGGCAGAGAATCACATGGTTTGCTATTTGGATCATGTTACCTAAAGGTGGGGGAAGGAGGATACCGAGCACGTAAAACAGGCTTGGAAACCCTGACTTCATTTAAATACATAGACATTTGGTCTTATCTTGACTGATTCAGATTTCTAGTGCAAGATGGCAGTTGCTGTGCTTCCATCCTTCGCTTGATGTTCTGAAAATGGGTTTATAAAGAGACCCATTGGGTCCATTAATGCAGCGAGAGGTGGCTGCTTCTGGGAGATGGTTTTGAGCGGCTAGTTATTTAATTTATTGTTGTTGCCTTTTTACATCCAGGGAAGGGGGAAGAAGCGATGGTGGGATTTTCTGCCTCAGCTGGCAAAATATCTTGGTTGGCCCTCACTGCTTTGAACTTGGGGCACTTCCAGAACTGTAGCAATCTCTGCATGGAATTCAATCACATACTGGAAATTCAAGTGGTGTAAATATAGTTGACTGGGAGGTCTTGCACAACAAATTCACTTTCCCCCAAAGATTGGATTTTTTGCATTCCCTTGAGTACCCCCTGAAAGAAAGAAAAGGCACTAGGTATGCTATATGCCAATGTGGCCAGTGTGTCAAATCCATATTTGCAAGCTGTGCCTCATAGAGGGGTAGAGAGCCAGGATCGTCATTTGGAAACGGGGGTTTGCTGCTGTGCCCTGTCTTTGAAATGGCCCTCATTTGGATTTGCACACCTTTAATACAGGTGTCCTTTTCACTGGGCTCTGTCTCCTTTCATTTGATATTGATCAGGGGTGCCAACTTGAATACAATATTGGGTGGGGGCAGGTAAGCCCCGCCCTGCATAGTTGATCACATGACATGGGGCATGCACAAACCATTTGAATGGCAATGGTCATCAACTTTGGGTGGCCTCAGCTCCCTCAGATATTTTATTGGGGGTCCAAACCCCACATGGCCCCTAGGAGTTGGCTGCTAAGGCATCAGTGTCCTTATATAGTGTTCCCCGTGCCCATGGAAAGCCTTCATTGTTTAAAGTGTGCTGAACTGACTGCAAGCAATAGGAGAAACGGCTGTGGGAAAACAGTGCTCCCATTTCTAAACAGGAACAAGGTTGAACAACAGCCTTCCTGCTTGCTATTGTTAGTGAGACCATTAGAAATATGGAAAGCAAAGCGCCGTCCAGGCCCAAAAAATAAAATGAAAATGTGTTGCAGGATTAGCTTCTTTTTCATCGTCCACCTTGCCAACTGTTATTACAGGAACTATTAAACCAGATTCGGGAGTCAAAATTACATGTTGCTTTACAGTTTTATGTATCCACTTATCACACTAGCTGCAGGCCCCTCTGTATGCAAGGCTTTTTTCCTACATGGGCTTAGCTTCCGTGAAGGAAAATGAATATGCGCCATAATCCAGGGGTAGCCAACGTGGTTTCCTCCAGATGTTCTTGGACTACAATCAGTGCTATTTTTCTAGAAAAAGAGGTGCCGGAACTCTCCACGAACGCCTCCCTCGTTCTCTTAGAATAACAATGGCACTCGTCTGAGAGGTGCCAGAACTGAGTCCCGGCGAGTTTCAGCTAAAAACAAAAGAGCCGTGACTACAACTCCCATCAGCCCTGGTAAAGATGATCAGTAGTTGGGGGTTTTGGTCATTTCACACCCAGTCTTATGGACCATCTCTTCTCATATGTACCTGCCCATGATAAAAAAGGTAAAGGACCCCTGGACAGTTAAGTCTAGTCAAAGGTGACTGAGGGGTGGCGGCACACATCTCGCTTTCAGGCCAAGGGAGCTGACATTTGTCCGCAGACAGCTTTCTGGGTCATGTGACCAGCATGACTAAACTGCTTCTGGTGCAACAGGACACCATGAAGGAAACCAGAGCGCACAGAAACGCCATTTACCTTCCCGCCACAGTGGTACCTATTTATCTACTTGCACTGGCGTGCTTTCAAACTGCTAGGTTGGCAGGAGCTGGGACAGAGCAAGGAGAGCTCACCCCATAGCATTGATTCGAACCGCTGGCCTTCTGATCAGCAAGTCCAAGAGGCTCAGTGGTTTAGACCACAGCGCCACCCACTCCCACCTGCCCATGGAAGCCCTTCTGTGTGTGCCCTTTGCATGCTTTGATAAGGCCACAAGGGGTGGTGTCTTCTTAGCAGTGGCCCCTTGCCAAGTCAACAGCTTCTTTAGAGTCTGTCAGTCCTCTGTCTCCAGTTCCGTCTGAGATTCAAAGAACCCTTTTTCTTGGATACGGCACACTTACAAATCTCAACCTGGATATTGATTTAGAAAACATCTGGCAGAGAATCACATGGTTTGCTATTTGGATCGTGTTACCTAAAGGTGGGGGAAGGACGATACTGAGCATGTAAAACAGGCTTGGAAACCCTGACTTCATTTAAATATATAGACATTTGGTCTTATCTTGACTTTGGCAGATTAAAGATTTAACCCAAAGTGTTAGACTTTGAGCTGCATCTAAGGTGACTTTCCTTTCAAACCATACCTGAGCAGGAAGGATTTGCCCATTTGCGTAGCAAGTACACATTGGGAAGAACTGGCCAAATATCGCGAGTCATTTATCATCTCTTAACTTGTGTTAAGAAGGCCCAATGAAATAATTGTTATTTAGCCTCCCTTGATAGTTGTTGTGGTGGGAGTTCACTGTACATAAGCCCGTCTTAAAAGCACAAACCAATTGGTAGCAGCTTCTGCATGCCATAAAAATTACTTGTCCGGATCATGAGATTGTAAGTGTAAAGCTAGAATGGAAATAACAGCAGCGGATTCCCGCTGCAAATAGTGCATTTCTGAATGTGAAAAATCAGTGCAAGAGACACAGGTGCAACCCCAATTTCACTTTGGCATTACAGGCAAGTCCTCATTTCTACAGAGCTTATGTTCCGAGTGACCACTCATTTCAATGAAATCACGTATATTTGAAGCACCATTGGAAAAGTCAGCAAACGCCCTCCAAACTTCTGGAAACCCTTTAAAAAACCAGCAGCATTTACCAGATGCCAAACTCCACCAGAATCGCTCCATCCAAAACCTCCTTGCTCAAACTCCAACTCTCCACAAGCCTCAACTGTCAGTGCAAGAGGTCCTGGAATTGCATTTGCAAAGGCTTGTGGGATTCCTAAGCTCTCTTTTTTGCTCCTTTTTGCCCTTTCTGGGCTCTTTCAGGGCCATTTTTGCCATTTTTAAAGTCACTGCCGCGCTGCTGCAAGCAACACGGAATGCAACCGAGCAAGCACTGGATCCTCTAATCTCTCATAATGCCAAGGAAAAGAAATAAGTATATCAATAAAGCACCTACCCACGTGATGCTGACACAAAACCCTACACGAACACTATGCAATAGAATGAAAGAACATTACCCCATCTCTCCCCCCCGCAGCCGCCTTCCCTCTCTCTTTCCCCCCAACCACATGATGTCTTCAATGATACTGTCTCATACTGAATGTAAACGAACTGTGAAAAAGACTCTATGAATCAAAAATGGAGACCCTATATGTACTTTTCCTTGTTTTCTCGTATGTTTTGTAACACGAGAAAATCTTCAATAAAAACTAATTCAAAACAACAACAGCACAGTAATAGCAGAGCTATTTTGGTACTCAGAAGCTACCAAGAGGTGGCTTTCCCCAGCATTCATCATCTCCTGAAGCCATTCTGGACATGGTACTCATTAAAGTTTCTACACGCATGAACTCCAGTCCATAACATCAGGCATGCAGCAGTGTGCATTCAAAAGAGCAGAAGAAGAACAGCAAGATTAGTCCGAAAGCCTGTCTAGTCCAGTTTCCTGTTTTCCCACAAACCAGAGGCTTCTGGAAAGCGCAGGACATGCGCGTAACAGCCCTCTTCTGCTGTTGTTCCCCGGCGACGAATATTTAGAGACATCACTGCTTTTGACCAGGGAGGTAACATACAGCCAACATGACTTGTAGCAAGTGATAGACTTCTTCTCCAAGCATTTCCCTAATCCCTTTTAATGCTGTGTATACAAGCACTGATCACATCTTGTGGCAGTTAATTCCATAAATTAACTAAGCACGGTGTGAACACGGTCTGTCCTGAAGCTCCCAGAATTAAAATCCATCAGATGATCCAGGGATCTGGTGTTTGAGAGAGACAGGCAGGCAGAGATAGAGTCCTTCTCCTTCTGGCTGAGAGTGAATCCTCATCTTGTATGGCTACAATTCCATTTTTCTATTAAAAGAATACTCAAAATAGCCTACACACTTAGCACACACACACAAATGCAATATAAAAACACTAGAATTTTATATTGACTACAACAATATAGCAATATAGAAAGAACAACAACGTGTTCCACAGCTGCTGCTTCTTTTACTGTACAGTGGACGCTCAGGTTGCGAACGTAATCTGTGTGGGATGCATGTCTGCAACCCCCAGCGCCCGCAACCTGCTGTGGCATGTCTGCGCACACGCAGGTTTTGATTCGGTGCTTCTACACATGCGCAAAGTGCGATTTAGCGCTTCTGCGCATGCACGACTGCCGAAACCCGGAAGTAACCCATTCCAGTACTTCTGGGTTTCAGCGGTCCGCAACCCGAAAAAACGCAACCTGAAGCATCTGTAACCCAAGGTATGACTGTATCCAGCCCTGAAACATTTCTGGAGCTAGGATTTTCCAAAGGATCTCCACAAAAGAGTGTGTTCCTTTTGCAGTCATCTAAAGGCAATTACTCTACAGTGACATTGCAAGGGGAAAGCACTTTGCCACATCAGAGAGAGAGAGAGATCACTTTTGGATTTCCACGCTCAGCGGACAATTTGATTTCAATACATAATGATAACAATAGTAGCAGCAACCACAGGACTTCGATGCACACTCTTTGGATGCTTCATGGTTCAACATCAAATAGTTTAACTTAATTTTACATTTCTATCCCACATTTCCACCAATGTGCTGAAGGCAGCATACATAGTTCTCCTCCTCTCAACTTGATTCACAACAACAATCCTGTGAAGTATGTTAGGCTGAGAGTAAATGACCCTCAGTCACACATTGAGCTTCCTGGCTGAGAGAAGATATGAACCGTGGTTTCCCAAATCTTAGTCTAGCACTCTAATCACTACACCACACTCATACAATGGATATAAGAAATGCACAATGGGAATAAAGAAAATGGACTAGACTTCACAAAGGAACAGAGTTTGCCATTCATTCCCCCATTCCAAGAAGATGCTTATCTATAAAAACAGTAGGTATGCCTCTCTGCCTGTTTGACCACTCATGGTGATATTTACAGAAGCACAAATGCACCAATTAAGCTTGTCAAAGGGACATTTTGCTGTTTTCCAAGGTATGAAGTCATACCTTTTGAACAGGGAGAAACGTTAGAGCAAATAATAATTATACTGCCAGGAAGGGAGTTTAGCTTAATGAGCCATGGATAACCCTTAGGCAACATTCTTCAGAAGGACCCCAAATAAAAGGGACTGTGAGACATTGCTGCAGAACGGTTTGTACATTTCTATTACTTGCTGTTGGACAATAAACTTGAAATAACCCTCATGCGCAGGAATGATTTAGCTCCTCTGAATGCTGCACTCAAAGACCCTGTGCCCTTTCACCTTCCGGCATTCCCTGCTGGTTGAAACTAAGTCCACTGTAACACTCCACAAGGAAGGCAGCATGAGGATTTCCATCACAAGGCTGCCATATCTCAAATTCCAAGGGTGGGTTGCCGACGTTGGCAGAAGGCACACCAGCAAACCTCAGGCTTGCAGGATTTCATTTGCTTTTTGCCAAATGAGCCAGGTACAAAACTTAGAATTAAAAAAGATCCCGCTTTATCACTACCTTAAGGAGTCTCAAAGCGGCTAACAATCTCCTTTCCCTTCCTCCCCCACAACAAACACTCTGTGAGGTGAGTGGGGCTGAGAGACTTCAAAGAAGTGTAACTAGCCCAAGGTCACCCAGCAGCTGCATGTGGAGGAGCAGGGAATCAAACCCAGTTCACCAGATTACGAGTCTACTGCTCTTAACCACTACACCACACTGGCTCCAAGAACTCCAAGCCCGGGAAATTTGTTTTGAGTATCATAACTCCTCTTCCACAACCCGGCTCGCTCATATCGCTAGGCTGTGGTTGGTTTAAGACAAGGCAAATTTAAAATCACTACAAGTTTCCCCCCACAGATGATCATACAAACCATGGCTTATATTTCCAAAGTTTGGTTTGTTTGCCAGCTGCTCTTGCCTCATCCCTTTGTAGAATCCAGGGTGGGGCTGGACTCCCAAGGACACCAGGCTACGGTTAAACAACAACAGTTACAACAACAAACCATGGCTTCAGATCATGGTTTGGTTGGCAGTAAACAAACCATTGTTAAGCCACTAGTTTGCACATTACCATACCATATGCTGTGGCTTAGTGTCATTTGCGAATCAGGCAAAATCAGAATCAGGCCTTAGCTTTCTTCATTTCAGTTGTATAATTGGGGAGGGAAGGAATCATTTCATCGTGGCCATTTGTTCCAACAATTGAATGGATGTCAGAAATCCTTGTTGATCTACAGCAAATAACTCATAGAACTATCAGTACATCTCGATCTACTTCCTGCCTATCCCTGAAAAATAGTGTTTTAAAAAGTAAAGAAGCCAGAACACATAAAAGTTAAGCTCTAACATGCAACTGTTAAAGCATAAAGTTCAACTACAAAATCAAAATTTGAGAGAAGGCAAGTCGGATCAGCACCTCGAGGGCATCATTTCAGCTCATAGGATGGGTTGTCCCTTCTTTGAGAAAGAGAAAAATCCTACACAAGCAGCATATGCAGGTTTCCCTGTGTCTGCATCCAGTCTTATGCATATTTACCGGGAAGTAAATTCCACTGAGTTGAATGGGACTTAAAGGTAAAGGTAAAGGGACCCCTGACCATTAGGTCCAGTCGCAGACGACTCTGGGGTTGCAGCGCTCATCTTGTTTTATTGGCTGAGGGAGCCGGCATACAGCTTCCGGGTTATGTGGCCAGCATGACTAAGCTGCTTCTGGCGAACCAGAGCAGAGCATGGAAGTGCGGTTAACCTTCCCGCCGGAGCGGTACCTATTTATCTACTTGCACTTTTGATGTGCTTTTGAACTGCTAGGTTGGCAGGAGCAGAGACCGAGCAATGGGAGCTCACCCCATCACAGGGATTTGAACCGCCGACCTTCTGATCGGCAAGTCCTAGGCTCTGTGGTTTAGACCACAGCACCACCCGCGTCCCTTACCCCTAGGTAAATGCCCATAGAGTTGCAAACACAGAGCTGTAGCATATCACACCCAAACTAAATGCAAAGCCACTCATACAATAAGCAATTGCATGAAATGCTCTAAAGAAATAAATAGCAGCCACAGGGGGGAAGGATCAGGACCCCAGCATGGGCAATAGATGTCTTTAACCCTTTGCCCCCCCCCCTGAAGTCACAATTCAGATTAGTCCCTCCCACACCCACATTTGTATTGGAAATAACGCTCCTACTGATGCAAATAGGAGATGCAACACACACACCCCTCACCCTGGATCAGGACCATGATAGGATCAAAGGGTTAAAGTCCCCCCTCTCCAGCTCTGTGTCTGGGTTACTGTTCAGATCTCCCTCCCTTTTACACCTGCTAGGAACTTTTCCCAAAACCATTCAGGCAACTAGCAATTAACATCTCACTCAGTCGCAGCCCTCAGGGAGAAGGCTATGTGGCCTCCCTGACATGCTAGATTTTTGCGTGCAGGGATTTCTAAGTTGCACAAAGAGGTATTCCATCGTGTCAGCTCCCATTTATAATGTCAAGGGGCATAGCAGACACAGGTTTACCACCTCAGAGCTAGGCCTCTACTAATATTATTTCATTTATTTATTTATTCATTACATTTAACCTTTATCTGTTAAGGATCTCAAGATTGAATGCACGGTTCTCCTCCTCCCCATTTCATCCTCAGAACAACCCTGTGAGGTAGGTTAGGCTAGGAGACAGTGAGTGGCCCAAGCTCACCCAGTGAGCTTCATGGCTGCGTTGGGATTCGAACCCTGCTCTCCCAGCAATATTGTGTGTTCAAGCACCACAGTCTGCTGAGGCCTTTAAGAAGCTTACAAAATGACTGAGGAGGTGATTATTATTTTATTATTTTATTTTTTAAAAAAAATACAATGAAAGCTGTGTTGTGCTCTAAATGATACGATCTGAAATGTGGTTCAATTGCTTGTTCAGACCAGGTCTAGGCTAAGATTCAATTTCCTACCAACTTTGGCTCAGATCTTATCCTAGTAGTAACACCGCTGAGTTCTAAAGTGGCCATCCACGCATTGCTGGAGGAATCAGTTCAGCAGCAACAGTACTGTATTGATTTCTTTAACAAGGTGGCAAGAAGAAAATACTGTTTCAGACCCTCCAAGTATCCCTGTTTTCCAGGGACAGTCCTGGATTTACAATAGCTGACCCAGTTTCTGATTTGATCCCAGAATGCCGCATTTTTCCTTAGCATGTCCCTATTTTTACCCGAGAAATGTTGGAGGGTATAGCGTTCTGCAACGCCCGAGCCAAGGAGATAAGTAACTATACAACATTTAGATGACATCTGAAGGCAGCCCTGTAGAGCAGCGGTTCTCAACCTGTGGGTCCCCAGATGTTGTTGGACTACAACTCCCATCATCCCTGAGCTCTGGCCTTGCTAGCTAGGGATGATAGGAGTTGTAGTTCAACAACATCTGGGGACCCACAGGTTGAGAAAGGCTGCTGTAGAGGGAAGGGTTTTTTTTAATGCTTCATGTTTTATTGTGGTTTTTATATATGTTAGAAGCTGCCCAGAGTGCCTGAAGCAACCCAGTCAGATGGGTGGGGTAATGGTGGTGGTGAATAGGGCATCCCTCTTTTCATCAGGCAAATGTTGGTGGGTATGCAAATATCTGTGTGGATCAGAATGTATTTAAGTTCTTCATGAAAGTTATTAATGGGAAGACAAATGCTCATCACCAGGGAGAGCATTGCATAAGTGGGGAAGCCCCATTAAGGAGGCCTTGCCATTAGTCAACAGTGGCTGGTCAGCCACCCTCAGCACAAACAGGGCCTTCTCTGCAGATAATAGGGCCTGAAATGATTGATAAAGGACAGTCCTCTATAAAGGTACACATGGCCACTGTACTCAAATTGCCCAAGTTTCTCCATGTACAGTCATGCCTCATGTTACGTTTGCTTCATGTTACGTTTTTTCAGGTTGCATCCCACAGTGACTAGGAAGTACTGGAAAGGGTTACTTCTGGGTTTTGCTGCTTGCGCATGCGCACAAGCGCCAAATCGCACTGCACACCTGCGCAGATACGGCGCTTCAGGTTGTGGGCTTTTCATGTTGCGAACGGGCCTCCGGAATGGATCCTGTTCGCAACCAGAGGTACCACTGTGTTGTTGTTGTTGTTGTTGTTAGAATTTATATACCACGCTATACCCAGGAGTGTCAGGGCAGTTCACAAAATAAAATCAAGCTATAAAACCACAAAATACAGAGCACGTGGCTGGTTGGCTGTGAAACCAAACACTGGGATGTTTCAGCAAGTCACACTTGGCTCGATTCTTTGTAGAAGTTGTTTTATAGGCAGCCTATTCTTTGAAAAGCCATTTTAATGACTCACAGCCGTTGCCATTAGAGGTGACTTCAGGCACTTTTCAAAAGATAAACATTTCCAAGCATCTTCTTGGGACGCATTTTTGAGAACTGCACATGCAGGTACCGAGATTCTTCTTTCTCACCATCTGTCTGCAGTCAAAGTGAGAAGAGAGAAGTGAAGAAGGAGCACTTTTTGCAATCAGAGTCTGGGATTTTTTTAAATGATGGTGATGTGTGTGTGTGGTTTTTCTCCCAACAACAACCCTTTCTTTAGATATTAGTCTTTCTTTAGATATTAGTCTGAAAGCAAGGAAGCCTGACAGATTAAGGCTTTCTGGGAGATGATCTATAATGAAATGAAAAAGGTATTCAAATATACCTTCCTGAAGAAACCAGAGGCCTTCCTCCTGGGCATAGTCGGCCAATTGGTGCCAAAGAAGGATAGAGCTTTTTTCATGTATGCAACAACAGCAGCAAGAATACTCATTGCAAAGTATTGGAAGACACAAGATCTACCCACCCTGGAAGAGTGGCAGATGAAGGTGATGGACTATATGGAATTGGCGGAAATGACTGGCAGAATCCGTGACCTGGGAGAAGAGTTGGTGGAAGAAGACTGGAAGAAATTTAAAGACTATTTGCAGAAACACTGTAAAATTAATGAATGTTAAAGTGATGTTGGATTGAAAATAAGGGGTATTAGCAACAAAGTTACTAAGAATATGCAAAAATGAACTGATAATGGATGGGAATATAGAGTTATAATATGTTAAGATATAGAGTTAAGATAATTGAAAGGGGGCAAGGATTTGCTGATTTGATTATGTAAATGGGATTACAAGAAGGGGAGGTGTGAGGAGGTCAAAGAAACAAGCAAATGAGTTTAAAGTTATGAAAAATGGATTTGTTTTTTTAAACAAATCCATTATTTTCTTTTTGTCTTTTGTATGGTGTATTTTTATTTTTATTTTCTTTTTTCATGTATTTTTGTATTCTTGTTTTTGTAAAACCTTAATAAATATCTTTTTTTAAAAAATGTGACAGGTTTTGGCTAGCCTGCAGGCACTTTTGACTTTTCCATGAATGCTGCTAATATTCTACAGTCCATCCAGAGGGACTTTTTTGGCAGAGCTGGCAAAGGACAGCAACTCTTGGGGATGAAACTGAAAAAGAAAGCAATGTTTCAATGAAGGAAAATGAGGCTGCTTGCAAGGAAATAATGTCACCTTCTGAAAAAGTAGGGATACCCTAACAGCCTGCAACTCCCATAATTTAAGCCCTGCCCCCCCCTTAAAAACACTTTTTTGCTAAGAAATGATTTGAGTAAAAACAGAAAAACAGTCAAAACAGACAGAAGAGGGAATGACTAATAACCTCTTCTTTGAGGATTCAAATCATGCTTACTCTGAGGCAAGACTCTTAATCCATGCCTGGAGGGGAAGCCCGGCTTAGCATATGAAAGGGTTAACCAGATAGCAATTTGTCCATTGCCTCTCTATTAATATCAGTCACCAACTTAGCACTCAGCACCTTTTCCAAGCAGTCACCCTCCAGCTACAAGTGGCGCCATCAACAAACCAGATGGGATCTCCCCTCTGTTTTCTTTTCATAAACTCTCGAAAATTCATTGCAAAGCCCCCCTACCCTTTGTAATGAATTTTCGAGAGTTTATTAAAAAGTCTCTTCCTTCTCCCTGCCACCACTTCACCCCAAAGGAAGAAGAGAAAGAAGGCAAATGTTTATTTTGTAAAAAAATAAAAAAATGACAGTGCTTAAAGGGGTTGAAAGATGGTGTTTTTATCTGGATTTCTGGAGACCGTGTATTTTTGTTAATAACAGCCAAATCTACTACAGAAAGTGCTAGGAGAAAATGAATTTGACTTGTCTAAAGGACAAGGGTTGAACTGAATAAGAAGTACACAGAAGCTGATGTGGTGGTGATGGGGAGAAACAAACTAAATTGTAGATATCTTTGTTGTTGTTTAGTCGTTTAGTTGTGTCCGACTCTTTGTGACCCCATAGACCAGAGTATGCCAGGCTCTGTAGATATCTAGCTGTGATTAAATGTCTCCTGCAAACTACAGACTCTCAGTGTTAACCATCTTTCATTTGGGCATAAATAATACTGCTCTTCGACACTGAGTTGTAGTATGAGTTACCAAGGTATTGTATGTGACGCCCTGAACAGAAATGAACAGAAGAGCCACACCAGATGTTCAAAGCACATTCAACACACATTTAAATCGCATCATTTCTCTCCAACAATCCTGGGACCTGTAGTTTCCCCCTCACAGAGCCACAGTTTGCAGCACTCTTAAACTACAGGTCCCAGGATTAGTTAGCGGTGCTAACACATGCTTTAGATGTCCATCAAATTTGCTTTAAATCTATGGCGTGGACTATTGGCAGCTCAATAAGCTTCTTGTTTTTGCAGCTTGCAAACAGTCTGGTGCAAAGCTAGTGGGTGTACCTGCAGGTCTCAGAGGAAGCAGGAGAAGTAATCTACTGTTGTACACCAGCATGTCTATATATCTGTCAGATAACCTCCCCACCCCCTTGAGTATACAATCTGGACCAGACCTCAAGAATTCACTGGCAGGAAACATCATTTCTGGTAAGAGGTCACATTTCTAGCCTGGGTCCACTAGGCTACCATTGATAAAGATGACTGCTTCAGAATGTGAAGGTTATTTTTTTTCTTACCTCAACCTAAATCTCCCTGATTCCTACCATAACATGTAAAATTGAAGCAGCCTGGACAGCAGTGGGCTTCGTGCTGGACCAGAAGTTTGCAAGGCCTAGAATCGCATGGGCCAACCACTCCAGGTGATTATTCACGCTCAATTGTTGACAGTGTGGTATAGTGGTTAGAGCATGGGACTAGGACCTGGGAAAGCAGGGCTCAAATCCTCTCTCAGTCATGAATCTCACATTGGGGCACTCACTGCCTCTCGGCATAACCTGCCTCACAGGGTTGTTGTGGGGATTAAATGAGGGGACGCAGAACCATGTTGCGCCACCTTGAGCTTGTTGGATAAAAGGTGGGACAGAAATGGAATAAATAAACACATTATTCCCTTCTGGTGACGATCAGTGGCAAGGACGTCTACCTTTTACTCCTCCCGTGCAATTCCAAAACCTCTAAACCAACTTTTGCCAGTCTGGTGCCTTCTAGGTGTTTGGACAACAGGCCCAGCCAACTGCATTTCCACTGTGGCATAAGAAGCAACTTACCATGGTAAACAGACCCTCCAAGTGTCCCTATTTTCCAGGGACAGCCCCAGCTTTACAGAAGCCACCCTGATTTCTGATTTGATTAAGGAATGTCCCATTTTCCCTTAAAAGGTAAAGGAACCTCTGACCATTAGGTCCAGTCGTGGCCAACTCTGGGGTTGCAGTGCTCATCTCGCTTTATTGGCCGAGGGAGCCAGCATACAGGTCATGTGGCCAGCATGACTAAGCCGCTTCTGGAGAACCAGAGCAGCGCACAGAAATGCCGTTTACCTTCCCTCCGGAGCAGTACTTATATATCTACTTGCACTTTGACATGCTTTCGAACTGCTAGGTTGGCAGAAGCAGGGATCGAGCAATGGGAACTCACCCCATTGCGGGGATTCGAGCTGCTGACCTTCTGATCGGCAAGTCCTAGGCTCTGTGGTTTAACCCACAGCGCCACCTGCGTCCCTGCGCCACCTGCCATTTTCCCTTAGGCATTCCTATTTTCATCAGAGAAATGACGGAGGGTATGGAGTTATGCGGCCCCCAAGTCAAGGAGATAAGTAACTGTAGAAGCTTTAGAAGACATCTGTATATGGAAGTTTTTAAATGTTTAATGTTTTATTATGTCTTTATATATGTTGGAAGCTGCCCAGTGTGGCTGGGGTAACCCAGTCGGATGGGCAGGGTATAAATAATAAAATTCTTGTTGTTGTTGTTGTTTGTTTGTTTGTTTGTTGTTGTTGTTGTTGTTGTTGTTGTTAAGAACATCCCTATTTTCACTGGAGAAATGTTGGAGGGCATGATGGTAATGAAGATGGGAGCACTTGAAGCAGAACAAACAAACTATACAGCATTTTAAACACTAGCTGGCCCAAAGAACTCACAATCTCACTTGTTCCATTGCTTTAATGTTATAGTTGGCCTTCTAACAGTTGAAGAACATCCTGGCTCCTTATCTTCAGATCCTTGTGCTGCAAAAAGTGTGTTAAACAACTTCCCGCGTTTCCTTCTATAGGCATTTACATTTGGCCAATCAATCTGATTAGAACAGAAACAGAGGAAACCAATTTATGTGGGTGGCTTTGTTCCTTCAAGTTATGGCCTATTATCTCCCCCAGCCTGTGTTTACGGAATGCCATGGTTAACGTTGCCCAGATGCTCTATCTGTGGGAAACCTAGAAACCACACAATACTGGCCTACGGTGTTTTCCAAACTCGGAGCCGCCTTATCCTACGCTTGCTGGGCTCTGTTTGTGTAGACTTGGGCTTTTCCCACAGAAAAGGGTGTGCTGTCAGTTAGGCCTGGGCCGAGATATCATTGCTACAGATGTTTGTATGTCTTGCTTGGGGCCTCTTAGCAGCCTCTCAGCAAACATATTGGAACAAAATGATATTGAGGTGAGAGTGGGGTGTGTTGGCAGCCCTTCTGCCAAAATGTAGTTAAAGCAAGAAGCTAGGGAATGAAGAGCCAGAATAAGTGACAAAGCCAAACAGGAGCAGTTTTTCCCAGCACCCTGACAGTTCCCAGTATTCTTTAGGAGGAAAAGAAAAATGCTTTAAACATGTGGTGTGTGTGCAGATTAGTAGATAGATTCACTGGGTCTGATGAAAGGTCTCATCTTTTTTCTGATGTGCAACTGGCAGAAATGCTACTTGTGAAGGCTTTTATGTGATGTGAAGACTGCAACGTGAAAGGCTTTGTCATTAGAATTTCTACCTGCCTTATAGCACAGGAGGCCTGTCAAAGAAAAGGTGGTTGCGGAGATATGTTTATCGCCCTCCCGCCGCTGTATCGACGTCTACAGAGTTTCATTTGCACAGAAAGCAGCATTTCATACCTAAAAGTCATACAAAAGAGCTGGTGAGGTTCAATTCCCAAAATAACAAGGTCCTTGTATTCCCTTCCCGGAGCTACAATTTCCAGAGTTCCTTGTGATGAGGGATTGTTAAACAACTCTGGAAAATGTGGCTCTCGGAGGGCAATAAGGGTCACCTAACAACTCTCAGCCCCCTTAACCAGTGTTGTTGTTTTTAAAGAAAGAAATGGTGTCAGGACTCAACATGAAGTTGTTAAAGTGCCACACTTCTAAAATTTGGGGGGCAGGGTGCTGGTACGATATGATACGATACTATACGATAATCTTTATTGTCATTGTCCCATACAGAACAACGAAATTGAAAATCTACATCAGACATTCAGAAACCAACAAGCCTGCTATGCCAGCTATCCCAGCCTGGTTAGCCCCCTAAAAGCTCTGATACCCCAGAATTAAATGCAATATACTCCAACTGAGACTACCTTACACTGCGTTTAAAACCAAAATCACATTTGAATAGAAACTGTTTCTCAGGCAGCTAGTCCTAGTTTTTATAACCCTGTACCTTCTTCCAGAAGGCAGAAACTGAAAGAGATCATTTCCGGAGTATTCCCAGGGGGGAAAAGCCTTGCCCTTAACAAACTACATGACCCAGAATTCGTTGGGGGAAGCTATGACTGTTTAAAGTGGTATCATGGTTATTTGAAAGTGTGGTGTACATGCGGCCTAGATAGCAAAAAGCAGGGGAATAATTGTATATGGTATGTGCAATAATTGTGTGTGCGTGTGGGTGCATGTAATAACTGCTACAATCTCATGCTCCTTATGTGGCATGCAAGGGGAACTGCATTTAAGACCTGGGTGTTAGATGCTGCATTCCTCACCATGAAGCCACCTGTTCCCAGTCTGGAAGAGGACCATTGCATGGAAGTCACTCTCCCTTACCCTCATCCTGCTCACACCGCCACCACATTTTCCTTGCTGTATCACAAAAAGCAGCATTTGGCTCATACCGCCATTTCTCTAGCGTGTGTTGTCCTTTCTGAATGTATCAAAGAGCCAGCACCCGTGCTTATTTATAAGGAAGCACAACTTTTTGCCCTGAACATTTTAATTTTGTTACCCTTGACGTCTGTGGTGGCAACTTTTGCACTGTAGGGTTGTTTCTGCTTCAGTGTTTCGAGTTGATTTGGCTGAGCGAGTGAAAGAAAAGAAACCACCACGTTGCAAACTTTGAGGTTTGGTACTTATTGTTCAGCTTCTACACTCATGTCTTTTCTAGGGTGACTAGATTGCAAACAAGAAAAGCGGTGTGCTAATTTGCTTGAGTCAGTGACAAGATGTGACTGTCCTATTAACTGTTTCCGAAAATTTGACACTATATTTAACTAGAATTAAATATCATTTTTTCCAAAAAGAGTGAAAACCGCTTAAAACAACTTCTTTTTGGAACACAGCCATCCCTTTGAAAGAGAATCTGCCAGCCTTCGTAAATTCACTGTGTGTGTGTGTGTGTGTGTGTGTGAGAGAGAGAGAGAGAGAGAGAGAGAGAGAGAGAGAGAGAGAGAGAGAGAGAGAGAGATGTGTTAGGGGGGAAAATGCAGAATATGCAAAAGCTGTTATGCATTTTGGGGGCAATCCATGGTGAATTAAATGCTTAACTCTTGCTGACATCAGTGGGACTCTGAGCACTTAACTGCTTTGGGTCATTGTCTTCTTTGATTATTAACCTCCAGGACAAAGAGTTCTCAAGCTCTGGTATTCAAAGGAGGTTATGGGGCTAAGCACTGGCTCACAGCAAGCTCTTTGCTGGGCTTATTCAGGGAATCCAATGTGGTTCTTTTAGTTCCTTAAAAGGAGCAGCTTCCTCTACCACATGGAGTGTGTGGTATTCATATATTTATAAAAACCTGAGTCACGTTAACTAGTACAGCAGTAAAAGGGCCATACAAATTAAGGATTTTTTTTAAGGCGTCATTAGTAAACAAATATCAAATTAAGCAAAACAGTCTGCAAAATCATATCGGTCAAAAGTTAACCTAAGCCTACACTGATTCAAGATATATGACGCAGCAACTTTAATAACAATAATAATAATAATAATAATAATAATAATAATAATAGTTGTTGTTGTTGTTGTTTTACTTGTATCCCACCTATCTGACTGGGTTGCCCTAGCCGCTCTGGGCAGCTTCCAGCATATACAAAAACATAATAAAACATTAAACATTTCCCCTTTGTTGTAACTTTGCTGAAGCTAATCAGGTCTAGTAGGGCAAGTCATTGTTTGTCTGAGAAAGCACATACATAGGAGCTGAATCAGTAAGGTGCCTTGAATTTTATGATGGGCTGGGAGGAAGTGAAGCTATAAACACTATTGCATATCCTAGGAACAGCGGCGCAGAAAACCAAGCAGCGTGGGGATCCCAGGCTTCCTAGAGAAGAGTAACAACAACAACAACAACAACAACAACAACAACAACAACAACAACAAACATCTGGCTGGGTTTCACATGGCACAAGAAAGTTTTTCGTAACTCTCGAATTGATGGACAATGACTGAGACTGAACATTGCAAGATTCAGGACAGCAGGCAGTGATGTCCACCAACCTAGATGACTTTAAAATATGATAAAGCTATCAGCTACTGGCGATGATGACAAAGCTCTGGAAACTGCAGGGTGGCAGAGTGCTCTTGTATTCAAATCCGGCTTGTGGGTTTCCCACAAGCATCTGGTTGGCCACTGTGAGAACAGGACGCTGGACTAGATGGGCCATTGGCCTGGCTCACCTTATATTATTGTGGTCTTATGACCTAGAGAGCAGAGATGTGCACTGGTAGCTCTTTGGGGAGTGAGTGGGTGCCACCACTGGGAAGTCCCCGGCTTGTTCCTATTCCAGCATTTATTCTATATGTCTGGGGTCAGCAAACTTTTTCAGAAGGGGACCAGTCCACTGTCCCTCAGACCTTGTGGGGGGCCAGACTATATTTTGGAAAAGAAAAAAAATGAATGAATTCCTATGCCCCACAAATAACCCAGAGATGCATTTTAAATAAAAGGACAAATTCTACTCATGTAAAAACACGCTGATTCCCAGACCGTCCGTGGGCCAGATTTAGAAGGCGATTGGGCCAGATCCAGCCCCCGGGCCTTAGTTTGCCTACCCATGCTATATGTGGAGGAGGCTGCTCACACCATTCTTCTTGAGTTGAGGGGGAAGATCTGGAGGGGGGTGTTGTAATCATGTTGAGCTGAACATGTTTTCAGGCTTCCTTGTGACTGGGGGATCTTGTACAATCAAAATGGGGACTATATCCTCCTTGAGCTATGTGGTGTAGTGGTTGGTGTTAGACTAGGACCTGGGAAGCCATGGTTCATATCCCCACACAGCTGTTAAGTTCACTGGGTGACCTCGGCCAGTGTCTCCCAGCCTAAGCTACCCCACAGGGTGGCTGAGAAGATAAAATGAGGAGTGGGCTTGAGCTTCTTGAAGGAAAATGGAATACAAATGGAAAAGGTGGTGTGAAGATGAGGGTGATGTGTCGTGATATTTCGTTTTGTCAAGATATTCTTCTTTCCTGAGCATAGTATATACTATTATTTATTAAATAATATTTGTGTTCCATCCTTCCAGCAGAAAATTCAGGGAATTTGTCCCTCCCTACTCCCCTGTTTGGGGATGTGGGTGGCGCTGTGGGTTAAACCACAGATCTAGGACTTGCCGATCAGAAGGTTGGCAGTTCAAATCCCCGTGACGGGGTGAGCTCCTGTTGCTCTGTCCCTACTCCTGCCAACCTAGCAGTTCGAAAGCACATCAAAGTGCAAGTAGATAAATAGATACTGCTCCAGCGGGAAGGTAAATGGCATTTCCGTGCGCTGTTCTGGTTCGCCAGACGTGGCTTAGTCATGCTGGCCACATGACCCGGAAGCTGTATGCCGGCTCCCTCGGCCAGTAAAGCGAGATGAGCGCCGCAAACCCAGAGTCGGCCACGACTGGACCTAATGGTCAGGGGTCCCTTTACCCTTTATCTTTACCTTACTCCCCTGCTTATCTTCACCAAATCCTTGTGAGATGGTCTAGGAGGAAGACAGTAATGGATACAATGTCACCCAATGAGCAGCGTGGCTGAGGAAGAATTTGAAGAGAGGTCTCTCCAGGCTACGTCCAGCATGTTATCCGTCTTAACACATCTGTTGCAAACTGGTAACTAAAAATGTCTTCCTAGGAGGGCCAGTAACCCATATGTTTTTAATACAGTCCTTGAAGAAGGGAGCCCTGGCCAACTGCTTGTTCTCTGGCACACGGACACATTTTTCACATCAATGTTCCCTCTTTCAGGGCATTTGCTTCTCTCCTATACATAATGGTTCCTGCCATGTGAACTGCACATGCATGGTAAATGTGGGAAACCACCGCATGGTAGAGTTTCCTGTTTTGACAGGGCTGCATGACTAACACAAGTAAGTTGAATAGTTTGCATTAAGCCACAGGTCATGGCATCACAATGTTCTGGGGCGGGGAGATGCTAAACTTAACAAAAATCCAAACAGATGAAATGCACTTGGTAGGCAGTGCTAAGGTTTTGTCTTTAGACTCCAAAAGTGTTCTGAGTTTATTTAGAATTGTAGCAATATTCCACCCACCCATTCAATTGCCCAGTCAAACCATTTTTAATTTGTCTTGTCTGCTAGCAAGTATCTCAGTGTCTGATGAGTGGGAAGGAATGAGAGATCCTGTCCAAGGACTGAGCCAACAGATGGTTGCTTCAACTGGCATATATATGTTACATCAGTGTATTAGGTAGCCAGGAAGATATTCCACTCTGCCTGGCCACAGAGGCAGATCTGAGATGTCGTGATTGACTTTTAAAATCTCTCTAGATATTCCTATACTCCTTTTGTGGCAGCAGTGGTGGGACAAAGAATGTAGAATCGTTTAAAGTTGCACCATTTCACTTCAGCGATGAAAACCACAGTCATTCAACCTGGCCAGCTTGTGATAAACACTAAAATATTGCTTGGTTTGGGGGGTGGGTCGGTGAACCAACAGCAGGAAGGGATTTTTCAAATAAAACCTCAAGAATCCTGTTCAGGAGGTAGCATCTTTAAAACCGCACACAAATATCTGAGAGGCGGGCAATACCGTTAGGTGGCATCCAAGCACAATTCAAAGTGTTAGTGCTGACCTTTAAAGCCCTAAACGGCCTCAGTCCAGTATACCTGAAGGAGCGTCTCCACCCCCATTGTTCAGCCCAGACACTAAGGTCCAGTGCCAAGGGCCTTCTGGCGGTTCCCTCACTGCAAGAAGCGAGATTACAGGGAACCAGGCAGAGGGCCTTCTCGGTAGTGGCACCCGCCCTGTGGAAAGCCCTCCCACCAGATGTCAAAGAGAACAACAACTACCAGACTTTTAGATGACATCTGAAAGCAGCCCTGTTTAGGGAAGCTTTTAATGTTTGATGGACTACAGTATTTCAATATTTTGTTGGAAGCTGCCCAGAGTGGCTGGGGAAACCCAGCCAGATGGGTGGGGTATAAATGAGTTATTGTTGTTGTTGTTATTGTTGTTGTTGTTGACAGTCAGTATGGTTAGAGTGCCAGACTAGGGCCTGGGAGACCAGCGTTCAAATCATCACTCAGCCATTAAGCTCACTGGCTGACCTTGAGCCAGTCACTGTCTCTCAACCTAACCTACCTCACAGGGTTGTTGTGGGGATTTAATGAGGAGGGGGAGGAAAAAAACATGAATGCAACCTTGATCTCCTTGGAGAAAATGGTGGGATTTAATTTCAATAATTAAAATAAGTGTGCATGCACACGAAAGCTCATACCAGTAACTAACTTAGTTGGTCTCTAAGGTGGTACCGGAAGGAATTTTTTTATTTATTTATTTTATTTTATTTGTTTTGTTTTAAAATAATAAATATTTTCCTTGCCATCCTATTATTGCATCCTGGATCTGCCCCTGACAGGCTAGCAGCTAGCTCCTTCCATACTATTTGTTAGTTGATCTATCACCAATGGTCAATCTGTTACAATTCAGGAAACACAGGCCATTTCCACACCTTAAGCAGTTCTTGTTCCAATGCGTTTTGCAATGCAAATGCAAAACCCACATTGGCTAGAGTGCTCATTTGCATTACAAACATTCCTCCTCCACTTTTGCCTAGGTGTGAATAATCATAAGTGGTGAATGTAGGCAGCCACAGAGAAAACCAGCTTAGAGTTTTTGCGCCCCTGTTCTGAAAATGGCTTCAGGGCGAGTGACTTCTGTTGTGCTTTAGCAGCCACTTATCCAAGTATTCATAAGCCTAGAGGCTTCTCAGCTTTAACAAGATAACACCAGGCACTTCCACACAGGGAAGTTTATTGCGGACTTGGCAATAAACTTGGATTGCTTGTACAGTACACCCAAATTTTGCTTTAGCATCCACACAATATTGTCCTTTCAAAATGTCTCTTGTTGTTGTTGTTGTTTAGTCGTGTCCGACTCTTCGTGACCCCATGGACCAGAGCATGCCAGGCACTCCTGTCTTCCACTGCCTTCCACAGTTGCATCAAACTCATGCTGGTAGCTTCGAGAACGCTGTCCAACCATCTAGTCCTCTGTCGTCCCCTTCTCTTTGTGCCCCCCATCTTTCCCAGCATCAGGGTCTTTTCCAGGGAGTCTTCTCTTCTCATGAGGTGGCCAAAGTATTGGAGCCTCAGTTTCATGATCTGTCCTTCCAGTGAGCACTCAGGGCTGATTTCCTCAAGAATGGAGAGGTTTGATCTTCTTGCAGTCCATGGGACTCTCAAGAGTCTCCTCCAGCACCATAATTCAAAAGCATCAATTCTTCGGCGATCAGCCTTCTTTATGGTCCAGCTCTCACTTCCATACATCACTACTGGGAAAACCATAGCTTTTACTATACGGACATTTGTTGGCAAGGTGATGCTACAAATGCTCTAAGTAAGCAAGTAAATAAGAAAGTAAATAAAGGCCAACTTTCTCCATGTTCTCTCAAACTAACAAGCACACTTTGAAATAATTGCATCTAATCCTCACACCTATTATCTTAAGTGGAGCTGTCACTTTCCTTGTCACTGATTATTTAATCAAACAATTAAATTTAAATACATTTGCATATTTCCAAAACCTCAATTTGAAATGTCTACTTTGGAAATCAAAGGGAGTTTTTTTTTAAGGTATTCTTCCCCAACCTGGTGCCCTCCAGATGTGTTGCAATACAGTACCCCTAGGCCCCGGATGGCATAGCTGTCGTCCAAAACATCTGGAGGGCACTAGGCTGGGCATAGTGTGGCATGTCAAGACTGTGGCTGTGACATTGCTGAAAAGGTGAAAGGGGTTATTTAGCTGTGATTCCTGCGTTGCAGGGAGTTAGACATGGGACTCAGCAATACAGTTGCAAATAAAACGTTTTAAATGTGTTGTAAAGTGCAATATAGGGATGTGGGTGGCACTGTGGGTTAAACCACAGAGCCTAGGGCTTGCCGATCAGAAGGTCGGCGGTTCGAATCCCCGCGACGGGGTGAGCTCCTGTTGCTCGGTCCCTGCTCCTGCCAACCTAGCAGTTCGAAAGCACGTCAAAATGCAAGTAGATAAATAGGTACTGCTCTGGCGGGAAGGTAAACGGCGTTTCCATGCACTGCTCTGGTTCGCCAGAAGCGGCTTAGTCATGCTGGTCAAATGACCCGGAAGCTGTACGCCGGCTCCCTCGGCCAATAAAGGGAGATGAGCGCCACAATCCCAGAATCGGTCACGGCTGGACCTAATGGTCAGGGGTCCCTTTATGTGACACTAGATGGTGAAACTGAACTATGTAAAATTCAATGTATTTTTCAAAACTTTTTTCATATTTAAAAAAGAGCATTTTCACAGTGTTTTTTATACAGTATGTGTGCAGATTCCACCCTAGATGACCCTCAGGATATCTTCCAACTCTACAATTCTGATTCTAGAAGGCTTCCCTTCTGCAGTCCTATACATTCCTTCCTATTACTTTGGAATAAGCATCGCTAAACTCAGTGGGACTTACTTCCACGTGAACACTCGCCATTGATTAATTCATGGATTAATCCAGTTTGCAGGAATAGGGCTGGTATCTCATGTCACCACCCGTCCAAAGGATGCTTTGTTTTGTTTTTTTGAAATGTACAAAAAAGAAAAGCCACGCTGCACAGAGAAACATTTTTTGCCCGGCACATACTAAATAGAAACGCCACATCGTTAGAGATGCTTTCATATATTTCAGGTATTCCTGTTCCTGCGCAGGGGGAAAGGTGAGCCCATTAACACCTTGGATCAAAACACACTCACTTCCTTCCAACACAGAATACGCTGTTTTCCATGTGGGCCCTTAATGCCTCTGCTGTCTTCACACTTCTGCGTTTTCATACTCTGCAGCACAGATCACCCTTTATGAATGACTGCCTAGGCCATGTGGATGAGGTCACAAGCCTCTGTTTAAAATTCCCTTCCCTCGTCTTGCCGTCCATCGCATTTTACCACCCTGCCTGACAAATTCTGCAGATGCCGCCAGGGCAGTGAGACCTCCTTCTTCTTGCTGGCCTGGTGAAAGAGGGCTTTTCTTCTTTCCTTTTAAATCGTGTGTGTGTGTGTGTGTGTGTGTGTGTGTGTGTGTGTGTGTGTGTTTGCTGCCTACAGCTCCGAGAACATTTGGCAACACCTTATAAATGCTAATATCTCACAGCTGGGATTTCAGCTCTCCCTATGGGAAACGATATTGTTGTTGTTGTTGTTTTTAAATACTAGCAAGGTCATTTAGAGCATCCAGGCAGGCAGAATGGAAGGAGAACTATCTGGGAAGGGCTGCCACTATGTGGTATGAGCCTCTGCTTTCCAAGTATGCAGGCCAAGGTTCTAGCAGAAATCTCCAGGTGGATTTGTGAGAGACCCCTTGTCTGATATTCTGGAGAGCAACCACCAAGCAGTGTCAGCAATACTGAGGCAGATGTGTCTGATTTTATCTAACACATCTCCCAAGGTTCTCTAGCTAAGCAGAAAGGGCCAGTTTCTGAACTTTTCCAGAGTATTGCTCCTGAAGAATATTGAAGGCAGCTCTGGGCAATGTGGACATGGTCCCATTATTATTATTGTTGTTGTTGTTGTTGTTAGACACGGGTGGCACTGTGGTCCTAACCACCGAGCCTCTTGGGCTTCCTGATCAGAAGGTCGGTGGTTTGAATCCCCGCAATGGGTTGAGCTCCCATCTCCTGCCAACCTAGCAGTTTGAAAGAATGCCAGTACAAGTAGATAAATAGGTACCACTGTGGTGGGAACGTAAATGGCATTTCTATGCGCTCTGGTTTCCGTCACGGTGTTCCGTTGCACCAGAATCGGTTTTGTCATGCTAGCCACGTGACCCGGAAAGCTGTCTGTGGACAAATGCCAGCTCCCTCAAAATCTGAAAGCGAGATGAGTGCCACAACCCCATAGTCGCCTTTGACTGGAAGTAACCATCCAGGGGTCCTTTACCTTTTTTTACATTATTATTATTATTATTATTATTATTATTATTATTATTATTATTATTTTCTAGGTTTACAAAAGTACATGCCTTGTCTCTTTTTTCAGGTTGTACAGTCTTTCTTACAAATCAGTTACATTTGTTGTGATGCAGTATAAGGTTGGGGGGAGAGGAGGGGTGGGGTGGTGAGGCTTATATTCTTTTATATAGTGTACGTGTGGGGTTTTGTGTCAGGATGTGGTCCTTTTCGCTGGTGTTGTGGGATTCCTTCCTTGCTGAAATGCAAGAGGCCCATTCATACGGACATGCCCCTGGCTTCTGAAGAAGTACCTGTTTACGCAGGAATTGCCTTGCTCCCTCGACCCTAGTCGCCTGCTTTAATTGTTGCACTGTTTTTATGGGATTGTTTCATTGTATATTTTAATGCTGCAATGAGATTGCTTCCTTGTACATTTTAATCGTGTTTCTGTTACGGCGTTGCCTTTAATTATTTTGTATTTTCATGTTTTGCAGTCGGTTTTTATGTTTTGTAAAATGCTTAGAACTCATCTGAACTTTAAGCAGTGTGTGTGTGTACCGTATTTTTCGCTCCATAGGGCGCATCGGACCATAGGGCGCACCTAGTTTTTTTTGGGGGGGGAATAAAGGGGGGAATTATTATTTTTTTCCCAGCCCCAAAGAGCAAAGAAGCCAAGACAGCGAGCGGGATCCATACACACACACACACACACACACACACACACACACACATTTATTACAAAGCTCATCATTGCAAGAGACAGCTCTAAGCTAGATGAACCAGCAGCATGACTCAGGTCAGATAACGTTTGATTGCATTCAGCCACAGGGCATTGCAACTATTCAGCCTACCCAGTGATGATGAAAGCAGCGAGTAATTATAGAGTTAAACATTATCTCCCATTTTTATGGGTTGGAAGGAAGATGCCATCTTTTAGCTGTGTGTGTGTGTAATTTCCACCCTCCCTTCCCTACAGGTGGGCAGGGTTTGCGGCACTGAGAAGGGGTTTACCTGGATGGGTGCCTGCCACCTGCTTGGGTTGGCCTTTGACCTGCCCTCGGCCAGGGAGGACAATGGACGGCCGGCTGCAGGTGGGGCTAAGGCCAAGAAAAGAGGCTGACCCTTTTGACCAAGCCTCACCTGGTTTTCTTCCTTCCAGGATCACCCACCCACCCTCCCTCAAATTAATAATTTCTTGCCTCCAAATAATTTCATCCTAGGTCAGCGGTCATCAAGTTAACAATACTTTGTCCTTACAGACTAATATTTTGTATTCCAGGTCAGCGGGCGCTGCTGCGGTCGTAAGATGGTTGCTGTATTCAGAACTGGGAAGGAATTTCCCCTGCATTGGCAGGTTTCGCCTTCCCTGTAGCATTTCGTCACAACTTTGGCGTTTTTAGGCCTTGGCAAGGTATCCATTAGTCTATCATCAAGTTGGGGGGGATGCATTCATGCTCCCTTCCTAAGCGGCGGCACTTGCAGGACCTGTTAAAGGGCAAAAACCGAGAGTCCCTGGGCCTAGAGCAGCGGCATGTAGGTCAAACTCCCGGGACGAGGTTAGTAGAAGGGCATGATGTAAGCTTGTGCTTTACAGTCCCTTTTCACTGGACTTCATCTGCCTGCATATCCTCAGTTACCTGCCAAGGCCTGTGCCAAGTTTCCCAGTTCTGAAGCTCAATAAAGTTGTGGCCAATTTGAACCCATACTCTGGTCTCTTGTCTCATTCATTGGGGAAAAGGGTAGGCACCACAGAGAGGGTTTAGCACATGTGCCCGCAATTTTTATTCTCCTGTGTAGTTTTGCCTGTTAGCCTCTATATCAGCAACCAGCCTCTTGTTTCTAACCCTACAGAGTAACCTTTCCTTATGTTAAATAAGAACTTAACAGGGGCACCAACAAAAATATGATCATGTCAGCCTCTGAAAAAACTGAGGAATTTAATCCTTAAACAGAATAATGGCAGAAATATGTGGGGAAACTGGGGCCCCTTTTCCTTGCTAATGAAATAACTGAGGGTGATGAAAAGCAAAATTTCTCAGTGTTTTTTGGCGGTAAAACCTACTCCCCTTTTAAGAAGTTTAGTGCAACCACAGAAGCCAGGAATTTGGCCGAGTTGCAAAAGATCTTGTCTGACCACCCTATTCCAAGGCCAAGCATAATTGTGGAATTTTCCAAATTCCTTAATAGGAGGGAGGAGGTGGATCTATATCAGAGAACATAGCTGATCTCAAAAAAAAACTTACCAAACACCTTATTGTACTTTGTGGGGCTACCCTTGTTCCTGGCCTGGAATCTCCACCTGTGCAAAATGATACAGCTACACTGTTATTTAATTAATTAATGACTTTATTAACATTTCTGCATCACTAGATTGAAAACAACAACAACAACCCTCAAAGCAGTTTACACACAAAAAATAACACAAGGAAACCAAGTAAAATGTACAACCCTACCTTAAAACATAACAAAAGTTAAAGTACTGAAACAGATAAAATTGCCTCAACTTTCTTTTTCCTTTTCCTTTTTTTATTATTATTAAAAGCACATTTATTCAAAAGTTACACTTCAGCTTTATCCACTGTCATAATACCACAGAACAATCACTCCAGTCCTCAAATCCTCATCACGGTCATGTTGGCTTGCCAAATCCCCTCAACAGGAACCAGTGGCGTAGTGTGGGGGGTGCAGGGGGGGCCGGCCGCACCGGGCGCAACATCTGGGGGTTAGGGTTAGGGGGCACAAATCCACGGGTTAGGGGGTGCAAATTACTTGCCTTGCCCCGGGTGCTGACAACCCACGCTACGCCACTGACAGGAACCCAACTACTGATCTGGTTTACTCGACATTTTCAATCAACTTTCTAAGCATTTGAGGAAGCTCATCTAAACAAGAATGTTTTTCCCAGCATCAGGGTCTATTCCAGGGAGTCTTCTCTTCTCATGAGGTGGCCAAAGTATTGGAGCCTCAGCTTCATGATCTGTCCTTCCAGTGAGCACTCAGGGCTGATTTCCTTCAGAATGGAGAGGTTTGATCTTCTTGCAGTCTATGGGACTCTCAAGAGTCTCCTCCAGCACCATAATTCAAAAGCATCAATTCTTCGACGATCAGCCTTCTTTACGGTCCAGCTCTTACTTCCATACATCACTACTGGGAAAACCATAGCTTTAACTATACGGACCTTTGTTGGCAAGGTGATGTCTCTACTTTACAATTGTACATATTCCTGTTTTCAAAGTATGTTCATAATTATTATTATCATAGATCGGCAAGCATTAGTGTACACAAAAAAGAAAAAAGATGTAATTTTAAAATCATAATATTCCTCATAAATCAGTGACTTCCCATCTCTTCCATTTTGTACTAATAAACTTATTGCCTATATTTGTCCATTGTCTTTTTATTTATAATATTTTCTTATCTATCAGTTTCCTTTTTAAAATTGTTATCCACAGGAACTACTCAAAGGCCCTCACTGGTGACATGTTGCGGACTTTTAAGGACCCCTGGAACGAATTAAGTTCCTATTCTGTGTATCTTCTGTGTGTATATTGTGTGTATATATATTCTGTGTGTATATTCTGTGTATATTCTGTGTCCACTGTGTATCTTCATTTCTGCACTCTCAGCTTGACATTAAAGAGGCTGAACAAAAGCCTGACCAGCTGCCATTCCCATGTGGAAAAGGGCCATTTTATGTCCTGACTTGGACACAACCTTTTACCAAGCCAAAAATTGCACTGGGATAAGTTCGGCCAGTGCATTTGCATGTACCCCTGCATCTTCTTGACTCAGGCCCATGGAATGACAGAACTCATTAAGCCTTGATTAGTCACAGAAGGGCATTTGACTTATGGTAACTTGCAGGCTCACTGGCTATTAACAATGTAAATGTGCCGCTAATGATTGAGGACTCCCCACCAACACCAAGGCAAGTAGCGGCTGCCCCAGGAGGTTTTCCTGGCATATGGTAACTGCCATAGCTGGTAACAGCTAGGCAACAATTGCTTGGACTTGCCCATGTTTGTCCTGGAATGACTCCATTTTATAATGCAAATGAGGTTGCAAACTCAGGTAGTTTGGACTTGGGGGTCATGGATAGTACAAGGTGCCAGCTCCACTTCCCTGGTCAAAACAACCATGGCAAATCTTGACTTGACCATCAGCAAGATAAAAAATAATAATACAGTACATTCTTCTCCTCCCTTCCCCCACCCTCAGTCTAGAAAAAAACAAACATGGGCAAGATTATGTTCTTGCTTCCAGCATCAGGATAATTATGCACGCACAAGGGTACAAAACACAAACGCTAAGCAGCACGTTGTCATTTTCTTTCTTTATCACATTTGTTTGTCGCTTTTTACACACACACACACACACACACACACACACAAATGGGATGCGGGTGGCGCTGTGGTCTAAACCACTGAGCCTAGGCTTGTCAATCGGAAGGTCGGTGGTTCGAATCCCGTTGCTCCTGTTGTTTGGTCCCTGCTCCTGCCAACTTAGCAGTTCGAAAGCACGTCAAAGTGCAAGTAGATAAATAGGTACCACTCCGGCTGGAAGGTAAACGGCGTTTCCGTGCGCTGCTCTGGTTCGCCAGAAACGGCTTAGTCCTGCTGGCCACATGACCCGGAAGCTGTCTGCGGACAAACGTCGGCTCCCTCGGCCAGTAAAGCGAGATGAGCATCGCAACCCCAGAGTCATCCGCAACTGGACTTAACGGTCAGGGGTCCATTTACCTTTACCTTTCCCCCTTTTTTTGTACACAAAAGTGCCTCAAAGCAACTGACATCATAAAGAACAGAAATAACCGAAACGTTAAAGCCAACTGTTTTCAAAAAAGCAATAAAACAAGACCTAACAAGAAATATAAAGGAACATCCCATCCCAAGCATGAACAAGGAAAAGGCAACAGTCACAGCTTGCTGCTCTCTCAATTAGGAATCCAAAAACCTGGATAAATAGAAAAAGAATTGTAGAGTTGGAAGGGACCACGAGTGTCATCTAGTCCAACCCCCTGCAATGCAGGAATCTTTTGCCCAATGTGGGGCTTGAACCCACTACCCTGAGATTAAGAGTCTCATGTTGTACCAACTGAGCTACCCCGGGCCTGATGTCTGAACACAATTATGGTGCCAGGTGTGCTCCACCGGGGAGAGCATTCCACAAGTGGGGAACCACCACTGAAATAGCCCTTTCTTCCTCTCACCCTCTTCCTCATCTCTCTCAGAGAGGGCACACAGGGAAGGGCCTCCAGTGGCTTGTGTGGGGAGAGGCAGGCCTTGAGTTATTGGGGTCCACAGCTGCATAAGGATTTATAGGTCAAAACCAGCACTTTGAATCAAGCCTGGAAACTAATTGGTAGCCATTGCAGTTTTGCCAGGACTGGTGTTATATGCTCAGACCATCTTTCCCCGGCCATTAATCTTGCTGTTGAACCCGCTGCAGTTTCCCAACCATCTTTGAAAGCAGCCCCAACCACTTTTAGAAATAGGTGGTTGTGTATTTGCTTCTTATTGCGACACCTCCGCTGCAGTAGTAAGTCTCTCTCCCCCACACTGTCTCACACAACAATTTCACACACAGATGCCAACAGATAAGGAAAGCTCTGACATGTCACACCCCACAAATGAGGTGACTGTCACCTACACTACTTTTGCCAGACCCTCCAAGTGTCCCTATTTTCCAGGGATGTCCCTGATTTAGAGAAGCTGCCCCAGTTTCTGATTTGATCCCGGAATGTCCCACTTTTCCTTAGGAAGTACCGGTACCTGTTTTCATCAGAGAAATGTTGGACGGTATGGAGTTATCCGACCTGTCTAAAAGCAGCCGTGTATAGGGAAGGTTTTTAAAATGTTTAATGTTTTATTATGTTTTTATATGTGTTGGAAACTGCCCAGAGTGGCTGGGGCAACCCAGTAAGTTGCGTGGAATAAAAATAGTAAAATTTTCTTTTTCTTTTAAAAAATATTTTTATTAAGCAATTTCAACATAACAAATTATCAGACCGTATAATCACATATGTTATTTTTTTCCCTTCCCCCCCTTAAATTCCTCCCCCCTCCCCACCAAGGACTTCCCTCAGCTCCTCTTTCTGATTTCACTACACATATTATTTTCTGCATGTTATAAAATTATACATATCCTTGCCTTATCTATCATGTAATCAAGCAATAAATTTGTGGGTGTTTATTCAAAAACTGCCAAGGAGTCCAGTTCATTTTGTTGTTGTTTTAGGTAATTTGTAAAAAGTTCCCATTCTTCCTTAAAGTCACAGTTGTCCTTATCACGCAGTTTGTATGTCAATTTAGCCAACTCTGCATAGCTCATCAATTTTTCTTGCCAATGCTCTTTCGTTGGGATTTCCTCATTCTTCCATCTTTGTGCTATCAAGAGTCTTGCCGCTAAAATAGTAAAAATTTCAATGGAATGTCCCAATTTTCATCAGAGAAATGTTGGAGGATATGCTTTTTTCCAGGTTCCTTTTCAAAAACCCTGATATTCAATCTCTCTCTCTCTCTCCCAACTTGTATTTTAGAAGATACTTGCAGAGCATTGAGTATAACAGTGACATCACAGCTCTGGAGTAATTCATCAGGGAAGGGCTGGTACAGCACATGCAGAATGCCCTAAGAGACCAGGGTTCAAATCCCCACATAGCCATGAAGCTCACTAGGTGACCTTGGGCCAACCTCTCAGTCTAACCTACCTCACAGGGTTGTTGTGTGGACTAAATCAATTTTCTTGAACAGATCTCTGGTTCTTCCCATTCTGTTGTTTTCCTCTATTTCTTTGCATTGCTCATTTAAGAAGGCCTTCTTGTCTCTCCTTGTTATTTTTTGGAAATCTGCATTCAATTTCCTGTATCTTTCTCTATCTCCCTCGCATTTTGCTTGCCTTCTCTCCCCCGCCATTTGTAAGGCCTCATTGGACAGCCACTTTGCTTTCTTGCATTTCCTTTTCATTGGGATGGTTTTCGTTGCTGCCTCCTGTATAATGTTGCGAGCCTCCATCCATAGTTCTTCAGGCACTCTGTCCACCAAATCTAAATCCTTAAACCTGTTCCTCACTTCCACTGTGTATTCATAAGGGATTTGATTTAGATTGTCTCTTACCGGCCCAGTGGTTTTTCCTACTTTCTTCAGTTTAAGCTTGAATTTTGCTATAAAAAGCTGATGATCTGAGCCACAGTCAGCTCCAGGTCTTGTTTTTGCTGACTGTATAGAGCTTCTCCATCTTTGGCTGCAGAGAATATAATCAATCTGATTTCAATGCTGCCCATCTGGTGATGTCCACGTGTAGAGTCATCTCTTGTGTTGTTGGGAAAGCGTGTTTGTGATGACCAGCTTGTTCTCTTGACAGAACTCTATTAGCCTTTGCCCTGCTTCGTTTTGCTCTCCAAGGCCAAACTTGCCAGTTGTTCCTTTTATCTCTTGATTCCCTACTTTAGCATTCCAATCCCCTATAATGAGAAGAACATCCTTCTTTGGTGTCACTTCTATAAGGTGTTGTAAGTCTTCATAGAATTGGTCAATTTCAGTTTCTTCAGCACCGGTAGTTGGTGCATAAACTTGGATTACTGTTATGTTAAAAGGTCTGATTTGGATTCGTATCAAGATTATTCTATCATTTTTGAGATTGCATCCCAGTACAGCTTTCGCCACTCTTTTGTTGATTATGAGGGCCACTCCATTTCTTTTGCGGGTTTCTTGCTCACAGTAGTAGATATGATGGTCATCCGAACTGAATTCGCCCATTCCCGTCCATTGTAGTTCACTGATGCCCCGGATGTCAATATTTATTCTTGCCATCTCATTTTTGACCACATCCAACTTACCCAGGTTCATGGTTCTAACATTCCAGGTTCCTATGCAATATTTTTCTTTACAGCATTGGACTTTCCTTTCGCTTCTAGGCATATCCGCAACTGAGCGTCCTTTCGGCTTTAGCCCAGCCACTTCATCAGCTCTGGATCTACTTGTCCTCCGCTCTTCCCCAGTAGCATGTTGGACACCTTCCGACCTGAGGGGCTCATCTTCCAGCGTCATAACTTTTATATGCCTGTTGTCTTTGTCCATGGAGTTTTCTTGGCAGGGATACTGGAGTGGCTTGCCGGTTCCTCCTCCAGGTGGATCACGTTTGGTCAAAACTCTCCACTATGACCTGTTCATCTTGGGTGCCCTGCTCGGCATAGTTCATAGCTTCTCTGAGTTCTTCAAGCCCCTTCACCACGGCAAGGCAGTGATCCATGAAGGGGGCAAGGCAGAATAGAGTGGTACTATTATTTCCCTTGATCTGGACACTATATTTCTGTTGATGCAGCCTAGAATAGCATTAGCTTTTTTTGCTGCTGCATCGTACTGTGGACTCACGTTAAGCTTGTGGTCCACCATCAGTGTGAAATGTTGCTAAACATATGGGCAGGTGTATATCTGCCAAAACTGTTGGTGTTACTTGTGTGCAGTGCTTCTAACACATCATGTTTTGTGGGAGTTGCTTCGCAGGTTAAGCCCAGTAACCAGCAATCTGACCAAGCGTGCAGTTCAGACTGCAAGACACTGCAAATCAATGGAGAATCCTGTTAACAATTATCTGGCTAGTGCAAGTCAATGCTGTGTTGCATGGAATCAGTTTTCTGCTCTCCTTAAATTTCCCAGGAGATCCTAGATGGAGTCAACGTGTCTCTATCTGAAGACAGTTAAATAACAGCCAAATAACTAACAAACGAGTCCCATATTTATCCCAGTGGGACCTGGGACCAAAACACATCCTTGCTCTGAGGTAATGTTTTGCACAATGGGAATGCTACTTCCATAAAGGAATACATCTGGTAAATGCAAAGCATTCGTGTGAGAATGCATCTTGAAATACCACAGAGCAAGATTCTAGATCCCTTCTGATTCCTACACATAGAGCTTCCTGGATAAAGATCTAGCAAAAGCCCTGCTGTTGCAAAAAATGTGGGAATACACAGACAATTATGCAGCAATCCAGCATGCATTTCTTAAATAATCTGATGTGGTTTTACAAAGATTAACAATGTTTACAATAAAGGAGTAGACCATTTATGTATTAATTTTGGGATTTTCTTGGGCTCTTTGCATTTCTGCGTAATGCATATTTCTTTGTTATATAAATTCATCTGATATTTAATGCAAGGGAGGTGCCTCCTTTCATATGGAATAAAGAACTCTGTTGAAAGAAGACATTATGTCTTTATTACGTCTTGAAACCTACCCTTCCTCCAAGGAGCACTGTGCAGAATACACAATTTTATCCTCACAACCAGTGGCGGAGGAAGAGGAGTTCGGGGGGAGCGCACAGCCCCCGGCAGCGCGATCCCAGTGGGGTGCCATCGCAGCTGCCCTCTGCCCATACTGGGCACCATGCCCCTGCAGGCAGCGTGCCACACCCCCAGGACATGCGCCAGCCCCACCCCCGCCTGCTCTCGGCCCCACACCCCCGGTACCGGAGCATTGAACTCCGCCAGGGCTCACAACAACCTTGTGAAGAAGGTTAGGATAAGAGAGTGTAACTTGCCCAGGACTGGATATAGGTTTGATGAGGCCTTAAGCTACTGAAGGTAATGGGGCTCTTTATATGTCCAGCTGTCCTTTGTCAACAACAAAGTGTCACTGTTTTTTAAGTTGAATATATGCTATATGGTAATTTATGGACTTAATAAGTATCTAAAGCCATTTGCACATAACAAAATGTGTATTTTATCAAAGTAATGGTTGAACTGAAATACAATTAAGAAGAAGTACAGTCATACCTCATGTTACGTTTGCTTCAGGTTGAGCGTTTTCAGGTTGTGTCCCACGGTGACCCAGAAGTACCGGAAAGGGTTACTTCCGGGTTTCGCCACTCGCACATGCGCAGACGCGCAAAATGACATCATGCGCAGAAGCGGCGAATCGCGACCCGTGCACGCGCAGATGCGGGTTGAGTTCTCCTCATGTTGCGAACGGGCCTCTGGAACGGATCCCGTTCGCAACCAGAAGTACCACTGTATGCCTCTTGCTTTTCGGGATGGAAATAGACAGGGGTGTCTGAGTTTGTGTGTAGAAACTAGCCTGATGTACAGAGGTAAAATTTAAACCCATTGCTCTGCCCACTTTTGTCTCTGGCTCCTCCCACCAGTGGCGCGTGGCCCTTGGGTGGCTAGTCAGAAGGGAGAGCTGGAGCACATGCTTTGGATGCAGAAGGTCCTGGATGCAATCCCCGGCAACTTGTAGGCGGGAGGTAAGGCAGGTTGGCTGTAGAACTATGGCAAGTCAGAGCAGACAGATGGAAAGATAACCTACCTGCATGGGAAAAAGCTAACAGTTGCCACCCTTCCCCATGTGTCAGGTTGCTGGTTTGCTTCACAGTTATTTACTTCCTTTTGTCACCAGGCTTTCTCTCACCTTGACGCCTAAGGACAAACAGTAAAAATAAGCCAAAGCGCCATAAAATATATTGCTTGGGAAACCATCCAAACACTATTCCGATACCAGCAAATTAGCATCGTGTCAAATCTCCAGTGAACAACCTTCCCCAACACTTTCACACATAAACATGTTTACTTATTTCCTTATTATTGTATTTATATCCCACCTTTTCTCCAAAGAGCACGAGGCTGGCATACATACTTCTCCTCGTCTCCTTTTTATCCTCCCAACGACCTTGTGAGGTAAGTTAGGTGACAGGCCCAAGGTCACCCAGTGAGCTTCATGGCTGGTCTCCCTGGTCCTAATCCAGCACTCTAACCACTGTACCACACTGCTGTGGGAGAAATAGAATGGGAGACTAGATGGAACTTGGAACCGCATAAGCCAAAGGTCACAGGGCATAAAAGCTGTTTCCCAGCACATGCTTATAGAACCAGCATTGAGAACCTGTGGTCCTCCCGATATTGTTGTACTCCAACTCCCATCAACCCCAGTCAGTGTGGCCAATAGGCTGATGGGAGTTGTGGTCTAATAACATCAGAAAAGCTACTGGTTCCTCATCCCTGTTAAAGAACTGCCCCCCCCCCAAAAAAACACACACAAAGTGGCAGCCCCATCCCCACTTGAGCAAGGCAGCCTAGAAGAAAGTCATCTAGTGGTGAGGCAATGCACTCTGTGCATGCTCAAGGAACTCTTGATCATTTCCTAGGACCGAACTTCTTCCCCTCCTTCCTGTCTAAAATCAACCAGCAAATGCGTTTTGTGCCTAATAATCGCGATCAGCTGGTTTCATGAGTCTTCACGCCGGGATCTGCTCACAAAGCCATGCTTGTTCCACGCCATGTGTTATCTTGATTTTATTTCCCTGGCAAGAGCCTGATGTTTGTGCAAAGGGAAACAGGCTGACGTCCTTCCGCCCTACTGTAAATTAAACTTCTTGGAGTGGCGCAGTTTAATGAGCAGGTTTCCTAGAAGAACAGTGATGTGAACTTAGCAGCTTGGTGGGCGAGAGCTCGCTGACAAACATCGCAGAATGAGATGGAAGAGCTGAACTTCGACTGCATGCCAAACAGCTTGCTGTGGGTTTTTCATATCACAACGGGCCGAGGCAGCTGTAGCCAGGTGGCTGGAAAAAGCCACATGACTAAAAGGCGCATCTGCACGGTACATTTAAAACACTAGGATGCCACATTAACAGCCATGGCGTCTCACAAAGGATTCTGGGAACTGTACAGAGTTGTTTGGTCCCTAAACTGTAAGAAGGATTAATTGTTAAACCACTCTGAAAATGTAGCTTTGTAGCGGTTGTTTTAAACTCTTTTTTTTTTAATAAAAAATGCATTGGTACCTCGGTTTTCAAACGTAATCCGTTCCAGAAGACCTTTATACTTCCGAAATGTTTGAAAACCAAAGCATTTACTTCCAAAAGCATTTACTAGACAGCATCTTAAAAAGTAGAGACATCACCTTGCCAACAAAGGTCTGTATAGTAAAAGCTATGGTTTTCCCAGTAGTGATGTATGGAAGTGAGAGCTGGACCATAAAGAAGGCTGATCGTCGAAGAATTGATGCTTTTGAATTATGGTGCTGGAGGAGACTCTTGAGAGCTCCATGGACTGCAAGAAGATCAAACCTCTCCATTCTTAAGGAAATCAGCCCTGAGTGCTCACTGGAAGGACAGATCCTGAAGCTGAGGCTCCAATACTTTGGCCACCTCATGAGAAGAGAAGACTCCCTGGAAAAGACCCTGATGTTGGGAAAGATGGAGGGCACAAGGAGAAGGGGACGACAGAGGACTAGATGGTTGGATAGCATCTTCGAAGCTACAAACATGAGTCTGACCAAACTGCGGGAGGCAGTGGAAGACAGAAGTGCCTGGCGTGCTCTGGTCCATGGGGTCACGAAGAGTCGGACACGACTAAACGACTAAACAACAACAACAACAACATTCTGCCTTGCTCAGTCCACACCTGGAATACTGTATCCATTTCTAGGCACCACAATTTAAGAAGGATGTTGACAAGCTGGAACCTGTGCAGAGGACAACCAAGATGATCAAGGGTCTGGAAACTAAGCCTTATGAAGAGCACTTGAAGGAGCTGGGTATGTTTCGTCACGGCTAAAAATTGGCCACTGTTTCTTTAATGCTAAAAGAACTAAGTCAGCATGAGTCAGCGGCCTACAATGACTCATGCAACCTTTCACCAAATTGTACCTGTATATATAGAGTGGTCAATGTTAGTGGTGGTACGGGTTGGTTGGATGGTAGAAAGCTGGTTGCATTTGGTGTGTGTAAAAGCTGTTGGTCGTGATTGGAGAAGAAGACTTTTTAAGAATAAAATCAGCAATACTCTGCAAGAATGCTCTTTCTCAAAGACTCTTTTGTGCCAACTAAGGTCTGAGGACTCGGCAAAGGAGTAAAAAGGAGGTCAGAACCTTTTCTTTTTCAAACACTGACATGTTTAGCCTGGAAAACAGGAGACTGATAGGAAGCATAGCTGTCAACTTTTCCCTTTTCTTGCGAGGAATCCTATTCGGAATACAGTGGTGCCTCGCAAGACGAAATTAATTCGTTCCACAAGTTTTTTCGTCTTGCGAGTTTTTCGTCTTGCGAAGCACGGTTTCCCATAGGAATGCATTGAAAATCAATCAATGCGTTCCTATGGAAACCGCCTTCAGACCAGGTCCGGGGACAGTCTGTCCCCCGACCTCTTCTGAAGGCTGGGGGGGGACAAGGGCTTTTCTTCCCACCCCCAGCATTTTAAAAAACCCCGGGACAGCAGAGGACTTTTAAAATGCTGGCGGGCATTCCCAGTACGTTTCCGAGCGCAATTCAAAGTGTTGGTGCTGACCTTTAAAGCCCTAAACAGCCTCGGTCCAGTATACCTGAAGGAGCATCTCACCCCCATCGTTCTGCCCGGACACTGAGGTCCAGTGCTGAGGGCCTTCTGGCGGTTCCCTCACTGCAAGAAGTGAAGTTACAGGGAATCAGGCAGAGGGCCTTCTTGGTAGTGGCACCCGCCCTGTGGAATGCCCTCCCACCAGATGTCAAAGAGAACAACAACTACCAGACTTCTACCAGACTTCTAGAAGACATCTAAAGGCAACCCTGTTTAGGGAAGCTTTTAATGTTTAACAGACCACTGTATTTTAATACTTTGTTGGAAGCCTCCCAGAGTGGCTGGGGAAACCCAGCCAGATGGGTGGGGTTTAAATAATAAATTATTATTATTATTATTATTATTATTATTATTATTATTATTATTATTTAGTATGCAACATTCTCTCCTTGCAGAAGCTCAAGGTTTCCATGCACATCCCTTCATCCACCCATCCATTCAGGTAAGCAAGGGACATCATCACATTTCAAGGGTGCGGTGTGGATCGTGGCTCAGGGAAGGGGCATGGCTTGGCACGAGTGCCAAGGCACAGAAAAGGAAGCCTAAACAACCACAGTCCTGCCAGTGCCGGGGCCAGTGCAGATGTCTATTTTCATTAGACATTTGCAAATACCTGCCTCTTTTTTTAGTACAGTACTTGTGTTTGTTTTGGTGGTCGGTGGTTAGAGTGTCAGGCTATGGCCTGGGACAACCAGGGTTCAACCCCATAACTTAGCCATAAAGCTCCCTTGGGGCAAGTCACAGTCTCTCTACCTAGCCCACTTCACAGGGTTGTTGTGTGGGTAAAATGGGGATTTTACGCCGCCTTGAGCTGCTTGGAGGAAAGGGTAGGCAATGAATGCAATTATATATATTCACTTTCGGTAAATAAACGAACAAAAATGCTATTGGAGTTTTTAAAAACGTTAGTTGTGTCTCAGTCAAACTTCTTTACCCAAAGGAGGAAATGCGTTGTGGGTTGTTGTTTTTTAATCCAGCATTTAATGAGTTATTAGATTCATTTCATTGATGGGTCAATACGTATTAACTGCCTGAACTGCTAAGGATATTTGGCGTCTTCCCAGCAATGATGGGAAAAGCATTCTCTCTCTCTTTCTCTTGCTTACACTTGAAAAGCCTCTTGATTCACAATGGGAGCATTTTTGGAAGTCCATTCACCCAGCCATTGACAAAACTGATGGAGGAGACAGTTGACTGCTTTGCATGACAAGAGGACTTCAGTGATGATTGCTTGGATAAAGCATTAGACAGTCATCATGCAATTTGCTGACTTCCCGCAAAGCCCTCGGCTAATCTGCACAACAAGCACTTTTCACAATCATCCTTCTTAGCCCAGTGCAATTTCTTAGCCTCTTTGGTGCCATTTAAAAAAATAAATAACAAAAATCTTGCACCTAAGCACTTGAGTGCTTAACTTCTCAACAGTTTTTTGGGAGCTTTTATGCTGTCTAGTCCCAAAAAGGCTTTGGATGTGATTCATTTGTGCCATTTTGAACGTACCATGTACCTTTTACAATTCCTTTTTTAAAACTTCCAGAAACAACACCACAGTACTGATGAACAAGACTGGGCCTTTTAACCTAATTCAGCAAGGTTTTTCTTATGCTCTCATGGTCCCTTCACACAGCCAGATGGGCGGGGTATAAATAAAATAATAATAATAATAATAATAATAATAATAATAATAATAATAATAATAATAATAATAATATAATACTTTCCTCTCCCACACAGACTTACATTTCTCTTTTTAAAAAAATTCTCCTTAAGATTTTTTGCATGTTTACCAATAAACAAAAACACAAATGCCAGCTGTACCTATTTACTAGGAACTGTCCATTTTTCATCCACTGTCCGTAGTAAATCACAGTGCAAACCTATAGGGAAGTGTTGTTGTTGGTTTTTTTTTAAAAAAAGAAGAAGTTTAAATAGTTTTTATTAAAGATTTTCTTGGGTTACAAAAGTATGTGCATTGTCTCTATTTTCAGGTTGCAATTCTACAGGGAAGTTTGTTTGATGTTTTACTGGGGTCTTATAATTTATTGGAAGCCACCCAGAGTGGCTGGCTTAATAATATTATGGATGACTTCTTCTTCTTCTTCTTCTTCTTCTTCTTCTTCTTCTTCTTCTTCTTCTTCTTCTTCTTCTCCTTCTCCTTCTCCTTCTCCTTCTCCTTCTCCTTCTCCTTCTCCTTCTCCTTCTCCTTCTCCTTCTCCTCCAGTGCTCACATAACCAAATTCATCAACGAAAATGCAAAGCTGTCATGCACTACAGTCCACAACTCTCATCTTTCCAGGTGTTGATCACAGAACAGTTACATTTTCCTTAACATTCTCATCTACTCCAGAAAATGACTGGCAGCGGCTCTTCAGGGTTTCAGATGGAGTTTTTTTCTGGCCACATGCACACACAAACACACTCTTCAAAGCCAAGATCTTAAGAGTTCTAAGGACTGCATCCTTGCCAGTTGAATCACCGTGTCTTGTTAAGGAAGATATATTTGTTTGTGTATCTTTAATCGGGAGAGTACATACCCTCTTCGCTTTTAAATACTGCCAAACAGGCCACGACAGAGTCAATGAAAATTGTGTAAAGCTGATGGGAGTACTAACACACAGTGATCCTAAGGTCATGAGCTCCATTGTCGTCTGTGTGTGTGTGTGTGTGCCTCTATTTTGACCCGCGAAAGCTTGCAGAGTTTTTGCAAAGCAGCTTTCCTCAGCTTGGTAGCTCCAGATGTTTCAGACTATAATCCTCATCAGGTCTGGCCAGCCTGGGGTGATGGGAAGAATAGTTTGGTGACATATGGAGGCCTTCAGGTTGGGGAAGGCTGGTGCAAAGGGTGAATGCAACGAAGAAGTTAGAAATAAAATAAATAAAAAAGACAAATGTGCAAAGACATGAATCCTATAGGTATAAATGGCAGAGCGATCTGGTCCAAGTATTATGTAATCCACTAGCACAACTAATTGGTAATCCGCAGAAGGCCACCCAGACTCTGATTTAAAACCTCTAATGAAGAGAGCTGGACCATAAAGAAGGCTGATCGCCGAAGAATTGATGCTTTTGAATTATGGTGCTGGAGGAGACTCTTGAGAGTCCCGTGGACTGCAAGAAGAACAAACCTATCCATTCTTAAGGAAATCAGCCCTGAGTGCTCATTGGAAGGACAGATGGTGAAACTGAGGCTCCAATACTTTGGCCACCTCATGAGAAGAGAAGACTCCCTGGAAAAGTCCCACAAGGAGAAGGGACGACAGAGGATGAGATGGTTGGACAGTGTTCTCGAAGCTACAAGCATGAGTTTGACCAAACTGGGGGAGGCAGTGGAAGACAGGAGTGCCTGGCGTGCTCTGGTCCATGGAGCCACGAAGAGCCAGACACGACTAAACGGACTAAACAACAACAATGAAGGAGAATCCATAACTGGCTGCAGCTCTTGCTGCTGTGTAATGCAGGGACGGGTCACAGACAGGGCCAAATGCAATGCACCAGAGCTCTTTATCTGACCCCCTGTGGACCCACCCCAGATCGCATGTCCTCCCAAACCGCACCCCTCACCCTCCTTTGCTTTGCACCGTCCTTGAGTGTTTTTTGCCAGGCACAAATGTGTCCTAGGATTCTGCTCCTGCTAAGTGCTTCCCTGGATAAAGGATAAGAGATGGGTGTTTGAACGTGAAGAAACCATGCTACTGCATAAAGGTAGAATTCATCTTTATTGCTCTTCTCACTTTTGCCTCTGGCCTCACCTGCCGCAGGCCTGCATCCCTCAGAAGCTGTCCCAGAAGGAAAGGTGGGCCTCAGACCAAATTTGTTCCCCAGTCCTACAGTAATATGTGAAATGGCCATAAGACAAAGATGCTCTCAAGTTGAGAGTTGAGGCCATGGTATTTCTTTTTTCTTTTTTTTAAAAAGAGAAGAAGCTTTTCTTGTCTTTCAGTTTGGGAACCCACAGACATGTCACTTGCTGTGTTGTCTGAGGGGAAATATCCCAGCTGGAAAACACTCTCTGGAATCATAAATGAAGGATATAGATCAGATCTTGCAGGACTCTTCAGCTTGCAGTTTCCTTCTCATAACAGTTTCCATAGCCTTTGATATTCTATCTACTTTATCATTTCTCTTTCCCCCCGCAACCCGTCCCAATTTTGTGGAAAAACAGCTGTGAAAATAAAATGCCAACAGAGCCCATCTTTTATCCCGCCTGTCACTGGATTCAGTACATCTGCAAAGACAGAGAAAACGCTTGTTTGGAGCCTTCATCTTGCTTCATTTAGGAGGCTAAAGATGCATTGCCATCTGACCCAGCGAGGTCAAAGGTCACCCCCAAGGGGAGTCAGCGAGTTGTTCAGTCTATTCATGGTTTAATTCCTGATGAGTGGCTCTCAGTAAAAGGTTCCTTTATTCTAGTGGGTGGAGATATATATATATATATATATATATATATATATATATATATATATCAGAGTTAACAAGCCTGATAAGAAATCCATGACTCAGGCAAATCCTTAAGGATCAAGGGTGGAGGGAGAAGGGAATAAGTTAGAGCATGTTAATCCACAAGCCTGAAAATACGCTGCCAAATCTTTTAAACACTTTAAAAAGAAGGGTGGAAAAGAAAGCCTTCACTGTAGCTTGTTAGTACCAATTATGGCAGAAAATGATGGGACAGGATTTGGTGCTTTCCTAACTTAAGGGTTTTTCACCGCTCTCCAAGAAACATGAACAAGAATGTAATGGAATCATAGAATTGTAGCATTGGAAGGAATTCTAAGGGCCTTCTAGTCCACCCCCCGGTAATGCAACTAAAACTTCCATGACAAATGGCCATTTCCATTGAGATAACGAAGTGATCCTGTTATAGGGTAGCGCAACCAGTTCCCCTGGAGTGGGCACCAAACTGGGGTGGGGAAGGGCAACATGGGGCATTGTAAGTACAACGTAGTGCATGCACAGAATGAAAGGTGAGAGGCAGGGGGTGAAAATTTCTGGGCTGGCACAGGGGTCCACTGAAATTTGGAAGACCAATGTCTGTGCCCCACCCCCACCCCCACCCGGCCTCTGCTCTTTAATGCATAACCTGAGAAAGAAAAAGAGGCACGTAAAGGAACAGTAAACTAAAAGGCTTTGGCGAAGTAGAAGCTTTACTCAGTTTTCGGGCTAAACTGTAGTTGGAAGCTGTGTTTCTTCGCAATGCTCGAATTGACATGCTTGCCTTGAGATCAGCCAACAAATCAGAATGCAAAACAGTGGTCTGAAGCAACTCCGAAAACCATGGTTTTCACAAAGTGTGGTTTGGCATGACACCCAAACAGTGGTGTAGTGGTAGATTTTGAAGCAAAGGAGCTTATCGTAACAGCTCACACAGCCACATCAGCAAAGAGGTTCTATAGCGATGGTCTCAAGGAAAGTCCAAAACTGCAGGCAGCTGTATGATATCTTAGAAATGCAAAAATATTGAGATTTATGAATGAATAATGTACTCGGTTAGTTTCTTGGGCTGTGCATTACTCCAGAGGCAGCAGATTGGCCCACCCTCTTGATTCAAAATGGCACCTGACAGTTTTTAACCATAGACCCAAAACAGCTCCTCAATCTCGAGAACTGTCATACCAAATAGGGCAACAGTGTCTTCAAAGGCATCAACACAATTTGAAACAGTTGGGTCCACCATCTTAATTCAAAATGGCATCCGGTATCATCCAAATGTAGACTATAAACTATTCCTACTTCTTGGGAACAGCCACACCAAATTGCATGACGCTATCCGCAGAGGTGTCCAAGTTTGAAATGGTTTGGTCGGCCATCTTGATGCAAAATGGTGCCCAGCTGTTTCCAAGCATAGACCAAATCCCACTCCTCACTCTTGGGAATTGTCACATCAAACTGGAATGGCAATACTGTATCTTCATAGGTGTCCAGATCAGCACATTTTTGGCATCCTGCATCCATCCATAGACAAAACCCTGCTCCTCCACGTGGAAACCCTCATGCGAAATGGGGCAATTATATCTCACAATGTTTCCGAACCCATAGAGAGCAGACAGGGAGGTGGATAAGCGACAAATCACTTTCCAAAACATATAGTAGATTACATTATATTTATATCCTCAACAAAGCTCACAGTCTCCCATTGAAACTTAATGGATGAGTGGGGATTTGAACCCTGGTCTTCCAAGTCCTAGTCCAATGCTCTAAACACTACACAAAACTGAATTTTGTTTTAACCATGTGGTATGGAAAGAGGAACTTCCTTTTGCCCACCATTCAGCTTCAATGGATGATCCTGGGTTCTAGTATTATGCAAGAGGGTGGGCTTGCCAGTCGGAAGGTCGGCGGTTCGAATCCCTGTGATGGGGTGAGCTCCCGTTGCTCAGTCCCAGCTCCTGCCAACCTAGCAGTTGGAAAGCACGTCAAAGTACAAGTAGATAAATAGGTACTGCTGTGGCGGGAAGGCAAACGGCGTTTCCATGCGCTCTGGCTTCCGTCACGGTGTTCTGCTGTGCCAGAAGTGGTTTAGACCTGCTGGCCACATGACCTGGAAAGCTGTCTGTGGACAAACGCCAGCTCCCTTGGCCTGAAAGTGAGATGAGCACCGCAACCCCATACTCGCCTTTGACTGGACTTAACTGTCCAGGGGCCCTTTACATTTTTTACCTTTATTACATAAGAGCAGTGCTTTTTTTTTCTTAAAAAAATGTTTAGGGTTACTCTCATTTTCCTAATCGTATTGAAATACTGCCCCTCAATGAGGCTAAACTTAGATTCACAAAATGTTTAGGGGTATGCGTACCCCCAGAAAAAAGCACTGAATAAGAGAGATAAAAACTTATTTCTTCTGATTTTCCCCACACTACACATCATTTAGTACACCTTCATCATATTACTTCTTACTCATACAGTATTTCCCCCCAAGCAAAGCAGATGAGAGATTGTGGCTGGCCATAACATGCAGTGTTATGTATGGATTTCTGTGTCTGTGTCTTCCTTGAGCTCCCAGGTCTTTTACCCATCAAATCCCAGGCCATCCTCTCTCTCACTTATTCCATGTTTTCATTGCTACCCAAACAACTCTGAGCTCATGCTTACATGTGCACAGTGTACAACTCGAATGATGTATAGTTTGTTTGTCTGATGTGCCAAAAATGGAAACCGCAACGTGTACCAGCACTGGGAGCCCAGTGTCATGGCTGTGTAAGATTCCATAAACATGGGGAACTGGATCTAGTGAAGTGTGAGCAAAAGAAAATGTACTGTTTGTGTTGTTCTGCATGCAGGTGCACAGACCAGGCAAAATCAAGCCCTGCTTGACCAGTGGATTGCAATGGGGAAGTTGAATCAATGGGTCTTAAAAGTGCTCCAGGTGACTGGAGTTGTGCGCTTTATGCAAAATGAGATGGTAGAAACAGGCCTTTTATCCAGAAAAAAATTATCTGAATGCAGCTTTATTTTCTCTGCATGAAAGCCCTTGCATGAGTTGTTTGCATGAGAAACCTGAGCACTTCCTGTGGATGTCTATGTGTCAGATCTTGTCCCTGCAAGTTAAGGAAAACATTTATAGCATTACACCTGCAAACAACTGTGGTCTTAGAATGCTGCTATCACAGGACCAAAGGCCAAGCTTGCAGTTGTCTGTTGTTGAAGAGCTTCCAAATTATTTACTTTGAGAAGGGGGCCGGGTAACCCTCATTAGATAAGATTTTGGAAACATCTCTTGTTGTTTTGTCTGACAAAACAATTACTTCTAATTGATAAAATGCGCACACATCTGCAAATGCTAAAGCTGGCCAGCTTGTAGTAGCAACTACAAAACAACAACAACAGAATTCGCTTTTTGTTAAATCCAGTGCAGAATCCTATGACAGCTGAGCAGCTGTTTTCAGAGGGGTATCTCTGTGCACCCTGACAAAAGTAGCACAACTTAAGCTGCTTCTCTTTTTCACCTAAGGGAACTTCCCCAGCCTTGGACCTCCCAGATGTTTCATACTACAATTCCCATCAGCCCCAGGGAACTGTAGTCCAAGTAAGGTTGCCATATGTCCTCTTTTTTCCAGAACACGCCCTCTTTTTCATGGGTATGTAAAATGAGAGTCGTCATAGAGATCCATAGTTTTAAAAAGTTGGCAAATGTGTCCTCTTTTTTGCTCTTCAAAATATGGCGACCCTAAGTCCAAGACATCGTGAGGGCATCAAACTGGGGAAGGCTGAACTAAGAAGTGATCATCTCTAGATATTCTAGTTCGTGTTTCCCTTTGGCTTGACGTTTTGGTTCCATCATAAGCCAAGGACTATAAAATAGCAACTCAGTATTAGACAAACTACCTAGAGACTGAAGCCCTGCACTCTAGACCTTACCCACCGGATGTTGTGAAATTTCAGCATTTTGTTCTGCTTCAACGTAAAAGTTTCCAAAGAAGTAGCTTTATGAATCCGCTGCAGGAAAAAGCACCGCGATGCCTCGTGACAGCTTGAAGACGAACACATTTAAAAGTTACTGTAAAATGTAAATATTAAGTTTAATGGGAAAAGTAGAACAGGACAACAGAACCACAGCCCACTCAACCTTCAGTAAGTGGACCATTCTTAACCAATCTTCATACTTGACCAATGAGAGCATAAGGTGCAAATTGGATGCCTTGAAGTTCACTGAGCAAGTGTCTGGGACCCAAAGACATACAGGAACCACTGAGCCCTTGTGTTTAGCATTGGTGAAGTGATCAGACTTTGCTATCTGAAGCCCATTGAGAGCACCAAGATTAAACCAGCTTATTTCTTTGAGGTGCATCGGTGTATTCTCAATGAAGAGAAGCTCTTGTGTAAGCCAAGCCAAGTTAAGCTGCAGGCTTCCCAGCTGTAGTGCATCCATTATATTCCTCTTTCGCTGCCTTCCCTTCAAAGACTCCAAGGAAACAAAAAAAGCTGAATACCTAAATACTTTTTCAACAGTCCGGTGCCTTCTTATTTCTTTTTATTTGTTGTTACTTTGCAAAAACCACTTCCAGACTCCCCACCGAGAAGTCCTCAGTCAAGGGAAAGCAGACTGCTATTTATATGTTCAGAATGCCATTAGGCCCAGCCCAAAGCAGGGCAGGGGGGCTGAATGGTCCCCCTTTTCTGTTTTAGGAAAGCAGCCAAGGGTGGAAGGATATGGAATTTGGACAGCAATCCATTTGGCCTTCCAGAATAGTTGCTTACACTTGGCAAATGTCAAAGCATCATACAATAGCAAGCCTTTTTCTTCTCTAGATAAACCCATTTATCCAAATGAATGGGAAGGCATTTAACACAGGGGTGAACAGTGTCTCTATGGGCCACTTCACACATTACAAGGCAACAAACTGAGGTTTGCTATCCCGTGTAATCTCAACAGGGAGCCACTATCAGTCATAGAATCAAAGAGTTGGAAGGGACCCTGAGGATCATCTAGTCCAACCCGCTACAATGCAGGAATATGCAGCTGTCCCTTACAGGGATCAAACCTGCAACCGTAGTGTTATCAGCACCATGCTCATCTTGTCCCCCTAGTGCATCAGTGGCTCTCATGCCTGCTTTTTCACGAACCACTTGAACACAGGAACAAGTTTTTATGACTTGTTTATTTTCTATGGAGGTTTATCCGATGAGCTAATGTTTGGCTACTAGTGTTTGTGTAATTGCATCCTGGTCCCACCTTGTTACATAAAATAGATCACGGTTTCTAGCTGTTCTATTCATTCCCTCACTAGTAATTTGTTCGTGGTTTAACGATCGATTGCTCTTCCCTTGGAACTCTGGGAATTTGTAGCTCTGAAAGGGGAATAGTAGTTGTCCCTTAAGCACTCTGACTACCCATAACAAACTAGAGTGCCCCAAATTCTTTGGAGGAAGCCATTATTGTTTAATGTGGTGTCATAGTGCTTGAAATGCATAGATATACACCATACATTTAAAGCACATCCAGCACACATCGAAAGCACACGACTTCTCCCAAGAACCCTGAGAGGTGTAACTTTCCCCTCAAGGAGTTACAATTTCCAGCATCATTAACGAATTACAGTTCCCAGGATTCTTTGGGGGAAAGTTATGTGCTTTAATTGTGCATTGAATGTGCTTTGAATGTGTTCCCATTTTGTTCTCTGCTCAGTTTGATGACACAGAGTTCCCAGTCGTGTGGAAGATTATTGTCCAAACTGAACATGGTTATTATCCCCCTTCAGACATTCGGCACGCAGCTTGAGAGAGGAGCTGTCATGCACGAGGAACACCTGAAGAGGGCTACACTTGATGCAGAAAGCACCAAATTTAAAGCAGCGTCTTTTCCTATCTCACTTATATGGGATCCTATGAAAATGTCACTCACTGTAGTGCCAAGTAACACCAGAGAAAATCTACCCTTCTGACAAATGGCTGGAATGATAGCGGGTCACTTAACAGGGCTGAAATGAATTTATTTATTTTTTATTACGTTTATAGGGAGTCCAAAGTCACGTATATGGTTTTCCTCCTCCCCATTTTTATAGGCACAACAAACCTGTGAGATAGGTTAGGATGAAAGGCTGCAGCGGTTAAAATGTTGACAGGAAGTTCCTTGAAGAACGAGCATTTTCACCTCACAGCTAGGGAGAGGTCCAGGGACACCTAGAAAACCTCACAGCTTAAAAAAGCAGTTTAAAAAACAATGTGGCTTTGGCCTCTATAAAAATAGAAGTGTTCAAGGGATACACATATCACAAAGCAGTTGATAACACGCTGTGGGGACATATACTGAGGGAGTCACAGATGGCCTTGGCGCCCTCATACATGTCCTGTGTGTTTGGAGATGTGCAGACCTCTCCTTATCTATATAGAGGGGGAAACAGGACTCCTGAGTGTATGCATGAATTATTATTATTTGGCTGCCCTATACCCGCAGGTCTCTGGGCAGTTCACAAGATAAAATCACAATATAAAAACACAAAATACATAATCCAAAAAAAAAAAAGCAACCCAAGGCCACATTCATGCCATATGTTTAAAGCACTGTGATACCACTTTAAACAGTTATGGCTTCCCCCAAAGAATTATGGGAGTTGGCTAAGGATGCTCCTGCTCCCCCCTCAGAACTGCAATCCCCAAGGGATGATGGACGGGCTGTGGTTGTTAAACCACTCTGTGAGGGGTGTAGGGGTCTCCCGACGACTCTCAGCACCCTTAACAAACTACAGCTCCCAGAATTCTTTGGGGGAAGCCATGACTGTTTAAAGTGGGATCATGGCACTTTAAATATATGTCGTGAATATGGCCTCAACCATCACGCTGTTCACTTTCACCTCTGGCCCTGCTCACCATTGCACGTGGCCCCCAGAAGGCTCCCTATGAAGGGCATCAGCCCTCAGGATGGAGAAGGTTCCCAAGCTCTGCTGTAAGGCTTTGATTCTGTGCACATTTACTCGAGAGTATGGACCGCTGAACTCAGCGGGACTGACTTCCAGCTAAACCCACTGCAAGCAAATTGTTCATAGGATGTCCACATGTCGTATGCCAATGATTTGTTTTATTTGCTTCCTCGTTTGTTCGTTTAATTTGTATACTGCCCTTCACCTATAGATACAGTATAAAAGCACATAATACATAATAAAAAACAAGAGTTTATTATTAAATAAATAAACCCATATATTATTAAATAAATAAATCCATATATCATTAAATAAAGAAAGAAACCAAACTATTACTAAATAAATAAGCTGATATCCTACCCTTCCTCCCAGAGGTGTGCAGGGCAGCAAGCACCAAAATAATAAAGCAATTTAAAATAAAATAAAAAAGTTTAAAAACAGTTGCATCACATGCCCTCTCAGCTAATGATTTCAAGCCATCAAACGCCTTGCTGAACAGGATTGTCTTTAAGTCAACTCCTGAGTCTTAATAATGAGAAAGTCTGATGTGCCTAACCATCAGGGAGGGCATCCCACAAATGGGGACCCATCACTGAGGTGGCCCCATCATGGGTCAACACCAACCAGGGCTGGTGCAGTATACAAACAGGCCCAACCCAGTGAATAAGAGGGGAAAGTTTGCAACTAGGTTTGTTTTCATAGTATTAAAGCAGCCGTGTTTTGTTCAGCTCTGACTCCTGTACCATAATCCAATTTGAACAGGTAACCTTTGGATTGTTCAGAATACTTATTATTGGCCTCTGCCCCTGTGCCCCAGTTGACCGCACCCATAATCCTCATACAGCTCAAAGGTAATTCTGTGCATTCTTATGCTTTTTATTACTTCCTGTACACCAGTATAATTACTCCTTTCAGGATGACATGCACAGGAATATCTTTCACTCATTCACAATTATCCTGGTAGCAAATGCTAAGGGCTTGTTTCTGAAGATGCAGCAATTTGATATTGCATCTGTCTTTCCATAAGGTCCCAGGTCTGGTTACAACAATATAATTATGCAATCAAACACAAAGCATTTTTGTGATCATAAATATATAGACATTTGAATGATATATGATGTAATACCGTTGAATACACGACTCAGAAGACCCAGGGTTCAAATCCCCACTCAGCCATGAAGCTCACTGGGTGACCTTCTGTCTTTCAACCTTGCCTACCTCACAGGGTTGTTGTGAGTACAAAAATTGAGGAGTATTGGGGGAGCCAAGTAAATTGCTATGAGGTTCTGTGGCAAAAGGTTGGATATCAAGGTAATAACATTGCAATCTACCCGTTCTCCAGGCACAGAGGTCTGCAGCAAATCAGGGTTGCACGTCATGAAATGAAACCATTTCCACAACTCATACAGGAAAGAGATTTATATCAAGGTGGAAACCTTTAATGTAACTCTCCTAACAGTGCCAAGAGTGCTGTGGGGTTCTCCATCTGCCCACCCATGCAACCACAGACAGCCCAGGCCTACAGGAAATGAATATTAAGATGACCAGCATAATACAAGTCATTTGCCAGGGTGGTCTATAATCCCGGCTTCCTGTGGGCAGCTGAAGCATCAAACAGAGCCCCACACCCCGTGCCCAGTTGCAGCATAAAGATTTCACACACATGTCATTTCAGCATGTCGTGTTGTTTATTTTAATATATTTTGCTCGAGCAAAACACCTCTTTTACAAGAGTGCCCTGACAGCAGTATAAAATGAATGCCTCTCTTGGGGAACAACGGTTTCTTTAGATCTTGCTTTCAAGTAATATATTTTCTGCAACATGGGCCCCCTATACACAATGGAATAGCACTGGTGCAACTGAACACCACCAGTGGGTTTCTTTTCTTTTTAAAAAACAACGCTTTAAACATCAGTATAGCAATGGAGAAAAGGTATTATTCGCCGAGTTAATGCAATACCAATCACAAAGTGCAAGGATGGGGTATCTACGTCCCCCCATATGTTATCAGACTCCAACTGCCATCAGTCCCAGCCAGCATGGCCAGTGATCAAGGATGATGGGAGCTGGACCCCAACATTTTGCACACGGGTAGCCAACGTGGTGCTATCCAGATGTTGCTGACCCATGTTGACTGATGGGAGTTGGAGTCCAAAGACATGTGGAAAACAATATGTTAGCTACCCCACATTCAGAAGGCCACAGATTTCCCACCCTAGTGTTGGAAAATAAATGCAAGGCACAGTGCAATGCAGAAGCCAATTATGTTCTTCCTCATGTCTACTTCCATAGGAAGATGAGAAGAAGGTTCAATGGTGGGCAGTACGAGAGAGATCATCACCACCTCCACCAGGAGATCACATTCTGGAGACCACATGTATTTCCAGAGAAGCCCACTAGCTCTGTACACAGGGATAACGACCTCAATATTAGTCCTAAATATTAGATATAGATGCCTTTTGTTCCGAAAAAGGAGAAGTGCCTGTTTATCTTGCATTGGCCATACAATATTCTAATTCTTTTTGAGATTTAGGAATGGTGGAGACCATGAAGGGGGACAAAATTCAGAGGAAGGTTTAGTGCAGGGATAGACAATGTGATGTTCTGAAGGAGCGTCTTACCCCCATCATCCAGCCCAGACACTGAGGTCCAGCTCTGAGGGCCTTCTCATTGTTCCCTCACTGCGAGAAGTGAGGTTACAGGGAACCAGGCAGAGGGCCTTCTCGGTAGTGGCACCCGCCCTGTGGAATGCCCTCCCATCAGATGTCAACAAAATAAACAACCATCTGACATTTAGAAGACAGCTGAAGGCAGCCCTGCTTGGAAAGTTTTTAATGTTTGATGTTTTACCGTGTTTTTAATATTCTGTTGGGAGCCGCCCAGAGTGGCTGGGGAAACCCAGCCAGATGGGAAGGGTATAAATAATAACTTATTATTATTATAAATTATTATTATTCTCCAGATGTGGTAGACTGCAACTCCCTAAGCCCCAGCCAATTTGGGCAGTGGACAAGGATGGTGGGAGTTGTAGTCTGAAACATCTGGCGAGCGCCACCTTGGCTATTCCTGCTTTATTGTAACATATAGTTTAGTCTTGAGCATATGGATGCAAGGATATGGGTACTCTGTGTGAATAGGTGGCCTACAACTATAATATCTGAGGAGATAAATGATGCCTTCAAGATTCTATAGCTTGTCAGTGGTTACTGCTTTGGGACATCATTTTCAAACTCTGCCTGAGGCTAGATACAGAAGACACTGCCTAACACGGAGCCAGGCCACCGGTCTTGCACTGAGGGGCAGCATCTCTCTGGGGATTCAGACAGAGGGTCTCTCCCACAGCTACCTGGAGATGCTGGGGACTGAATCTAGGAGCAAGGCAGATGTTCTGCCACTGATGAGCTACAGATTTTGAAAAAGCCAAACTGTGACTTTGTCTCTCATGCCTGCGAATCATTAATTCAGCTTTAGGCTGGTCAGAATTGTGCCAGGGCTTCAGAAGGAGTAAACACTGAAAAGAGAAAAACACCAGACAGCCCCAATTAGATAAATCCCTGAAGCAAAGAAGGAGGGGAGGAAGGTCATTGTTTTCTCTTGTTGCTGGCACAATGCATCACAGTGTGGAGCTAAAATTGCTATTTTGATGCATTCGGTTGTGACTATGCTGGATTTCCTAGGCTCGGAGCACTGATTGCTTTGCATTTTTAAATAAACTTCCCACAATAGCTGTCTTCTCGCCTCCCTCCCCTCCTCCCCTTCGTCCCTCTTCCCCAATGAAACCCTAGAGCACCCCTGACATTCAAATGCGGTGCCACCACATTTATTACACCTACGGGCTTTGAAGTCTGCCAAAGGTCAGCATGAAAAAGAAGAACTGGGCCGGCATTATCATTCATAATCTGGGGCAGCAGGGGCTGTTTGCCTCAGAAGGGTCACCCCCCCTCAAAGGGAAGCATGTTGGCATGCTTGCGGAGCGCCAGTTAAGGGCCTCCCCGCTGCCTGAGCCCTGCAGCTCTTCAGCGACAGATATTCCGAAACGTATTCTCCAAAAACATTGCAGTGTCGGTTACAACTTGCCATGCCAGACGGACAAAACAAACACAACAGGTGTGAGCTGTGAAACAAAGGGCATGGCCGGCAGAATACAAGTGTATCCTGGCGTAAGGAACCTGCGGTTTGCCTACCTCAGGGGGAAGGGATGGCTGTGCAGATGCTGGCCCCACTCTGCATGGCCAATGGTCAGGGATAATGGGAGCTGTAATCCAACAACATTACATTCCTTTGTTTTTTATTATTTTTTAAAATGTATTTTTATTAAAGATGTTCTTGATTTACAAAAGTACAGTATGTGCCATGTATCTCATATTTTTTTGCCCATGTAACATTTTTACAAATCAGTTTCATTTGTTGAGACATTAGGAAGACAAGGGGGAAAGAGGTGGGGGGGAGATGGGGGTGGGGTTAGATGGCAATGTTTCTATTATACTTCATATATGTGGTGTTTTGTGTCAGCATCGCTTGTGCAGGTTCTCTGCTGTTCACTTGTGTTCCTTTGGTGGTGAGAGAGGTTGGGATTGGCCTAGGGTGTTGTTAAGTTGTGGGCGAACGTATCAGACGACACAGCGATTCTTCAAACAGCTCTTGTTTATTTCAGAGGCCAGAACTGAACTGAACTGAAGAGCTCAGTCAGCCTGCTTATATAGAGCTCCAGATCAGCGTAACTGTTGCAACTTTCTAAAACTATCGAATCACTGAACGTCACTTTCGATCCTTCATTTGCATAACTATCTACAGTTCCCCCCTGCTGGCCCAGGGTGAAACTTCAGTACATAACAGGTGTGGTTGTTCATTTGTGGTTGGCTGTGGTGATCTTTGTTTTCATGTTTGAGTGGGTGGGTGTTTTGGATCAGGTTAGCCATATTGATTTGTATGCAGTTGGTGGATTTTTGTCATTGTCTTGTTGGGCTGTGTGTGAGATAAAGGGGAGTCTTCTTCTATTTGTCCCCGTGTCAGTTTCAGTTTATTGGTTAATTTTTCTAGTAAGGCTGTTTCCCATACTCTTTGGTACTATTGGTCCATGCTTACACCTGACAGGTCTCTCCAGTGCCTGGTTATGATGCTTCTGGCTGCTGAAAGTAGGTGTGTTATGACAGACCTTTGTGGTGTGAGTGGGCATTATTGTCTTGGAAGACCAATTCAGGGGTGAAGAAGAAGAAGAAGAAGAAGAAGAAGAAGAAGAAGAAGAAGAAGAAGAAGAAGAAGAAGAAGAAGAAGAAGAAGAAGAAGGGGGGGCAGGGAAAAGAGATGTATTTTACCACATTTCTCACATTTTACCAGCAGCAGCAGCAACAACAATTTATACCCCACTCATCTGGCTGGGTTTCCCCAGCCACTCTGGGCGGTTCACAACAGAATATTAAAAACATGATAAAACATCAAATATTAAAAACTTCAGATATCTTCTAGAAGTCAGATAGTTGACTTTTAGTTGATCCCCCTATCTTCTCACTGTTCTCAGAATGGTTTAACAATCAGCTCCTCTTCCCAGGGAGCTCTGAGAATTGTAGATATGTGAAGAGTACAAAGTCTCCTAAAAACATGCAGCACTTTTAAAAAAACAAACAAACTACAGTTCCCAAGACTGTGATTGTTTGAAATGGTACAATAGCGCTTAAAAGTATGGTTCAATAATACCATTTTTTTATTGTTGGTACAGATAGGACCACTGTACCTGAAACTTTACCTTCCCTCATAAACTTCACACTAATCCCTATCATGACAGAACATCTTTCAGGTTTACTCACCTACAAAGGTTAGGAAAGTGGTTCTTTGAGTGATGGCCTTTCCTGTGGTTGTTTTCTGGTTTTGGAGTTTCTTCTTTTTACTCACCTCTTAAGGCACCCAGCAAAGAATCATGTTCAAACCAGCCACCAAAGGCTCAGGTTGCAGTTGTGATCTCGTTTACACCCGTCCACTTACTCAGATTGGCTTTTTTGAGTTTGGCTTTTGGACTGCCATAAATATTTTCCGGCCTTTTTATTTGCTTTAGGGGTTTTCTTTTGTGCCAGTGTGCCTCTTTATCATGGGTAGGCAAACTAAGGCCTGGGGGCCGGATCCGGCCCAATTGCCCTCTAAATCTGGCCCATGGACGGTCCGGGAATCAGCGTGTTTTTAGATGAGTAGAATGTGTCCTTTTATTTAAAATGCATCTCCGGCTTATTTGTGGGGCATAGGAATTCGTTCATTATTTTTTTCAAAATATAGTCTGGCCCCCCACAAGGTCTGAGGGACCCCTGCTCTTTATCATACAGTGGTACCTTGGGTTAAGAACTTAATTCATTCCAGAGGTCCGTTCTTAACCTGAAACCTGAGGTACCACTTTAGCTAATGGGGCCTCCCACTGCTGCCGTGCCGCCGCCACACGATTTCTGTTCTCATCCTGAAGCAAAGTACTATTAACCCAAAGTACTATTTCTGGGTTAGCGGAGTCTGTAACCTGAAGCATCTGTAACCCGAAGCATTTGTAACCCGAGGTATTTGCTGCTTTATTTCGTTCTTGACACCTTTGATGTTTTTTATGAACACCAGTTAAGCTGCCATGAACACCACAGACATATCTGGTGGAAAGGTAACACACAACTTTGTACAAAAAAAGTAAATAAATACCCTCATGGCACTCTTCCATCTCTGCATGATTCAAGGTTACTTCTTGAGTAATTTGTACCCAGGTGAGCTGTAGGAACAGGGCCGTCTTAAGCATATCCAGCGCCATGGTGCAAAGCTCCCTCCGGCGCTCCCCACCCCTGTTTCCCAGAGTTTTTTAGGAAGGATGGCACTGCCAGCGGGGCTGGAGGAAGCGGGCAGCAGCTGGAGGGCGGTTCCTTCGACGGGGAAGGGGCAGAGGCTGGACGCGGCGCCTCCCAGCTCAGCTGGCCGCTTCATGCCACAGTGGCCATGGCAGACGGAGGCTCCAGATGCAGCACTGCTTTGGCGTGGCGTGGCGGAGGCAGGCGAGGGTGGCGAGCTGATGCTGGGAGCCTCCGCCTCTTCCCTGGCTCCCTCCAGAACTTGGTGCCCTTGCACCCCATGCCACTAGCCTCAATGGGTAAGACGCCCCTGTATACGAACAGGGGTGAAGTCGCTGCTGTAGAGGTTTAGTTGCCTCATGGATATGTACTTGGCAGCCGTACCTGGAGATACCAGGGATTGATCCTGCGATCTTTTGCATGCAAAGCAGATGCTGAACCACTGAGCTATCGCTGTTCCCCTTCAATTTAGGAACTGCATGATTGAAATAATAATAATAATAATAATAACAACAACAACAACAACAACAAAAATGGCAGCTGCCCTATATTTAAAGCAAAAAACATAATGTGCATACAGAACTAGGAAGATAGATCTAATGCTTAGTGGTAAGAATAGAATCCCCTTTTAACATTCTCCATGAAGGCCTGCTAAATCCTGCTGAGCCTCCAGCTCTACTGAAGTCCTATATCAAGCCCTTGCTAAAGTCAACAAAGACTTGTTTGTTTCAGTTTTATTAGCTGCCTTTATTTCTGTGGTGTAACGTGATTAAAGAACATAAACTTTGTTGGAGGAGAGAAGAAGAATATGTTGGAAATATAGTGCAGCTTGAGGAAGAAGCAACATGCATAAACATGTTTTTAATCAGTTATGCAAATAAGTCCAAAGAAGTTGCTAACCCTCAACAATGTTTGTACAGTCATACCTCGAGTTGCAAACGTGATCCGTGCGGGAGGCATGTTCGCAACCCGCAGTGTTCACAACCCACAACGCCATGTCTGTGCACACGCATGACACGATTTGGCGCTTCTGTGCATGCGGCGAAACCCGGAAGTAACCCATTCCGGGTTTGGTGCGGTCCGTAACCCAAAAATGTGTAACCCACAACGTTCACAACCCGAGGTATGACTGTATTTGTATTTTGCATTTTTTAGCCTTTTAAAAAAATTCCTGCCTGGTCGCCTACAGTAGTTCTTACTCACCACAGGTGACCAAAGTGGGTGTGCATAAACTTAGCTTCTAAGTCATAGAATTGTAGAGTTGGGACCCTGAGGGTCATCTAGTTCAACCCCGTGCAATGTAGAAATCTCAGCTAAACCATCAATGACAGATAGTCATCCAACCTCTGCTTAAAAACCTCCACTGAAGCCCACCACCTCCCGCGGGAGACCATCCCACTGTCAAACAGCACTTACCGTTAGAAAGTTCTTCCTGGTGTTCAGTTCTGCCGGGACACTGAGGTCCAGTGCCAAGGGCCTTCTGGCAGTTCCCTCACTGCGAGAAGCCAAGTTACACCAGATGTCAAAGAGAACAACAACTACCAGACTTTTAGAAGACATCTGAAGGCAGCCCTGTTTAGGGAAGCTTTTAATGTTTGACGGACTACTGTATTTTAATATTTTGTTGGAAGCCGCCCACAGTGGCTGGGGAAAGCCAGCCAGATGGGCGGGCTATAAATTATTATTATTATTATTATTATTATTATTATTATTATTATTATTATTGGAATCTCCTTTTTTGTAAGTTGAAGCCATCAGTTTGCATTGTTGGATAGAGCAAATTGCAGTTGGTCAACATAGTACAGTAGTAAAAGGATAGTATAGAAATATTGAAAATAGCTAAACAAATATTTTGAATGCCTTCTTTATTCATGGCAGTGAATTCACCTTGGTCCCATCTGCCAATTTTTGGAAAGAAATGGTGGTGAATCTTCCCAGAGCTTGTGGTCATCATGATCCATGACGCAAAACACATCCATATATCATGCAGATATACACATAATCAAAGCGCATAGGATAACGATTCCTTAAGAACAGCCCTAAGCACCTCAGTATGAAATGTAATTAGTCAAGTTACATATTTAATTCCTCTTATCCTCATTGCACGCCTTCCATTAACTTCTTCTTTGCATCTTATATTATTCTTTTGTTATTGTCATTGAAGTGTGCTGCTTGGTCATTTAAGGGCTTAAAGTAGCCACCCCCACACTGGTGTCCTCCAGCTGTTTTGGACTGACGTCATAGTCCCATGATGGAGAAGGCAGACTTAAAATTGTTGCTGTTGTTGTTTAGCCGTGTCTGACTCTTCATGACCCCATGGTTCAGAGCACGCCAGGCACTCCTGTCTTCCACTGCCTCCTGCAATTTGGTCAAACTCATGTTAGTAGCTTCTAGAACACTGTCCAACCATCTCGTCCTCTTCTTCTTGTGCCCTCAGTGATTTAAACTAGCAACAGCAAAAATGCTCCTAATGCACAAGCTACTGTTTTTTTTTTTAATTCACAGATTACCACTTTCACAATAGATTGCAAGCCTGACCAACAGCATTCCTCAGGGTCGGCTCAAGACATTTTGGCACCTGAGGTGAACCACAAAATGGATTCCACCACCACCAGGGAAGAAGGAATGAGTGAAGATCTACATCAGGAAAAAGGTGGGAATAAAGATCAACATTGGGAACAAGGAGGGAGGGAGGAATCAAATCATCATTACTTGATAACTGAAGTGGGACTTTGGTAATATGGTGCCCTGAGGGAGGACAAAATTTGGTGCCCCCTCCCCAATATTTCTTATTTCCAGTCATTTCTTTTGGTTGTTTTTTAATGGATCTTCTCAGTAGGTTCCATGATGATGATGATGGTGATGATGATGATGATGATTTTGCACCCTCCCAGCTCAGTGTCCTGTACCTGCACCACCTTAAATCCAGCGCTGGCATGAATCTGGCCTAGGTGAGGCACTCTTGCTTCCTGGCAGAGCACATCCTGAAGTTTCTACAGTCGTACCTTGGTTTTCAAACAGCTTAGTTCTTGAACGTTTTGGCTCCAGAACGCCGCAAACCCGGAAGTGAGTGTTCCGGTTTGTGAACTATTTTTGGAAGCTGAACATCCAACAGGGCTTCCGTGGCTTCTGATTGGCTGCCGGAGCTCCCTGAAGCCAATCAGAAGCCACACATTGGTTTCTGAACATTTTGGAAGTCAAGCAGACTTCTGGAACGGATTCTCTTTGACTTCCAAAGTATACGACTGTACTCTCAGTTACTTACAATGAAATGGTATTATTAATAATACTTATCATCCCCTTCAGAATACCATGTCATTGTTCACTTTTCTTCATCGGTAACTGCTCTGGCCTTCAGAAAGGCTGCAATTTGACAGAATCAAATTCACAAAGAAAGCACTGTGAGAAAAAACCCATCCAGAGCAAACCTACCATCAGTGCAGACCCTAAAACAGTCTGGCAACAAAAGCGGAATCCAACATGTAGGCCAAATTGATAGGCAGAAAACACTACCCAGACCTCTTAACCACAAGCTGCTGATACCAGACTTGATGCCTGGAGTTTACAACGGTCAAGGGAGCCATGTGTTGCGCACCGACACAGTTGCTGCTCTTAATTCTTCTGGCACACAGTTCCCAAAGGACACATATAGCCTGTAACCAAGAAAGTGTTTAGTGTCTAGTTAGGGCTGAAAACTGATAGGCACACACAACGTTGGGTGCCAGCCATTTGCTTCTTGGGAACGAAGGAATGATAAATTTGGGAACTACTAAGTGGAAGATATCTGCTACGGCTGTGTACACACCATACATTTAAAGCATACAGGCACCTTAAAGAATCCTGGGAACTATAGTTCACACACCCCACAGAGCTGCATTTCCCAGCACCCTTAACAAACTACGGTTCGCAGGATCCTTTGGGGAGGGGAGATGAGCTTTAGATTTTGGTGTGTACACAGCCTTCATGTCTCAAGTTTGTGCTGGTCGGAGGTACGAAAAGACAAGTCCTTATTTCCAACTCATGGATAATATTTCCCTCATTGACAGGACCTGTCCGTACTGTCGGCTGGCATGAAGTAAAGAGGTGAAGCGGCAGGCTTGTTATTTTCCATGACATGAAGGAACAGAAGGGAGACCAGGACTCTGCTGGGTGAGGGGAAACATGGTGGCATGAGAAGAAATGTACAACAAAGCATATTTACAAAAACGAACTTGAGTTTGTAGTTTTAAAATGCTTAGTTTAAAATGCCAGCCATTGAGATCTACTGTATTAGGTGGCTGGGCATGTGGGAAAGGGCCTCTTCAGCGGTGGCCCCTGTCCTTGTGAAATTCCCTCCTTGGGGTGGTCCATATGGCCACTATTCTACTGTGGCATTCATTTTATTCTACAGCGGCTATGCTGTGGCTTATGGTTTTGACGTTTATTAACGGGGCTCAGTACAACAGGGTGACAGAAGCCTCTTATTTAATCAAAATTTGGAGCTAAGCCCTTGTGCTTAGCTAGACTGATGACTGGGAGTGGCCATAACACTGGTCCTGAAAGACCTACATTGGCTCTGAGTACGTTTCTGAGCACAATTCAAAGTGTTGGTCTGATCTTTAAAGCCCGAAATGGCCTCAGCCAGTACACCTGAAGGAGCGTTTCCAACCCCATAGTTCAGCCTGGACACTGAGGTCCAGCTCCGAGGGCCTTCTGGCAGTTCCCTCACTGCGAGAAGTGAAGCTACAGGGAACCAGGCAGAGGACCTTCTCAGTAGTGGAGCCCGCCCTGTGGAACGCCCTTCCATCATATGTCAACAAAATAAACAACTATCTGACTTTTAGAAACATCTGAAAACAGCCCTGTTCAGGGAAGTTTTTAATGTTTTATCTTTTATCGTGTTTTTAATGTTCTGTTGGGAGCCACCCAGAGTAGCTAGGGAAACCCAGTCAGATGGGCAGGGTATAAATAATAAATTTAATATTATTATAAAATTATTTTTCTAATAATCTTCTCCTAGGAGTCTTCTCAGGTGGCATTTTGTTGTGGAATTGGTGCTGCTCCAGCCCAGAAGTTGTTTTGCAGTGTCCACACGATGTGGAGCTACCTTGCAGACTCCCGCCCTAGTACAGATCAAGTTGATCGATCACCACAGTTTCCATGCATTCAGTTATGTGGACCCAACCCTGATTGGCCCAAGCTTGTGGAACAGCCTCCTGAGGAGATTAGGCTGATATTAGACATGTATCTTCTTTGCTGAACTTTATGCACATGACTAAGGGCTCACCCAGCCTTTGCTTGTCTTATGCCTTGAAAACACAGGACTGAGAGGTTTCCCACTTCAGCATGGGTCCCATTGGTTAAGAACAGTCTGGTTTAAGAACGATTTGGTTTACAAACTCCGCAAAACCAGAAATTGTGTCTTGGTTTGAGAACTTTACCTCGGTCTAAGAATGGAATCTGAATGGTGAAAGGGCACCAGTGGCAGGAGGCCTCATTAGGGAAAGGGCGCCTCGGTTTAAGAACGGTTTTAGTTTAAGAATGGACTTCCAGAACGGATTAAGTTCGTAAACCAAGGTACCACTGTATTGTTTTATTGCCTTGTGGATTGCTTTTATGCACATTGCTTGGAAATGCAAATGATTAAGCAGGATATAGAGACCTTAAACAAACAAACAAACAAACAAACAAACAAACAAACAGGCAACACTCTGTTTATCTCGAGAAGCAAGCCTATGAAGGCCATGTTTCACCAGAATCTGTGCAATATCCTACGCTTCCCAATCTCTGTATTTCTAAAGCAATTGGCATATAGTGAGTGGAGCAGTTTATAAGGTAATGATGGACGGCTGTTTCCTCCTGTAAACAAATGGCCCTATCTCCATCTTTGCCTCCCAGGGAATCAATTCGCAGGTGGTTTGGCAGGTTGCAACATCCTTAAAGGTAAGGTGGGGGGGGGGGAATATATATCTCTGCGTAAACTGGAAGCTTGCTGAAACTTTATACGACATTGATTTTGCAACCAGATATAATGTCAAAGTCCCTGTATGGTTGTTCTCAAGCCATAATAACAATTCTGGTAACAAGCAACTGGCTGCTTCACAATCCCATTATCAGAGAGCTGGAACTGGAGCCACAATGTTCAAATTAATCAATGGCATCATCATCATCTCCTTGGAATTAATAGAGGGTTTTAGGGAACGGGGGGGGGGGGCAGAATTACTTAGAAAGAGATTTCCCCTTCTGAGAGCAAAACGCTACAGACTTTGGTTGCTTGAGACTATTGCCACTCTCTGTTGTTTCACTGCCGAAAACCTCTGTAGATCAGTCAATGGAAGAACCATAGTTGGAGTGAATGTTTCTGCTTCATCATATCCTAGTCTGTTTCCAGTCTGGCATCCTGTTTGTGTACTTGGTACTGCAATCTTGCTCTGAGCCCTGTGGGTGGGATAGACCCCTGACCATTAGGTCCAGTCGTGGCCGACTCTGGGGTTGCGGCGCTCATCTCGCTTTATAGGCCGAGGGAGTCGGCGTAGAGCTTCCGGGTCATGTGGGCAGCATGACTAAGCCGCTTCTGGCGAACCAGAGCAGCGCACGGAAACGCCATTTACCTTCCCGCCAGAGTGGTACCTATTTATCTACTTGCACTTTGACGTGCTTTCGAACTGCTAGGTTGGCAGGAGCAGGAACTGAGCAATGGGAGCTCACCCCGTCGTGGGGATTTGAACCGCCGACCTTCTGATCAACAAGTCCTAGGCTCTGTGGTTTAACCCACAGCGCCACCCGCGTCCCTCAGCAGTAAACTTCATCCAGTTCAGTGGGGCCTACTCTGAGTTAAGCATGCAGGATGACTACCCAAACACTGTAAATACAACCCTTGGGGATGTTTCTAATTTCATAAAATAGGGTTAATATGTAGGAACCAAAGATCAGGGGCACATGCAAGTCCTGCAAATTCTTGTTAATTCTGTTTCTCATCAGATGCGAAGCTAACAGATGAAAGGTTTTTTTAAAAAATGTGTTTACAAACACTTCGTCAGATTTGATTAAACCACAGTGCCGAGACTAAACAAAAAGCAATCTGTAACGCAGACCCATGTCACGGAGATATCCTTGAAGCATTGCCTATTTGGAGTGGACAGCACATGAAGCTTACCATTCTCTACCATTGATCCCATTAGTTTAATGCCCGTATAACAATGTGACCAAGTGTATGCAAAGAATGGCTATGGGGTGGAGGGCGAGATTGACTGGGATCCCCATGCAAAATAAGTCCAAGAGCCAGACTGATGTAGTGCATACTGGTTGGACCTGGGTTCAAATTCCTGTTCAGTCCTGGAGCTCATTGGGTGACGTCCTTGGGCTACTCCTAGCCTGCCTCACCAGATTGTTGTGAAGATAATCCCTGTTGCCACGAGCTTTAGGTGATAGATTGAGGAATACCTATGCCTTGTGAAATAGCTGCATGAAACACAGTCCGGACTAGAATTATGCATGTTCTGTGATACTGTGCATGTAGTTCAGTGCTCTCTTTACTTGTGAACATGTAAATAAAATAAATGCAATTTTAATCTTAATTCAATAAGTTTTATACATAGGGGTTTCATTGCACTTCACTCTGTTTGATTGTGGCCATTACATTTACCATTATTACCTATCTGAAAAGTAACACTTCTCTTTAAGCTACAATATCATAATTGTTGGGGGAAATAAACAAAAGAAATGTTCACATTACACTATGCATGTGTTTTGATGTTTTTCTAGTCTTTTAAATAATATTTTATACTTTAGCAGAGCAGCTTGGAAAATTTGCGGGAAAAACACCAAGGGCCATGTGAATTCAAGGAATTGTAGTTTTGGAAGGTACCCCAACCAATGGCCATCTAGTCCAACCCTGAAATAGAATCAGTTTCTGTTTCGGAAGGGGTGAAATGGAACTGGAATGAATTCCTTTTTACAATGAACTTTCCAAGCACTGGGTCCACAAGATGGAGGATGCCAACTGTTGATGGAGACATTCACTCCAGAAGCAAATCTGTATTATTATTATTATTATTATTATTATTATTATTATTATTATTATTCTTCCCCTTTTCCCCCCAGATGGGACTCAATGCAGCTTACAGATAAAAATAAGAACTGCCGAAAACAATCATTAAAAAGCAATTAAACGTTGATAGAATTAAAACTATAAGCATCTATAAAATCTATTAAAACCACACCAGTAATTCCAATAGAAACAGCACAACACCAGCCCTTTCGATTGAAAGCAGTCAGTTCCCCAAAGCCTTTCGGAACACGAAAGTCTTCGCCTGCCAGTGGAAGGGCAGCAAACAGGGAGCCAGTCTAGTTTTTCCAGGGAGGAAGTTCTGAAGTCTAAGAGAGCAATTACCGAAAGGTCTGCACAGATATGAAAGCAGCACCTTTCCTCATCTTGCAAAAGTGGACATGTGATTTAGCTCTGCCTCTCAAGGAGGGGATGCTATTTGACAAAAATCTGTTTCTCTGGGAGGTCAGCCCATGAAAGAGCTTCAACAATTCAGGAAACTGATCTTTCACTCTGTGAGCTTCCTTGGGCATTCTGGCTGTTTAGTTAGCTTGAGTGCTGGCTGGAAAAATATACATGAGATTCCTTTTATGACGTTTGTGGTTGCAAAAGAGTTGCACAGACGTTGGTACATATCAAAGCATTGTTTTATAGCAGCCATTCAGGATCTCACTTTATGTTTGTAGGGGGCGGGTTAGTTATTATTGTCTTGCGGTTAAGCTTATGTGGGTTTAGATTTGACTTGACTTTAGAATTTATGTGTACATATGGGAATGAAAAATGCCAATGTGTAGTGAAAACTGCCCTGTTTACTCATACCTTCCCAACAAGGCTAAGATGCAAACAACGTCATGATGAGCGAAGGGGTCTAAACAGTATTTGAATTTCTATGGTTACTCACCTTGGGACCCTTCAAACAAGGTGCAAAATAATTTCAGTTAATAATATAAAATGAGAACTACTTGGAAGTCCATGCCCTTTCATCTGGAAACCCTTTGTCTTAGAAGACTACATCATCTTTGCGGTCATGGTTGCTACGTGGAAAAGGAGATGCATTCAGTACTTGTTCAATGGAACTCATCTTTATGCAGGTCTGCACAATATTTTACCTGCCAAACTGAATGCAGACCATCATCCATGTATAGGATTGCACCCCAGAATGCTAAATCAAGAGGACGTCCGGACCAGTTTGTTGAGCTTTCATGCTGATTTGTTTGCAGGGAGATTATATGACATTGCTATTTACAGTGGTACCTCGGGTTAAGTACTGTTCTTAACCTGAAGCACCACTTTAGCTAATGGGGCCTCCCACTGCCAGAGCACTGCCAGAGCACAATTTCTGTTCTCATCCTGAAGCAAAGTTCTTAACCCGAGGTACTATTTCTGGGTTAGCGGAGTCTGTAACCTAAAGCGTATGTAACCTGAAGTGAATGTAACCCGAGGTACCACTGTATTCTGATTTGTCTGTGGGGCAGTTAGATGATGCTGCATCAAGCCAGGTGTTATCCCACATTTTCCAGTCTATTTTCTCATCACTTTCCTTATTGCAAAAGGTCCCGTCTTCTGGGCTAGTGCTAAACTTCCCAGTCAATTATATTAGCATCGCCTGAAATTGCTGATATGAGATTGAATCCCATGCCACAAAACAGTGACATTCTGAAAGTATCCCCAGACTCAGATGAACAGGTAAGGTAGTGCTGGAAGTTGACTAAATTCCACCGCAGGCAAAATCTAACCCACCCACCCCAGCTTGCCTGGAAGAAAAAAAACAAAAGCGTTTTTGTGGCAATGGGTTTATCACTGATCTTTCCCCTTTTTGTTCTTCCACTTCCAAGTCTCCCACGTGCAAACACTCGCAGCTGTCTGAGGGGAGGTTTTAGTATGGCCTCATTATTGCAAGCCGGCTGCATCACACATAATACCTTTATGAGGTTTCCAACACACACACACACCCTTTTTATTGCTGCTACAAAGCTATAACCAGATGACGCAGCTTTTTGTCACCTAATGTGCTGTTAAACTACTCTTCAAAGCTTCCAAGCCGCACCAAACTCTCCAATATTGTCCTGGCTCCCACCCAGACCACGATGACCGAGGCTCTTCCTTGAGAGTAAGGAAGGGATTTTTATTGAGGCAGAGAAGAGCTATAGGCTCAACTGCAGGTAATGTAGTGCAACAGCTGCTACAGTCAGGCTAAATGACAGGAAATGTGAGTCTAACTGGATTGGGAGCAGCAGTCCAAGTTTAAGGAGTCCCTGATCAGGGCATGGAGTTCAGAACTGCATGGATAGTTCAATTGGTTAGAGCGTGGTGCTGATAACGCCAAGGTTGCAAGTTTGATCAACTGCATATTATTGCAGGAGTTGGACTGGATGCTCCTCAGGGTCCCTTCCAACTCTACATTTCTATGACTCTATGGAAGCAATGGAGTTGTCCCAATGAGTGGTCATGTCCACCCACCAAGCTTTTAAAGCTCATTCATGAGGCTCTCATGCCTTGCAAGCCTGTCACACATGCAGATACGCGCTACAATTGGGACAACGTGTCTGTTACTGGGTGACCATGGTACCCTCCAGGCTCCTGTCCCTCCACCCTTAGCCGTTGGCTTATGATCCCTTTGGATCCTGTTGCGGCACTCCTTTCCCCTAGGAAGAAGAGGAGAAATGGGAGTACAGTTTTCCCAGCCTAGGCAGCCAAATCCTGGAAGAGGGACTTCCCCCCATGCCAATGGCCAAGGGTGATTGGAGTTGTAGTTCAACATCCAGAGGCCCAAAGGTCCCCCAACCTGCCATGCTGGTTGTGGAGGAAAGGACTTTCCTTCCTTGAAGGAGTGTCTCCACTCCCATTGTTCTGCCCAGACACTGAGGCCCAGCTCCAAGGGCCTTCTGGTGGAGAGCAAAGGGCCTTCTCAGTAGTGGCTCCCACCCTGTGGAACACCCTCCTCTCAGATGTCAAGGAAATAAACACTATCTGACTTTTAGAAGACATCTGAAGGAAGTTTTTAATGTTTGATACTTTGCTGTGTTTGATGTTTTAATTTGCTGGAAGCCGCCCAGAGTGGCTGGGTCAACCCAGTCAGATGGGCAACATATAGAGTGGTACCTCTGGTTACGTACTTAATTCGTTCCGGAGGTTTGTTCTTAACCTGAAACTGTTCTTAACCTGAGGTACCACTTTAGCTAATGGGGTCTCCCGCTGCCGCCGTGCCACCAAAGCACAATATCTGTTCTCATCCTGAAGCAAAGTTCTTAACCCGAGGTACTATTTCTGGGTTAGCGGAGTCTGTAACCTGAAGTGTATGTATCCTGAAGTGTATGTAACCCAAGGTACCACTGTAAATAAAAAATAATTATCATTATCATTATTCCTCTGCGGCAAGCATGGAAATGAAGAGGGCTGATGGAGGAGGGATGGAATAATCTGCTGCTGCCCCTCCACCAGCCTGCATAGTAGCTTGCACAGATTTATTCTATGGACTCGCCTGCATGAGACTCCTGGCCACTCACTGCTATCCAGCAAGTTGTTAATTCAGGGGTATGGAACCATTTTCCAGGCCAAGGGACACATTCTCTTCTGCACAACCTTCCAGGGGTCACAAGCTAGCCATAGACTGCCTCTCCTCACATAAACCGTCCCGGACTCTGTGTTCTTCATCTGTCTTTATGTGCCCCCTCTACATGAGGTCAGGAGAACAGGACTTCTCTGCAGTGGCTCCCCATTTACAGAATGCTCTCCCCAGGGAGGTTCGCCTGGCACCTTCATTATATATGTTTAGGCGCCAGGTGAAAGTGTTCCTCTTTTACTAGGCCTTTGGCTGATTAATATTCTACAGCATTTTGAATGTCTCTGCGGAAAGGGGAGGGGTGTTATTGTTTTGCCGTTTGATTTTAATGATTTACTTGTTTTTATCCTGTATTTTATTCTGTGAGCTGCCCTGAGATCTTATAATGAAGGTAGGTATATAAATCTTAAGAAAATAATAATAAATAAATAAGTGGGCAGAGCAGTCAATGCAGATTTTAACCTTTCTACAAAAAGGCTATGTTATGTACTGAGTTGAATAGGATCCAAAAGGCAGCAGTCTGATTGGTCCTAGAATAATAGTATTCAGAAAGCAGCAATCTGATTGGTCCTAGTACAATAGGATTCAGAATGCAGCAGTCTGATTGGTCCTAGAACAATAGGGTCCATAATGCAGCAGTTTTATAGGTCCACAGGAGCCACCTAGTTGGAGCCAATCCAGTTCCAGGTGGAAGTGAATCCGCAAGCTGATTGGCCTACAGGTGAATCCCGGAATTAGCCAATCACGTGGGGCCCATTGTGTAAATAATGTATATAAAGCAGACATTCTGGGGGAACTTCTATTCCTCCTCACCACTATGAGCTGAAGAAAGAGCATGAAATCCACTCTCGACTCCAAGTATATTTCAGGCTAGTTTCTTCATACTTAAGCACTCCTCTCTGTCCTCCATCAGAGTTTAAGGACCCATTCCAGCCAGGCAAAAACATCCAAGGAGGCTGCAAACCAGGCCAGTAGAAGGGTTGGCTGGGGAGGGGGGTGGAGTGGCCTGCAGAGATCCCTGGGGGCCAGATAAGAGAGGTCTAGAGGGCCACATTCAGATCTTAGGCCTAAGGTTCCTCACCCTTCTATTAAAGACAAGCCTGCAACAATGGTCAGATGCGTAAGGTGGGCTGGAAGGACCGGGTGTAGGATCTAGGTGGTGACAAGGGATCTCTTGACCTTGCCTAACTTTGCAAATGTGGCTGATTTCCACAGAGCCATTTGCTCACACTAATTCCAGTGTCGCACTGCCAGCGCCTTTTCGCCTTCATGTGCAAGTTTGTACACCCAGGCGGGATGCAGCAGCAAACTTTCGCTTTGATGTCCAGCCTGCCCAATATGTATTTAAATATTTAGCCAGGCAACAGACTGCCACATAAATGTTGATATTCACGTACATCCACCTCAGAAAAGTGCTTACTTTTGAAGGGGAATATTGCTAAAAAAAAACTCCCCCGCCTGTCAAAAGCTGTTTACTGCCGACTCTTAAGTATGAAGGGAATCAGCCCAGTTGATAGTAAATTATATTATTTCTTCCTCCTCCTGTTATTTTTCCTCTGATGTCCTTGCTCTGTTTGGCTTTAACCCGTTGCAGAAGATGTTTACATAAAGCAGGAAAAAATAAATGGTCCAAATTAGACAAATATGAGGAGTAACGCCTGTCCGAGGCCAGGCCAGGAGGGAGGCTCAGGCTTCCAAATCAAAGCATATGGCGTCCAAACCTGCATCGTGAAGAAGCTGGAGTTGACTAAACCGCACAAAGTGTTCTGTACACACAGAGACGATTACAAATGACTGCACTGTGTTGGGCGAAGGATGGCTTTGCAGCTGGGTGTGTTTAATGCCTCTCATTTACGCATGCCTGACACTCGGCCAAGGATTCCTATATGCACTAAGCTGTCGGTCCCTGGCAGGTCACGTGGCTGCCCGTGGACAGATGATTCACGTGGGAAGCCTCGAAAGCCCAGGGCAGTTAAACAAACAGGCCCATGTGTCTAGTCATTAAGATGTGCTTGTGAAACATGATTCTGGCATGACCGACACTAAATGGAGCTTTAAATCTGCCCTCGATTCCTCTTTTCTCCGTTCCATGCTGCCTCCTCGGGCTGAAAGAATTGTTCTTCCACAGAATGCTTTGGGGTTTCAAATCGTCTCTTTGAGAACACCACAAAGCTCCCACTGTGGTATTCAGTGACATCATTCGCACACATCCATGCCTTTTTGGGTGTTTTTTTTACTAGGCTTTCCAGGTGTTTCTCTACAGGGGTTTGGTTCAGACATTCAGACAAGTCTGCAGGCAAGGACTGTCTTGGTTTAATTGGATGTGGGGGACCGCATTAGGGGCTGGTGAGTCAGTTACAAATGCTGTCGGTATCGTAAGTAAGAAATACAGTACATATCTCTCTTTTCACAACGTTTCCTCCTGTCCTGGTTTTAAATTATTTTTGCTGTTGTGCTCATAGCATGCTGGTTTTGGGTTGTTGTTGGGGGTTTTCCTGTTTGCTGTTGTGTAAAAATTAGTTTAGTGCTTTACTGTTTTCGGTTTGGAATGTGTTTTTGTATATTTTCATGTCTCCGTAAACCACCCAGAGAACTTATGAGAGAGGGAAAGAACTTCTGTATCCACATTCTCTACACAGTGCACAATTCCATCATGACTCCTCTGATTAGCCTTTTCTCTCAGCGGAAAAGCCCCCAATGTAGAAGAAACCTTCATAGGGAACTCGCTGCTTCCTCTTGATGCTTCTGCCTGCTCATCCTTCCACCAGCAGGTGGCAGTGTAGGGAATCAGCACCGGACCCTTTGGACTCCTGCCTTGTTGCAATTCCTGCATTGCAGGGGGTTGGACTAGATGACCCTAGGGATCCCTTCTAACGCTACAATTCCACAATTCTATCTAAACTGCAAACAAATACCATATAATAGAGTAGGGCTGCCATACATCTGGATTTTCCTGGACATCCCTGGGATTTCAAAGGCGGAATTGAATTTCCAAAAGGCGGCACTTTGTCCTGGATCTTAGGCAAGTCAATTGGAAAATCACATTTTTTGGGGCATATTTGTGTAAAAAAAAAAAAGCAGCTCAACAATTTTCGGCATGTCCTGGTTTTTACTTCTTGAAATATGGCAACCCTCATTTAGTGTTGGTCTCTGGCATCATCATTCCCTCTATTTCTGATGCTTAGACATGCTGTTGCTTACATAGCCAAAAGCACACCATGCAAACCCACCAGGGAAATATCAGCAGGCTCAGGGGAGCCGTAAGATGCAGAAGTAGGGCTGTAGTTCAGTGGTAGAGCATCTAGGTCCCAGGTCAGGCATCCCCAAACTCAGCCCTCCAGATGTTTTGAGACTACAATTCCCATCATCCGTGACCACTGGTCCTGTTAGCTAGGGATGATGGGAGTTGTAGTCCCAAAAAACATCCGGAGGGCCAAGTTTGGGGGTGCCTGTCCTAGGTTCAATCCCTGGTATCTCCTAGGAGGGCTGGGAGAAGCTCCTGCCTGAAAGCCTGGGCTGCTGCTGCGAGTCAGTGTAGACAATACTGAGCAAGATAGACCAATGTTCTGATTCAGTATATGGCAGCTTCCTATATTCTCAATTCTTTCTGATGCACCCAGGATACCGCATTTGTCAGCAGTATCCAGGCGGAAATCAGCCAAATGTCCAGGGAAGAAGCTCAACAACTTTGCCCAAAAAAAGCTCAACATCCTTTTTCTCCGGATCTTCACTGTTTGAAATGTGGCAACCTTAGCATTCATTTGCACGCAAGTTCTAGCCACGATGCTGAAATGGAAATGCAAGCAGCTATGGCTTTCTATGCAAGTTCTCCTCGCATGCATGGGAGTTCTGCTGTAAAACATTTATTAAAAGGTCTCTAAAGAAAAAAACGGGGAAGCGGGTGGTGCTGTGGGTTAAACTACAGAGCCTAGGACTTGCCAATCAGAAGGTCGGCGGTTCGAATCCCCACAACAGGGTGAGTTCCCGTTGCTCGGTCCCAGCTCCTGCCAAGCTAGCAGTTCGAAAGCATGTCAAAGTGCAAGTAGATAAATAGGTAAACTGTGTTTCCGTGCGCTGCTCTGGTTCGCCAGAAGCGGCTTAGTCATGCTGGCCACATGACCCGGAAGCTGTACGCCGGCTCCCTCAGCCAATAAAGCGAGATGAGCGCCGCAACCCCAGAGTCGGTCACAACTGGACCTAATGGTCAGGGGTCCCTTTACCTTTACCTTAAAGAAAAAACCATCAGACTCTCTGTCAAATACCCATTTTAGACAGTGTTTCTGTTTGAGCCCCAGGTTTTTAAATGCTCCGTTCCCCTGTCTTTGTCAATGCATTGGTTGGAACAGCTGCCTGGATACTTGGAAAGTGAGCAAATTTTATGGATTAATATTTGCAGGGAGGGATATTTTAGTTTTATATATAAATATTGGCTTATACTGCAAACCGGAAGCTTTAAATATATTAGACGGGCCAATGATTTCAGGACTGAATAGGACCTCAGTAGCAAGCCATAGCTTTCTTTAGCACCTTTGTATGTCAAGCCCCCCTCCCAAAATGGTATGCTTCACTCTCAATCATAGATTTCCCAGAGATGTGTCAGTTTGGATTTGTTTCAGCTATTTATTCCAATGCCCAGATAAAGTGGAGAGAAATACACATCGGCCATCTGAATTTCCCTCAATGTGCAGTGGAATTTGGTCAAATGGGTTCCAGACGCTGGGGGACGGGACATGCTTCTGATCCATGAACATCAACTTGTGAATGGTCTAGCAATCAATCCCTCTTTATGGGGAATTGCTGTAAGTCAGATGGGAAATTGTAGCTCTGTTAGGAGAATATGGGGTCTCCTAACTACTGTCAACACCCTTAACAAACTACAATTCCCGGTTATGATTCACTGGGCTAAAGGTTTTGGATATAATATACAACTGAGTGACTGGGTGAAATTATAGAAAGAAGGTTTAAAGCTTACTGCATGTAATGCATTAAAAGAAAATGTGATGAAAATGATGTATAGATGGTATATCACTCCTGTTAAGCTAGTGAAAATGTATAAAACTAGTAATAAATATTGGAAATGTAAAGAAAAAGAGGGAACATTCTATCATATGTGGTGGGAATGTAAAAAGGTGAAATGTTTTTGGGAGATGATATATAATGAGTTGAAAAAAAATGTTGAAATATACATTTACAAAGAAACCAGAAGCATTTCTATTGGGAATGGTGGGAAGTGATATAAATAGAAAAGAATGTAAGCTTTTCTTATATGCAGTAACAGCAGCTAGAATACTATTAGCCCAGAAATGGAAGCAAGAAGAATTGCCAACGATCAAAGAATGGAGGATGAAGTTGATGGACTATGCAGAATTAGACAAATTAACAGGAACCGTCCGAAACCGTCAGGACCAGAAATTCACCGAAGACTGGAGTAAATTTAGGAACTATAAGAAAAGTATTTGTGATGATCAGACGACGTTTGTAGGTTTGCAAGAAGTTCTGTGAGGAGCATTGTTGGAAATATTGTAAAAATGGAAAAGGGGAGATGATAAGTTAAGAGAGGTAAAGACAATATAAAATTAAGTAATGCATAAAAAGAGGTTAAGACGGAAGATCATCGGAGGTGCTGATAGAAGTAAAAAAAAAATGTATTTGTAATAATTTGTGTGGTACGTTTTATAATTTGTATGTTAAAATTAATTAAAATGTATTTAAAAAACAAAAACAAACTACAATTCCCAGGATTCTTTGAGGGAAGCCTTGAATGTTGGTTTGATACTGCTTTGAAAGTATAGTGAAGATGGGACCTTGGTATCTTATGCTGGAAGAAGGCTTTGCTTTTCATAAATCCAAACAGAACTGAAGCCATCTATCAGTTCATTCGGTAACAGGTAAATGTTAAATGCCATTGCATGTCAGCTATTAAGTATAGTCAACTACTGAATGACACTGCAGGTTATCTGAGAAATAAAGGAAAATACTACTCATCGTTTCATGTCCGGTATTAAATACCACTGAATGCAAGCTCAAATATAAGTAAACACTTAAAAGAATGTTGTGTGGCATCTTCCAGAACCCTGCCACATATCAACTATCGACTATCAAATAGAAATATCAACTGTGTAACGAATGTTCAAGAAATATTTGAATTGTATCCATCAAAATCTATGGAGAGTATTTCAGAAAATTTATTTCCACTTTAAAGCAAATGTTTATGGGACTATGGTGCAGGGAGTGATGAACACGTTCTCTGTGATCTCAGGTTATAAGGCAGACTCATTACCTCATTGTGAGCAAAACTTGGAAAAGCTTCATTTTGCTGATTGGGCTTAGACTCCAATTAACCTTGTCTGATTTTGCTGTTACATCGACTTTGTACTGGGATTTCTCTGGCCTCATTGCTGAATTACTTCATCCTTTAGTGCCTTGCTCCTTTCAACCTTGCCTTTAGCACCGAACGCTGCCTTCCTTATTTGTATGAATAACAGGCAGCAGACCCGATACTGATGAGATGAGAACGATAATATAGCGGAACCAGGGAAGCAAGAAGAGAGAGCCTGTTGCTCCAACTGCATTTTGGGTGTGCTTTATTCCCTTTTCATAAGCAACCGTCTTTCTTTTTCCTTCCTTCTCTGCCGAACCCCCCCCCCCATTTCCCCTTTCAAGTCACCTCTAATTGAGAAAAACAAATGCCAACGTCTTTTGGTGCATTAGTGTGAACAAGCTCCTCCATTGGCTACCTCCCCTTTCCTCTTTGGTTTCATGGAAGACTAAAGATAAGCTCTTTTCTGCCTCAGGAAATAAAACTGCAGAGGATATTCGCACACACTCCAATTAATTTAATCAACCCACACCCACTGGAGGGGCCAAACGATCTGGAGGGAAACTGTAATATGATAAAAGCCTGTAGTTGTGCACAAATACACACACACACACAGAGAGAGAGAGAGAGAGAGAGAGAGAGAGAGAGAGAGAGAGAGAGAGAGAGAGAGAGAGTGTGTGCCAGGCTGTGCTGCCCCAGCTAATTCTTGTGCTAACAGAGATTATCTCCGTGCTAAAAAGACAGCAGAAAAAATGGCATGAATAAGACCTAGAGATGGACAAATCTGCCAATTTCACATTCTCCCTGTTTCCAATTTTCCCATTCTTAAGAAAAAGTTGCCATATTCAGTATCTCTTTGCAATTTTTTTCAGGCCTCACAAAAATTCACCAGCACTTCTCCCCCTATACATATTTTTGAAAGGCATCTCCTTGGATACATTTATTTATTTCATAAAATATTACTATTAAATTAATTATATCCCCTTCAGTAGCAGGTCCCAGAGCAGGATACAGGAAACTAAAAATTAAAAAACAGTTAAAAGCAGAATTCTTGTTGGCATCCGGCCATCTCGAGAGACCATGGAGTGCACCTCCATTGCATTAGCGGCAGAAGGAGGCGTACAAGATGCTATCCAACCATCTTAGGGACTCCACTCTGGATTTGTGTAGGGTTCACTCCTTAGCCTTTTCTTCCCCTGAAGATATCTTGCAAGGCAGTGGAGATTTAGGATCAGAGTTTGCCTTCTCCTAGATGGGTCACCTTCCCAGGTGGACAAGCCCCATCTGCCTCTCAATTCCCTCTACAGCATGTGCAGAAGTCATCTTCTTGACCATTGGAGCCACTATAGGTCTCTTCCACTCAGTCTGCTGGAGCCTTTCTCTGCATCCAGTGTGTGTGTGTGTGTCCCTAACTCACCAAAGGTTTGAGACCCATCAGCTACCCTCACCTGGTTTAGCTGGCCAGTCAAAGCCGTTTCCTGGTGTGTGGCTGCTGTTGCATGCTGACAGCTCCTTTGAGTCACAGGTGAGAGTTGAGTGCAGGGTGGGGACCAAAGGTGGACAAACTACCTCCCAAAAAACACAGTACAGTCACAGGAATAGGGTGGATCCTGAAAACACACATCTCAGGTGTCAAAAGACCAGGGTAAAGAGCTGTGTCATAGAATCATCAAACTGTAGAGTTGGAATGGACCTTGAGGGTCATTTTGTCCAACCTGTACATTTATGCTAAGAGGGAATTCCACAACTTAGGGGCTGTCACAGAGAATGCCCTCTGCTGGGCCGCCACCCAACTTCTGACAGAGATGGAACTACCAAGATTAGGTACCTTTGCTGATCTTAACCCCCAGGAAGATCTTCAATGCACTGTAATATATGATCTTTCATATATTACAGTGCATTTTTACATGTTGTTTTCCCTAGGGTATGTGATTTCACACACACTTCCCTTTAATATAAGCATTTTTCTAACTTCCATGCAACGCTTCTGTTTCCATTACTTAAAACACTGCAATAAAACTGGCACACAGAACCAAAGTATCTAAACACTTGCACTCCATCCCAGCTTTTTTTGAAAAGCATTGTCATCAAAAAGAAGAAGGTTTTTTTGTGTGTATGGAAAGGGAGGCCATCAGGCCTTTCATGCAGGTTGATAAAAGAGCCTAACATTTTTTCTCATTTTCAGGGGCAAACAACCATCACCTACCAATGCAAAGTGAGACCTCCAGATGTTGGTCCAGTTCTGCTGGGAGCAAGAGGCTGTTTGAGAGCCTCTCTTTACATCTTAAGATCAAACATTTGGGAAGAAATTTGGCTGCCCCTAGGGACCCAATTACAACAGGGGAGAGTTCGTTCCTCTTAGCAAATTGCCGTTCCCTTCTGTTCTACCTGAGAGCAACAGGGAGGTGCAAAGGAGATGCCAGTGATTTAACAACTGAGAGACGTGTGATGTTTCGCATGGGTGAGTAAACTGTTACTTCATCTTATTGCTAACACTATATGTACCCTTTTGTGAGTGGCATCTATATAGCATCAGAAGGCAGCAGCAATAACCATAAAGCGGGAGCGGTTTGCTTGCTTCTTTTTGAAATTCACCAGGATCTGAATTCACAGCTGTCCCAGTGAGCCAGAGCCAAACAGCATCCTCCCTGATGACACTTTTCTATTGCATGAGTCAATATCTTACGTCCCATTGAATCATTCATTGGTTTATTTGTGTGCCACTTTCCCACAAGTTTCTGCAGCTCACGGCAATTGAAATGAACAACAGGAACAATCAGGAAAGCACATATTCGAAAGAATCTGAAGTTAGCACAATGCAAGTAAGGAAATACAAAAAAGGAAAATCAATTTGTGCAACATGATATAGAACGAGATAGCTCAGTTGGTTAGAGCATGGTGCTGATAATGCCAAGGTTGCAGGTTCGATCATGTAAATGATCCTCAGGGTCCATTCCAACTGTACAATAATTCTATGATTCTATGAAATGAACTAACCTAACTAATCTAACAGTTGAAAACTAAACAGGAGAGAGAATAATGCGTAAGGCTTCCTTAGCCAGCTAGCCAGCAGTACCCTAGGGCTGTGCACCCACCCCACCTTTAAAGCACACCTCTCCCAAGAATCCTGGGAACTGTAGGTTTATTGCTCACAGAGCTACAGTTTCCAGCACCCTCAACTTACTAAAGATCCCCTGCTTTTGGGGGGGGGGTTGCTTTAATTGCCTGGTTTGTATGCAGCCCTAGAGTACTGCCCACTCGCTAAGTAAGCTCTCCGTCCGAAACCCCTCCCTGAAAGCTAGATGGGACAGTGGCCTCACTCTGGTAAAGCTGCTTCCTATGTTACTTCCTATGTACTTCCTACCAGATCCATGCCACCATGAAATCCATGTATTAGCAGCAACAGCAGCACCACCACCACCAAACATGTCATCATGATTGAGGATGTCCACACCACCATGTTCCAGATGATGCACCTGTATATATTAATTTGGATCAGAGCCTCCATCCGCCAACATTCAGGGGGTCCACCATAGTTCTCCTCCCACCCTGGCTCTACCCCAAAAGAGATTGCACCCATCATGAGCTCTCACCCACACTACATTCCTCACCGTCACAGCCAACCAGCATCCATACATCCAGACTGGGGCCATAAACAGAGACCCGGAAATCCTTGTGTTGAAGGTATCCCAGACACCAATTACTAAGGGCCTTGAAAATTAATGCAAGAACGCAGAACCTGACCTGGTTTTAAGCACCTGAGTTAATGTGTGGTGAATAGCCTTCCCGCCATCAACAGACCAGCTGCAGCATTTTGCATTGGCTGGGTGCATCTGGTTCAGATGATCCTTTAGAAACAACAACAGGCCCTTCTGTCTAGTCCTAGTTCTCTGCAATTATTTCCAGTTTCAAAATCCCTAGAAGGAACAGTTATCCCACTGGTCTCTTTAGAAGCCACCCCATTCTGATACCACGTGTTGTCTGTTGCACTTTCACCATGGCTTTCTTGTTCCACACTTGTATGAGTAATGTAAGGTATTGTTTGTGTGGGTGCATATATCCTGGTGTTTCTTGACGCAGGTCAACAGAGCGGGGAGCCCAGGAGGGTACTTAGAAGGAAAGTGCACAGTGAATTCATTTCAGCATTTACAAATTGGCTTGAAAGAGTGTGGTCAGATGTCTGGTGAAGACTCAGCAACAGATGGAACCAGGAAAGCTGAGCTAGGACTGAGGGGGGGGGGTGGATGCTTCAGAAATGTGATGTTTGCAGTTTCCCAATACAGACAGACATCATCCATATCTTCTGGACTTGGCATCTGCAGATCAATGCTTAGGCTGTACACAACATGCATTTAAAACAAATATAAAACACATACGTTTCCCCCCAAAGAATCGTGGGAAGTATAGTTTGTCAAGAGTGCTGGGAATTGTAACTCAGTGAGAGGTAAAGTAGAGCAACCACGATTCTCTGGGGAGACTCATGTGCTTTAAATGTATGAGTATGCACATGCCCTTTGTCCTGGATCTTAGGCAAAACCTTTGGGTTTTCCTTTAAAAAAAAAGCTCAACAGCCTAGATTCTGGGAGAACCAAACCATGTTGATTTTTCTTTTTTAGAAGGAGGGTCTGACAAGGACAATGTCCTTTCGAGCAAAGGTTAAAACGGATGACCTTAACTTGTATACACTGGGTGAGTTTTTTCTGGGTCCCCCCCCCCTTGCTTTCTTGTGCAAGTTTGTCCTAGGGCACATAATATTGCACAGAAAACGACTGCCTTATCCAAGCACAATGGTTCGGGAACACTGTCAAGGTTGGCAGCTCTAAAATTAGACCTGCCCGCTTTGTTTGGGTTGGCAGGCACGTGCGTGTGGCTCTCTCTCTCTCCTCTGGCAGTGAAGCAGAACAGGGCATTTGGCAAGGATTCCTTTCCCCTCGGTGCTGTTGCACCTGATTTCTGAGCACAGGGGCAAGGCAGCAAGCTCACAGTTTGTGTATTGGAAGGTTCAGGACCAATAAAAGATCTTCACGCACAGTTAAACTATGGAACTCACTGCCACAGGAGGAGGTGATAGCCACCGACTTTAGCCTTTAAAAGAGGATTGGACAAAATCACGATGGATAAAGTTATCAGTGGCTACCAGTCACAATCAGAGGAAGTGATGCTTCTATGTGCCAGCTGCTGGAAGGCACAGGAGGGGAAAGTGGTCTTGTGTTCGGGTCCTGCTTCCCCACTTCCCACAGGTATATTCCTGTATTGCAGCGGGTTGGAGTAAATGATCCCCAGGGTCCATTCCAACTCTACAATTCTATGATTGGCCATTGTGAGAACAGGATGCTGGACTAGACGGGCCATTGGTTGGATCCAGCAGGGTCTTCTTATGTTCTCATGTGTGCTAGCTATTGGCGCGTTCAGTGGCCTCTCTGGCATGGGCAGGCCCTGTTGGAAAATGCCCTGGGGTGCCCCTTCTGCAGCCCCCAAACTCCAAGCGTCCTCCGGTATGCGCAGTTCTGGAAAAGGCACTTCCCTTCTTCTCCAGTGCGCTTCAGCGACGTATATCAAATGATATATGCACACTAATCTTCTAGCATAGCACAGCAAGAAGCGTGAGACATTGTAGAGCTAATCTACCTATTTATTTACACACTATGTACAGACAAAGGAATCATGGAGTCCCCTCTCTCCAGCTCCAAGAGAAGAACAGGGACAAGTAAAAGCAAAAGTACAGTACAACAGTACATACTGCGGAAGAGATAAGACCGTCTTCTGTTCCCACATTCTTCCCAGACATGTGATTTACACCAATCTCATCTGCAGCGTCGGAGGAGTGAAATACTAACAGGCCCACAGCTGCATCCCTGCATGCAATCAGGAAACATACATGAAGAATAAAGATACAGAAATGGCATTCTCCACAGACCTTGGAAACAGCACAACAACACAGGCAGACCATCCACACCACATGACCGCCATGGGTTCTGTGGATCTGGCTGTAGCATTCATAGAGTAAATCACTCCTCCAGTGGCCATCACAGCATTGCAACTTGGTTTAGGCTGTGTACACATGACCCACTCAAAATGCAGGTAGGCGGTTCTTTTCCCGCTCAATTCATATCCAAGCTGTTTTGGGGGGAAATGCATCAAAACATAATATTTCATTCTTCTCATTATTTTTTTACAACCGGTTTATTCATCACCCACACCACAATCTCAAGGCAATTTACAGGTGAAATAATTCAAAACAAAGGACTGACAAATACGTTTAGGACAAAACCAAAACCCTAATAAGCGGGCACTCATAGTAAAGACCCATTTAGCCAGCTGGGAAGGTCTGTTGGAACAAAAAAATGTCTTCAGCTGTTTCCAGAAAGTGCAGCTAGTGGGCGCCTGCCATAAGAATGCTACTCCACAGAAGAAGGGCGGCCACAGTAAAAGTATGCTCTGAGTTAGAGGGCTTCTGAGATCTTCGGAACTTGCAGGGGAAACCCTCTCACAGACTGCAGTGGCCTACTGGGGATATAAGGCATCATGCAATCTCTCAGGTAACCTGGGCCTAACCTGTAGAAGGACGGTATAGAGCGGGGTTGCCATGTTTCACCAGGTAAAAATCTGGACACAAGAAGCTGCTCATGCCAGAGCCCGGCTCACCCGTGCCACAACCAGAGCCTGAACCAGAGTCACCCGCAAACTATCTATCATCTATCTATCTATCATCTATCTATCTATCTATCTATCTATCTATCTATCTATCTATCATCTATCTATCTATCTATCTATCTATCTATCTATCTATCTCAAATCCAGGACATTTGCTTTAAAATGTAAAATTCCCCCCAGATGGGCATGTAGGATACCCAAAAGAAGACATGTCCTGGAATTTTCGGATGTACGGCAACCCTAGTATAGAGTATGTTAGTCCCAACACCTTGAACTTGGTTGGCCCAGTAACAAATTGGGAGCCAGTCCAAATCCCGCAACCCAGGTGTTACGTGCTGGAGGTTTTTTGCCCCCACAAACAGCCTGGCCACTATGTTCTGCACCAGCTGCAACTTCCAGATCAACCCCAAGCATAGCTATGTGTTATTCTTAAATTAATAGTTTGCAGAATGCAGGATGTCCATATGCATACCATAAACTTTACTGACTATTGACAAGAGGAGGAGTCTCTGCTATAGAAAACCACAGCTTCTGTGTTGCAGAATCATGTGTTACTGAATCCAGAAGCCCCTTCCTGTCTCATGCACTTAGGCACAACCCACTTAAAGTCGTTAAACAGGCTGCATTGCAGTTGTCAACATTGCATGGACAACTGTGGTCAAGTATTGGAAAATTCACGGCTGGATTACTGCATAAGAAACGACAGGGTGGATATGGATTGTGTCTGATGTGGTTTGTACACCACTTCTAAAACCAGTGGTGGATGTGCACTAGACCAAGAATAAAGAGGACTGTGCAGAAAACCCATTTCTTAATAATTGAGAGCAATCCACAAAATTGCAAGAGCAAACAACAACCTGAAAAATAAACGGTGTGGAAGCCCCCTCAGTGACCAATACTAGTCAGTAACTGAGGGAGCTTCTAGACTCCCACTATTTTCTGGTGGGATTCAGTTGCACAGTGGCAAATTCAGGCTGCACTTGACTTGCACAACAAACCCGCTTCCTCAAAAGATCAGATTTTTGCAACAAGGAAAGTGATAGGGAAACACTTGCTTTGATGACGCAACATCATCTAACCTCCCTGCAAACCAATCAGAACTCATTAAATAGCTGACACCATCTAGCCTCCTTGCAAAAGAAAACCCTGGATGAATGCTCAATAAACAGTTTGTCTGGAAGTGCCCTTGGACTCCAGGGAAAATAATGGAATAATTACCCAGAAAATGCAGCATTCTTCCTTGCACGGGAATTTATGAAGCTAGTGAGGAATTTTAAAGAGCCTGCAGAGCTTATGGCTTACAAGGCTTGTGAAGAATTAGTCTGCATGAAATTTGATACCCAGGCACCTTCAAATGGCTTGCCATACTGCAAATTAAGTTCATTTGTCCTGGGCTGCTGTGCAACACCATCTGTGCTACGGAAACCATTGATGCAGAGTTCCACCCACACATGGAGGCGGTGATTTCAATAGCAATTGCTGATCCATCATATGCAGCAACCTTCGGCCATGCCTATGTTAGTCTTTAAAAAGGCCCAATGGTCACAGGATCTGATATGGGAACAATGGGGTTGCAAGAAGCGTTGGGTGTGGGCCTAAGCGCCGCCACTTTTTCGACAGCAGGGTTGATGCCATTGTCTCCCAGAGAGAGCGCTCGGTCAACCTTCTGTATGCCAAATAAATAAGCTTATCTTCCCTGTAGGCAGGTGAGCGACACAAGAAATAGGCAGAAACTGATCATATAAGCTGAGCAGAGGGAGAAAGAGAGAGATTTTGCCAAAACAGGCTTTCAACAGCCGCTCTTTTCTTTTGTCAGGTCCGTGGCTCTGGGTGGGTACTGCTTCAAAGCCAACATACCAATAGCCCCACTCCTCACAGGAATCTGATACATGAGAGGCCGTACTATATAGCATCAGATTATTGTCCAATCTAATCCAGTATTGTCTACTACTCTAAGTGGTTGAGGGACATGGAGATGTCAGGAACAGAGCCTGGGACCTTCTGCATGCAAATGATGTGCTCTTCCATTGAGATATGGCCCCTTCCCTTGAAGTCGAGGCTTTCCAGAAAAACAACAAAAACCAGGTACTATCTCTGTCATGGTTGCCTAGACCCATCATCTGCAACATATTTAGGTTTCCAGCTTTTCCACAGTATGACTTCTGAGACTCTAATGGGGCCAAGACATCAAATGAATATCACTACATTTCCATTCTGGGAGAATACCCTCTCCACATGCCTTTCTCCCTCTGCAATGATGTGTTTGCGAAGCAAGGTCACTTAAAAAAGAAAAAAGATTATTCAATGGTCCTTGAAAGAGCAGAGTAGTGCCAGAGAAGTATGCAGAGGAGAAGAGCCTTGCTGCCTTTTGACCGTTCTGTTTTTGAAACAAAAGCCACACCAAACACTCTGGTACCGCTTGAAAAAGCCATGGCTTCCCCCAAAGAGTTCTGGGAGCTGCGGTTTGTTAAGGGTGCTGAGAGATGTCAGAAGCCCCAGTTTCCCTTCACAGAGCCACAATTTTCAGAGTGGTTTAACAATCAAGCCTTCTTTCCTGGGAAACAGTAGCTCTGTGGGACGAAGAGGGGATCTCCTAGCAACCTTTGGAGACTCACTGATCTGATTAGCGTTTCTGTGTGTGTTTACATATTACAAAAGAGAAAGCCATTACACAATCATAAGATAACACTGCAAATAAACTATACCCCACTCCCGCCTCCCAAAGATAAAGAAGGTTCAGATCCCACCTTGCAATTCAAGGGGCAACAATATATGACAATACCATTCATATGAAGCTAATAAGGTGTCAAAAGTGTTATTTGAAACTTATAGGGTGTTGTCTTCCCCTTCTGTCACATTTTTGCAAAATTTCTGACTGGCAAATACCGGGGGAAATAATGATTTCCCCATAGAACCCAGGATCTCCACACCGATTTATATTTTCTTGGGACCACCCTGTCACGCTCCTGTGCATTTGTAAATTCAATAATGGGAAACCAAATGGCTGCAAGGTAGTCTCTTTTCCATTGCCCCTCATCACCTGTGACCACAGATTTGACTAGCCGCCTTTTTGATTGAGCTTGATCGGCCATGACTCGTTTACCCATGAAGCTGCCACTTGGTGTGCAGTTGTCAAGAGGCAGACATGCCTGCGCATGTGTGAACCACCTCCCTGTGTCATCTCAGCCTTTCCAGACGTGGGCTGGAGAACCTGTGGCCTACCAGATGCTGTTGGGACTCCAATTCCCATGAACCCCATCCAGCATGACCAGCGGTCAACGGTTATGGAAGCAGTAGTCCACCAGCACCTGGAGAATAACACCTTCCCCACCCCTATCAAATCAAATCATCTGTTCAAGGAAACAAACGTTCTAAACCTCTGGAGCATATGGGATGTATATTGTTCTTTTAAGGAAATGCATTTAATGTTTCCTTTGGCCCTTTCCACAGGTATCTGACATCACAGGCAGAACGCGCCGTACAACGAAGCAGATTGCTATTGTTATTTTAAACTGCTTTAGCCCAGAGCTTGGTATTGCTTGGGCTTCTATTTATGTGTTTAATATATTCATTGTTGGTTTACTCTGGCTCATTTAAGTGAGAGGCCGTGCAAAGCCACCAGAAAGCCCAGAGCTTATGTGTTGTGAATACCAGCTCATGACTCTGCTATCTGCGCCTGTATGGTAGATTTAGAGCTTCATTCTTCAAATGAATCGTTTAGTTTCCCGAGGATAGACGAGTTTGGGAATAATCCATAGCTCCATTCCCACGTTTGGGAGCTGTTTGTGTGTTTTTCTGTGTTGCTGTTGCTGCTTTTAAAACCATAATCAAACACTACCCGAAACTTACTTTGGAGTTAACATATTTAGGACCTGCCCGGTGATGTGCAATTTTTGTTTTGTTTTGTATCTGCAAGGCTTTAAGTGTACTTATAAGACGTTAGATAACAGCCGTCTAGCAGGTTTGGCTTAGCAAGGTGAAACATGACAACTCTAGAAGAAGCACACTGGTGTTTTGGGACAGGATCTTGGGGGACAGTCCAGGAGAATAAGCATATGGGCCCCTAGGAAATCTAGCTCCCACTTTGAAGTAAATGAAAGAATGCATATAGCCAGTCTGAGTCTGGCAGCCTGGAATGGTCTCAGAGATAGGAGTGGTCACTCTCAGTAGGAATGTCCTTACTCTAAACCTCTTGTCAACTAGCTGCATGTGTACATAAAAATAAGTAGATACATTTAGGATCCTTGGGGGAGGGAAGCCTACTGCCCTCCGCGAAGCCTTTCCTCACACCGCAGTTGCACTAACCCCTGATCATCGTGCTTGCTCTTTTCTTCAACATCTCCAGCTCTGCATCACTCTCTGGAGTTGTGGCGGTCTGAACTGTACACAGTAATCCAGGTGTGGTTGCACCACAGGTTTGCATAAAAGGACTATGATATTGGCAGTTCCCCGCTTCCACTGGACCTGTTTCCTAATGACCTCACAGGAATATAGGAACCTGCCTTCTGTTGAGTAAGACTTGTGGTCCATGTAGACCAGCATTGTCAACATGGACTGGGCTTCAGACAAGGAGTCCTATCTGGAGGTGATGGATTGAACCTGAGACCTTCTGCATGCAAGTCAGATGCTCTGCCACTGAGCTACAACACTTCTCCATCTCTAACCCTTCAAAACAGCATCATAAGAGAGGGAGAGGCAGTGGGCAGGATTCCTGATGTTGAGGTTACAGAACCAGACTCTCCGTGGTTGACTGAAACACTATTTGTCCAAAACACATTTCATAAACACTACTAGCTATGTTTCTGAGAGAAAAGACATCACTCAGACCTCATATGAAGCAATGCATGTGCCAACCTTCGTTTAATGATCTCTGCTAGCATCTCAAACCTAGACAGCTTCTTAAAAAGCAGAGACATCACCTTGCCAACCAAGGTCCGTATAGTTAAAGCTATGGTTTTCCCAGTAGTGATGTACGGAAGTGAGAGCTGGACCATAAAGAAGGTTGATCGCCGAAGAATAGATGCTTTTGAATTATGGTGCTGGAGGAGACTCTTGAGAGTCCCATGGACTGCAGGAAGATCAAACCTCTCCATTCTTAAGGAAATCAGCCCTGAGTGCTCACTGGAAGGACAGATCGTGAAGCTGAGGCTCCAATACTTTGGCCACCTCTTGAGAAGAGAAGACTCCCTGGAAAAGACCCTGAGGTTGGGAAAGATGGAGGGCACAAAGAGAAGGGGATGACAGAGGATGAGATGGTTGGACAGTGTTCTCGAAGCTACAAACATGAGTTTGACCAAACTGCAGGAGGCAGTGGAAGACAGGAGTGCCTGGCATGCTCTGGTCCATGGGGTCACGAAGAGTCAGACACAACTAAATGACTAAACAACAACAACAACAACAACAACAAAAGCATCTCAATTAACTGGAAGCCTCCTGGAGGAGGAGAAAGTGTCAGGTGAAAGGATTTCAACCCACAGTAGACTTTAAACTATGCTGGCTTGAAAACATATTTTGCACCTGAAATGAAAAGTCAAAACGATACCCCTCCCCTTGCTGCGGACTGGAGTTCCTTTTTGTTTTTAATGGCACACACATGGAGAAATGGATCAGAGACAGGAAAAAGGTGTGGCGTCTCCTCTTGGAATCTGCTGCCCCCAAGCCCATCCTTCACATGGCTTCATAGTAAGGCAGGCCCTGACTTAAATGAATGAATGAATCTCTATTTCCCTGACTCCCTCACCTAGTTCAAAGCCTCTGTTTGTGGCACAATACTCCCGCACGCGTTTACTCAGAAGTAAGTCCCACTGCATTCAGTGGGGCTTACTCCCAGGTAAGCAAGTGCAGGATTACTGCCTAAGGTGTACTAAGCAAAGCACAGGCCTTCTTCCGGTGCTTAGGGAAGAATTTCAGCCAGGAAATTTAAAAGGCAGCTTGAACTAATAAAACTCTCTCTCTCTCTCTCTCTCTCTCTCTCTCTCTCTCTCTCTCTCTGTGTGTGTGTGTGTGTGTGTGTAATAAAAAGCAGAAGACACACACAAATCAGCCTTAGAGAATATTACATCAGCTTGTCTCTCGGCTTTATTTAAAGCAGATGCCATCACATACAGCTCTGCAGTTAATCACCGTTAGTGGAAAATATGACTATAGCTTCAGCAGAGGGCAAGTGCATTTTTAAACAAAACCCATCCTTTTCCAGGGGAAGGAGGCTTGATCGCCTGTGGGCTGGAAGTGGCAAGTCTGTATGAAGTCGGAATGCTTCAGTTTACAAGATGGTCCATTAAGCCAATATGTGGCAGAGCTATTTTTACACACCGGGCTCAACTGGGTGCTCTTGCCGACTCACCACAGTGCTTTAAGCTGGCAGGGAGAGTCAAGAGCAGCAGCAGTACATGAAAAGTGGCTCTTTAATTAACAGCATGCCTTTCAAGATTAATTATGAATGGCCATCTGTCATGGACGCTTTAGCTGAGATTCCTGCATTGCAGGAAGTTGGACTGCATTATCTTTGGAGTTTCTTCCATCTCTATATTTTATGTAGGGAATCTTAGGTCCAGAGGAGACAAACCCTCCAGCTTTCACTGTTTATATTACAGTGGTACCTTGTTAGTTGAATGGCTTGGCTCCCAAACAAATCAGCTCCTGAACGCCGCAAACCCGGAAGTGAGCGTTCCGGTTTGTGAACGTTTTTTGGAAGCCGAATGTTCACCGCGGCTTCTGATTGAGTGCAGGAAGCTCCTTCAGCCAATTGGAAGCCACGCCTTGGTTTATGAATGGTGTCGGAAGTCGAATGGACTCCCAGAACGGATTAAGTTCGAGAACCAAGGTACCACTGTATATTATAGCAATCCTTCCTGCATTATGACTTCCATACATAAAGCAGCATGTGTAAACGTCATGCAAATCTGTGTCCTCTCCTCTTCATTCCCTTTTTGGGTAAGCGACCATCCTATTTGTAATGCTGATGGGGAGACTGAGCTTGGGGAGAAGGTATAGATCTCTGCCACAGTTCCTATAGCCATTAATGTAAGCTTTTCTTACATACAGGACAGGCAAGGTATGGCTGATTGCCGAAGTATTGATGCTTTTGAATTCTGGTGCTGGAGGAGACTCTTGAGAGTCCCATGGACTGCAAGAAGATCAAACCTATCCATTCTTAAGGAAATCAGCCCTGAGTGCTCACCGGAAGGACAGATCGTGAAGCTGAGGCTCCAATACTTTGGCCACCTCATGAGAAGAGAAGATTCCCTGGAAAAGACCCTGATGTTGTGAAAGATGGAGGGCACAAGGAGAAGGGGACAGCAGAGGACAAGATGGTAGGACAGTGTTCTCGAAGCTATCAGCATGAGCCTGACCAAACTGTGGGAGGCAGTGGAAGACAGAAGTGCCTGGCGTGCTCTGGTCCATGGAGTCACAAAGAGTCGGACACGACTAAACAACAACAACAAAAGAAGGAAAGTGAACAGCTTCCTGATTGCTGTGTGGACTGTGGAGCTTCTGACATAGAAGCAGACACAGGGGGAAAACACGAGCCCCAATTCTTGAAGAGTCTGAGGAACGATCGACTCTAAATAGCATGACAAAAACTCCAGTGACAATTAGGCCATGAATCAAAAGTTCTTGCTGTTTGGTAGGTCAAATGACTTCCACGCTTCTCAGCGCCACGTAAAACACAACAGTGTTCCGTCTGTGCGAGAGGGAGACCTCTGGCTAATTCTGCAGCAGCCCTCTTTCTCCCGTTGCTTCTCAGATTGTGTTTGGAGGGAAAATCCAAAGATATACAACAACAGCCTTTGTATGGCAGATAATTACCCCCCGGGTGCTTATCAAAGGTTGCAGTGTCTAGCACTGAGCGCAATGAATGAAGGAGGGTAGTTGTGTTTTGCTATTTCGCTTTTTCATTAAAAAAATAAAAAGTTTATGTCTTGAGGCTTTGTATGTTTCAGATGTTGGATGCTGAAGACGTCTTTTATGACATGGATAGGACTCCTCAGCCCCTGACCTCTGACTGCCTTCCTCCTGTTTGTTAATTTTCTTCAAGACCTTTGGGAAGGAACTGTGTTTCTGAGTCTGTTTTGCACAGCAAAATACATATTCATTCATGCTAAGTACATATTCATTCATTCATTAGAAAGGCGGTAGAGCTGGAGGAGGAGGAGGAAGTGACTCATTTTGAAATAAATATTTTACCTGCAATATGGTTTCTTTCAAAATCAAATCATTACTCTTCTTCATTCGCATTGTGTTACATTGAAGACACATATTTGAAAGGTTAAATCCCACCCTTTAAAAATGCTACTGTTCATAAGAGGTTTGCGTCTCTACTGTTAAATCAGTGTGCTGGAAGTCACCCTGGATTCAACGAAGAAGAAGAAGAAGAAGAAGAAGAAGAAGAAGAAGAAGAAGAAGAAGAGGAGGAGGAGGAGGAGGAAGAGGAAGAGGAAGAGGAAGAGGAAGAGGAAGAAGAATAGTAGTAGTAGTAGTAGTTTGGATTGAATATCCTGCTTTATCACTCCCCTTAAGGAGTCTCAAAGCGGCTAACAACCTCCTTTCCCTTCCTCCCCCACAACAAACACCCTGTGAGGTGAGTGGGGCTGAGAGACTTCAGAGAAGTGTGACTAGCCCAAGGTGACCCAGCAGCTGCAGGTGGAGGAGCAGGGAAGCGAACCCGGTTCACCAGATTATGAGTCCACCGCTCTTAACCACTACACCACACTGTAGCGAAGAGGTGCTCATCGATGTAGAGTCACATTTGCCATCATCTCATGTCATACTTGAAGACCGTTAGATGTCCATTGCTGGAATCTTATGAAGTCCAAAAAGAATACCAAAGAAAACAGGGTTAGAATAAAAGAATTGTAGAGTTGGAAGGGCCCCTGAGGATTACCCCCTGCAGTACAGGAATATGCAGCTGTCCCATTTGGGGATCGAACCCGCAACCTTGGCATCATCAGCACCACACTCTTAACCAACTGAGTTATCCTGTGTGTAGACTTCGGAGCTCTATCTGGTTCATACAGAAATTTGGCCTGCATAGCCAGATAATGACTTGAAGCTAAATGTGTAGATTCAGTTCATTGAAAAGTATTGGGCTTGAAATGATGTAGGTGATATAAAAGTTCTGTCTGTGGCTATGAGACACATTGATATTGGGTGGGTCTGTGGTTTAAACCACTGAGCTTCTTGGGCTTGCCAATCAAGAAGGTTGGCAGTTCGAGTCCGTGCAACAGGGTGAGCTCCCGTTGCTTTCTCCCAGCTCCTGCCAACCTAGCACTTCGAAAGCACGCCAGTGCAAGTAGATAAATAGGTACCGCTGTGGCGGGAAGGTAAAGAACATTTCCGCACACTCTGGCATTTGTCACGGTGTCCCATTGCGTCAGCAGCGGTTTAGTCATGCTGGCCACATGACATGGAAAACTGTCTGTGGACAAACGCTGGCTCCCTCAGCCTGAAAGCGAGATGAGTGCCACAACCCCATAGTAGCCCATAGTAGCCTTGGACTGAACTGTCTAGGGGTCCTTTACCTTTTACCTACATGGGGGGGGGTCAGATGTGGCACATAGAAGCTTAAAAACAGTGTCTCCCCACACTTTTGTTGTTTAGTCGTTTAGTCGTGTCCGACTCTTCGTGACCCCATGGATCAGAGCACGCCAGGCATTCCTGTCTTCCACTGCCTCCCGCAGTTTGGTCAAACTCATGCTGGTAGCTTCGAGAACACTGTCCAACCATCTAGTCCTCTGTCGTCTCCTTCTCCTTCTGCCTTCCATCTTTCTCAACATCAGGGTCTTTTACAGGGAGTCTTCTGTTCTCATGAGGTGGCCAAAGCATTGGAGCCTCAGCTTCATGATCTGTCCTTCCAGTGAGCACTCAGGGCTGATTTCCTTAAGAATGGATAAGTTTGATCTTCTTGCAGTCCATGGGACTCTCAAGAGTCTCCTTCAGCACCATAATTCAAACTCCCCACACTATCTCCATGTAAATTCTTCAGAATGTTACTGTGAATTTCTCCTCAGAAACACATTTTTAATAATAATAATAATAATAATAATAATAATAATAATAATACCCTGCCCCCTGGGCAGAATATAAAAAAACACAGTGAAACATCAAACAGTAAAAAGCTTTGAATAACGTACACATTTTTGCTAGCAATTTCTCATAATATAATACATTTTGTCTGTTCTTTTCACTGATTTTTAATGCACATTTCCCCCTAATATATGCATCTTTGTAAACATTCCTCGTTTGGAGAACTGCATTGCAAAATTCAGACGTGTGCAAGTTTGATGGAAGAACAAGCAGTGTTTCGGTTCTCATATGATTTTGGAAAGAGCGGATTTTATAGATTCAACTTTACTGTCTTCTACACAGACTGACAGCAGCTCTCCAGCATTCCTGGAAGTCTTTTCCTTCCATGTCTGCAGGAAATCTGGACCCACTTCCCTCTGGTCCAGTTTGAAGCGCTACCTGAAGGAAAAGTCTGAATTCTCCTGCAAGAAGAAATGACTAACAACAACCAAACATTCATTGCACTGTAAACTGATCCCCTGGAATAGTCCAAGGCCTTTTGCACAGTCATGATGCAACCCTGTGAGCTGACCGATGACTTGCATAGGCATCATATGACACATGCATATATTAGTCATCTGACATGTGTGTCATGTGGGCAGGCTCTGGAACTAGCCAGGGTGCTGCAGGGCTAGTACAGACCTGGGAACACTCTCTGGAAACACCCTTTAAGCCTGAGAAAATGTTCTGGACCTGGCACTGCTAGAGTTAGGCTTTCCGTTACACTATACTGAAGATGTCCATGCTATGTAAGGGGACTCCCATTCTGAGGCCTTTTGTGGTGCATTATTTGAGTAAAGTGAGGTAATCCTTCAAGACTGACTCAGAGGACGCCTCCTGTTTATCACTATTTTGTGGCATTTAAGCAAGAACGTTGGGTTTGCACAGGTAAACTGAATTACAGGGCTCCGTCCCCCTAGGGCAGGAAATCCACTTTAAAAAAAGAAGAATTGGACTTTTTTCCAGTTTGGAAAGCGATGGGGATTGTCTTGAATGACTAACCGGAAGGCGCATAACACCCCACAAGCAAATCAGGGATGAATACAGGACGAATCCTCATTCTTTGCCATATAACCCTGCAAACAAATCAGGATGAGTGCTCAATAAAGACTGGATAGTGTGAGTTTGCGTGGGCCTAGGTCCCTCTTAATTCCTGGATCCAGCAAGGGTTCAATTGTTGGACTAGCCAGGCCTAAATAATGGCCTAAGTATGGGTCCTTAGAATAGAAGGGGAAGAATAGAAGGGAATAAATTTTTTGGGCTCCATGATAACTGCAGATGGTGACTGCAGTCACAAAATTAAAAGACGCCTGCTTCTTGGGAGGAAAGCAATGACAAACCTAGACAGCATCTTAAAAAGCATAGACATCTTGCTGACAAAGGTCCATATAGTTAAAGCCATGTTTTTCCCAGTAGTGATGTATGGAAGTGAGAGCTGGACCATTAAGAAGGCTGATCGCCGAAGAATTGATGCTTTTGAATTATGGTGCTGGAGGAGTCTCTTGAGAGTCCCATGGACTGCAAGAAGATCAAACCTATCCATTCTTGAGGAAATCAGCCCTGAGTGCTCACTGGAAGAACAGATCCTGAAGCTGAAGCTCCAATACTTTGGCCACCTCATGAGAAGAGAAGACTCCCTGGGAAAGACCCTGATGTTGGGAAAGATGGAGGGCACAAGGAGAAGGGGACAGCAGAGGACGAGATGGTAGGACAGTGTTCTCGAAGCTACCAGCATGAGTTTGACCAAACTGTGGGAGTCAGTGGAAGACAGGAGTGCCTGGCGTGCTCTGGTCCATGGGGTCACAAAGAGTCGGACACAACTAAACAACAGCAACATGGGTCCTTAAGGTAACAAAGGAAGTGGCTCCATGCCAGAAGGCAAATGGGTGGGCCCCCTTCCCTCAACTGGCTATCAGTTAGAAGAACAAAAGCCAGCGCTGTGTTGTGTGTGTGACCTAGGAGCAGCAGGAGGCAGGCAGAAGCCTGTGAAGGAGAGACATGCTTGATTTCTGTTTGAATCCAAGGCTGTGGGGCTATTGGAGAAACAAGACCTTAATGCTGTGAGCCCCTCCATCATAGGCTCAGATTATATATGTGTGTAAACAAACCATATCTCACAAAGACACCACAGTCTCCATTGTTCATCATTCTGAGGAAACCAAACTCTGAGTAAGTGCCTGTAACCTCTGGAATCTTGCAACACTCGGAGATTAGGGTGGCTTGCAAAAATATAATCTAACCTCTGCTCAATTAGTAGGATGCCTGGAAGGCCCCTGAGTTAGCCTCCAAATTACAGCTATATGTCTTTTAGGGTTATGACAAGCCTAAAAGTCATACTCAGAATCAACCCAATGAAATCAATGGCCTTAAGTTACTCCTGCTCATTATATTTCAGTGGGTCTACGCTGAGTAATGACTTAGCGGCAATCCTCAGGGTTTGAAAAAAACCAACCCACAATCAACAACGCTGGAGAGAAGTGCAAAAGTGCAGATGCAACCACTGTAAATAGACATAAATCAGGCTATGGAAAGTTGTATTTCTCACAAGAGATGTATACATTCGGAGTTATATATTTAATGTAATCATACACTTGCATCATAAACATCATTGCCAGGGTGGTCCAGAAGATAATATGTTGAGCGTTGCACCTAGAAGACTCTGCTGTTTGAATCCCACCCCGTTGCTTTGCTTTTTGGGTGGCCATGAAAGAGCAAAAATGGTGGTGTGCTAAAGATGCCTCTGAGGTTTTAAAAAAGTGACAGCAATGGAGCGGCCAAACTGGAGTTCCCAAGCAATCTGGATGCAGCTTGTGTCCAATTTGGGAACATAAGAAAGAACACCATAGCACTCCCCCTCGCCAAAATACTGCCAAAGCCGTCCAAAGGATGGTCACTTGCAACCGAGACACTAGATAGATCTTAACATTTTGGTCCTACACACAACCTACTTCCAAGTAAACATACACTGCAAATATTTCAATGGAGCAGAAGACGAGGAGGATGTTGTTTCTGCTAGAGTGGCCTACCGGAACAGAAGGGCACCTTAAATCATCTTGTAAAAGAGGGAATTTCAGCTGGTGTCATGGAATCCACAGTGATTAAGGAAGGGGTCAAGAGAGAGGAGCCATTGTGGCCTTATGCCTTTGCCACATCGGGACATTTGAGCTCTGGTTCAGTGTCCAGTTTCCACAGGGCCTACCGGCTAGTTAGGCACACTGAGATCTTGGCCTCAGGTGGACCAGAAAAGGAGGCAGATTTATGCACCTGCTCTGCTGTTTAGCACTCTAAGATTACGGTTGCTGTTTTGCCATTCTGGGTCCCAAATCTTCTTGGAAGTGGTCAGTACCTCTGGGCAGAACCACTTGTATCCGAGGGATGAAGTACAGAGCAGGTCCATAGCTATATAACCACGACAGCTGTGGAGAAGAAGGTCTCATGGTTTGGGCAACACCTGGCAGGAACGTAATTTGGAAGGCCCAAGGTCAAAGCCTATCCTTTGTAGTCTTCTCTCTTTATTTGTAGACCTAGTGGTGAAACCGGTGGTTTCTGACATATCTGAGGACATAGACCATTACCTAGCTGTCTATTCACCTAATGTGTGCGGCTTGCGGGGGTGGGGTTCAGGGAAATAGGTAGAGGAAAAAAGGACCTTGCCCCTTGCTTTATTTGAGGCAACTTTCCTCAAAGCTGGGAGCGAGAGGAAGTTGCCATCACCGGGAAGTGTATGTTTTGGATTGGTTGGCAATTTTACTTCAGTGTGTGAATTTTAACCACACTTTATATATTTTACAACAGGAAATCAAGAGGGGCAACCATTAAAAAGCCATCAAAAAAGCTTTGCAGAGATGTTGAAGATATACTCAGGGCTTTTTATTTTTCGTCCGGAACCTGCCAAAATTCAGTTAAGGCACCCCTCAGGTGTGCACCGTTGCCATTTTGAGAGCACAAGGGAGGCGTTCATGGTGAGCTTTGGCACCCGTTTTTCTTAAAAAACAGGACTGGATATACTACTATTTATAGAGTCCATTATATTGTTTTTCTGCACATATTTTAAATCTTCTTGCGTCACTACTGAAGGGGGCATATGGGAATCCTACAGAATTCCCATATGGGTCCCAACACAGACCTATCTACAGAATTACTGCTTATAAGCAAAGGAATTGCACATTGATTGCCATTCCCTTGCCACTTACAACTTTCTGGATTGGGTCTAACCGCCTTCTCCCTTATAAGATTTCTCATGAATATACCTCTGTTGTGGAAGCATTCACCAACCAGACCAGCGTAGTCTTGACACAGGGATCCTTTTTTTAATTGCCTTGGGATTTAGTAAACAAACAGCTGATTAGGAGTCAAGGAGTTAATGCCAAAACAACAGCTGCCTTTCAGAAAGGATTTACTAATATAGCAACTTGTAATCAACACAAGGTCGTCGCTAAAATTACCAGGCTGCTAAATAGCTTCCTCTTGGGGACAGGCCCTTGTTAGTGCAGGAGAATTTTTTAATTGTGTTGATGAAGATAGACACTTGGACAATCTCAGCAGGAGTTGAGCTCCCTAAGGGAGGGTGGATAACCAACTTCTAGGCCTCCATATATCCTCCAAGAGTAGCTGTTAATTACGCACAGGATCTCTTTTCTCATGATAATCACCATCATGATTTCAGGCATGTTCATTCGCCCAATCCAGATCCCCCATAGTGTGCTTCAATGTGCCACAACATTCCTTCCCATTCACTTCAATAGGGAATGCACACAAAGCAGTGAAATTATTGGGACAGCAGGGAGCACTGCAGCAAGATGCATATAAAGTTCACAATATGGGACCAATCATATAATTGTAAAGTTGGAAGGGACCCTGAGGATCATCTAGTCCAACCCCCTGCAAAGCAGGAATATGCAGCTGCCCCCATACATGGATCAAATCTGCAACCTCGGTATCATCAGTACCACGTTCTAACCAACTGAGTTACATTGCTGGAACAGGCCGTGAAGCCACCAAATAAACCATGCTTTCTGGGTTCTTCCAGAATCCTGACAAAATCTAGCCAATTTCTAGCATAAACAGAAGGCTAGACTTGTCCCTTGCTATTATTTGTGCTGCTGGTGGGTTGTGCACACTGTGATGTGATACCTGTCCAGAACTAAATGACCGCTCAGGAGATGTTTACCAGGATGTGCTAATTTTCATTTCCCTTTGAGTTCCCGAGAGCCAAAGGAGATGCTGGAGGGCAGAATTTACGGTGAAATTTTTCCATTAATGTCCTAAGCTATTTGCTTAGAGATGAGCAGACAGCAATGGACCCCTTCAACTCATCAGGCCAAATGTCTCAGCCTGATCTCACTGAGCAGCCCTCCGCAGATTGGACAAACAAGTTATTATTCTCCATCCCCCCTGTTCAGAATTTCATATCCTCGAAACTCGCACACATCTGGGGAAATGGAATTCACCAGTAAACAAGGTCCTGGGAAGCATATATTGCCACGGCTCTGCAAGGACACAGCTCTGAATGGATTCTTTGAGTTTCAACGTGTTTGGCGACTTAGCTTCAGTAGCACATGCTGATTTATGATAACCTGGTTTTAATAGGCAGAATGTCTCTTGCACGAAGCAACTTGAGTGTCCTCTTTATGCCGATTCCAATAAAATTAGGGAGGTAAAAACACACCAAGTTATCCTAACTGGAGGAATAGTACTGGGTTCACAGAGAGTTCTTGGTCTAATTTGAAACAACCCCAATCGAATGCTCCTTGAAGCAAGCAAAAAGGGTCTTAAAAAAAACAACCTGATGAGTTTGCATAGTTAGTTCGACCATCCCCAGTCTGAAAACCACAGATGGCTAAGAAGGACTGGTGTGGTTATTGTGTTGGGATTCTCATAGTTGCCCCTGTACAATTCAGTAGGGTTGGGAACAAAACTAAGGACATAAGAGCTTGCTGGATCAGGCTGAGGGATCAGGCCGGACCAGCATCTTGTTCTCTAAGTGGCCACCAAGATGCCTGTGGGAAACCCGCAAGCTGGTCCCAAGCGCTCTCCCCATAGTCATCATGGCTAGTAGCTGCTGACATCCCTCTCCTCCATGAATCTGCCTCAATCTCTTTTAAAGCCTCCCAAGTTGGGCACGGGTGGCGTTGTGGGTTAAACCACAGAGCCTAGGTCGGCGGTTCAAATCCCCGCGACGGGGTGAGCTCCCATTGCTCAGTCCCTGCTCCTGCCAACCTAGCAGTTCAAAAGCACGTCAAAGTGCAAGTAGATAAATAGGTACTGCTCTGGCGGGAAGGTAAACAGCGTTTCCGTGCGCTGCTCTGGTTCGTCAGAAGCGGCTTAGTCATGCTGGCCACATGACTCGGAAGCTGTACACCGCCTCCTCGGCCAATAAAGCGAGATGAGCGCCACAACCCCAGTCAGCCACGACTGGACCTAATGGTCAGGGGTCCCTTTATCTTTACCTTTAAGTTGGTGGCCATCACGGCCTCTTGTGGCAGAGAGTTCCAGGGTCTATCTACGCACCGCATGAAAAAGTACTATCTTTGACCTGCCCTGAATCTTCAAACATTTAGCTCTACTGGATGTCCATGAGTTCTAGTATTATGAGAGAGGAAAAATACTGTTATCTGGTCACCTTCTCCACACCAAAGGTGCACAGTGCCTGTGTGTGCACTCTGAATTACACGATGAAGGTGATGCAATGGGTGTTTTCACCTGACTTGAGTTCCACAGTTTGCTATGTGCTGCTTGGAAGAAGTCCTTTCTCTCATCTGCCCTTGGCCTTCTTTCAACATTCAGCTTCACTGGGGGACCACAAGGTTATGAGTAGTGTTGAGAAAGGGAGGAAAACCGAAATTAGTCACCAGAGGACTTAGGGGAGCACAACTGGTTCACCATGCTGAAGTAGTGATCTTGGACCCCTCCTTGCCTCTCAGCCTAGCCTACCTCACAGGGTTGTTGTGAGGATTAATTGATGGGGAGGAGAATCATGGACACCACCTTTGAGCTCCTTGGAGAAAAAGGTGAGATATAATCTGAATGTAAAATATATATATAGCTAGGCCCTTGCCTAGCAGAGGATGAGAAAGGTCTTTGTTTGAGATCCAGGAAAGACTTCCGCTTATCATCCTTGTCGGCCAGCCCAAGTTTTTGAAGCATTATGACCATCTGCAAAACCTGTAAGTGCTGCAAGACATGCTTGCCTCTAGTATACCACCTTTGATACTCTCTTTAAAAACTCGTGCCTGTCTCCAGCCTGAGTGTATGCAGAGTTTCTGAAAGAGGCTACTAATGTTAGGAAGTTTAAGAAGTTCAGTATAGGCAGGCACTGTTTGGCTGTTTCCTCTGTTGCTTCTTCCCTGACCTGCAAAATCCCAGCTGTTTACCAGTCCTAATCCACTCCTTGGCACTAACTAAAAGTATCAGACCAGGTGAGTTCTGCCAGATCATGTGGCGGCTTTGAGATGTGCAGAAGCATCCACTTGGGACTTCACTCGAGACCACCAGCCGTGTCTCCCTGCTTCCCGGATCTGACCTGAAAGAAGCTTTTAAGTATGTGAGCTGAAAAAAAGGAATAAAATCGCCCCCGTCGCTTTTCATAAAAGAGCAAAGAATTCTTTATTCAGTTAAATAAATACATTCAAACACCTCAGCGTGGACAGTAACCTAGTGCATAATTCTTCGTAGGTCACATACACAAGTGGGACCCTATTTGGATGCAGCCTGGAGAGCCTTCCCAGCAAGAGAGCTCCACCAATGGGGTGCCACAACAAAGAAGGCCAGTGGTGGCTTGTACCTATTGGAACTGGTGGAGCAGGGTGTCAGGGAGCCAGCCAGCAATAAATCACACGGAGTATGTGAAATTAACTCTTTATTAGCAAAAACAAGGCCTGCTCAGGGGAACCAGGCCTAACGAGCACAGCATCTCTTCTCAGTAGGTCTGAAGATCTCTGCCTTCCCACAGCTGCCTAAATCTCCTCCTCCTTCTCAAGCAATCTCAGACTCCGTCAACATGCCTGCCTCTGCTCATCCCTCTTCATACCACTTCTGGTTCTGGGAAACCAGGGGGGAAGGGAGCTTGTTGCAGCAAGAGGAGGAGACACCCTGGCTTCTTGACCAGCAGGACCAGCAAACATAATTAAAATTAAATAAATTCCTAGTTTTAACAAATCGGAGATACCATATTTGTTCATTCAACTAAGTCCTTACTCAAAGCAGACCCGTTGGAATTAATGCATAAAAATTAGTCTTGTGTGTTAATTCGATAGGTCTACTCTGAATTGGACTGCCTATAAATGGATTGATTGCAGATGGAAACAAAAAAACATTGAGGGCTAACTAGGGGTATGGGTCCTAGGGCCCTAAGAAGTGCAGGATTTCAAAGGCAAACAAACCTGAATTGGCCTCAGAAATAGAGAAGCCACAGCAGCTCTTTAAGAACCAATGAGATACGGGTGGAAGCTACACACAAATAAAAAAAGTTATGAAAATGCTTTTTTAAAAAAAGCGTCTTTAAACATACATTGAATTTTCCATAAGGCTCACCAACGCCATCTATGGTCACATTGTATATTTCACTTAAAACACACTTAAAACATTTTATTTGCAGCTGAATAACTGAGTCCATGATCCTCATATTTGACCTCAGTTCGTACCCTAGCCCAAGTTATTCTGGCACCTATACATAGCAACCCCCCCCCCGACTGTACATTTAAAAGAGTATTGTACCACATAAGCTGTCATAGCTCTTCCCCCAAAGAATCATGGGAACTATAATTTGCAGATGACACAACCCTGATGGCAGAAAGTGAGGAGGAATTAAAGAACCTTTTAATGAGGGTGAAAGAGGAGAGCGCAAAATATGGTCTAAAGCTCAACATCAAAAAAAACTAAGATCATGGCCACTGGGCCCATCATCTCCTGGCAAATAGAAGGGGAAGAAATGGAGGCAGTGAGAGATTTTACTTTCTTGGGCTCCATGATCACTGCAGATGGTGACAGCAGTCACGAAATTAAAAGATGCCTGCTTCTTGGGAGAAAGGCGATGGCAAACCTAGAAAGCATCTTAAAAAGCAGAGACATCACCTTGCTGACAAAGGTCCGTATAGTAAAAGCCATGGTTTTCCCAGTAGTGATGTATGGAAGTGAGAGCTGGACCATAAAGAAGGCTGATTGCTGAATAATTGGTGCTTTTGAATTATGGTGCTGGAGGAGACTCTTGAGAGTCCCATGGACTGCAAGAAGATCAAACCTATCCATTCTGAAGGAAATCAGCCCTGAGTGCTCACTGGAAGGACAGATCCTGAAGCTGAGGCTCCAATACATTGGCCACCTCATGAGAAGAGAAGACTCCCTGGAAAAGACCCTGATGTTGGGAAAGATTGAGGGCACAAGAAGAAGGGGACGACAGAGGACTAGATGGTTGGACAGCGTTCTCGAAGCTACCAGCATGAGTTTGACCAAACTGTGGGAGGCAGTGGAAGACAGGAGTGCCTGGCATGCTCTGGTCTATGGGGTCACGAACAGTCGGACACAACTAAACGACTAAACAACAACAACAACAAATAATTTGCTAAGGATGCTGGGATACCCCATTCCCTTCAGAGAGCTGCAATTTTTAGAAGGACTGATGGTTAAAACCAGACTTTTCCGCTTATGGTGGTAGGGCTTCAGCAAGACATGGTCTTCCTCTCTCTCCTGAGTCTATCTCCTCACTGCTGCTTGTCCAGGAATCTCTTGTAACTAGGGCCTTGAATTGTGGTCTCCTGGCAGATGCCTAACCATGCTGAAATGTATTGCCAGCCCTTCTTCCGTTGTATTTCTACTGACTTCAGCAAAAAAGAAGCCATTGGAAATGGGAGATTTTGGGGATAAACTGCATTGATGCCTCCTAGCCAAATGGAATCATTTGGTACATATTCAAGTTTGTTTACTGCTTGGGAACATCACACTCCCCTTCTGCAATTAAAAGTGCTCAAAGATCTGACTCATCAGAGCGAAACAAGAAGTAAAGAATGAGGAAAAGACAAAGCAGGCTTTTATCATTATTATTTTTGAAAGTGGTATCAAGCAAACCGGTTTCCAGAATGTTACCGTTGCTGGAGGCATTAACGAACTCAGCACCAATATCCTGTCTTGAACCATATAGGGCTGTTCATATAAAAGCTCATGGAGGCGGGAAACAACAATAGCCTTTCATCACTTAAAGCTCTTAACAGCAAATGCTGTTTTGGATTTTATTTTTAAAAATCTAGTCAAAATAATTTCCCCTCAGCTTCCTCAGCACAGTTGTAAATCCTGTGCAGCTGGTACCAATTTGGAAAGGGACAAAATTACTTTGTGAATAAGTTTGGCATTCAAAAATTCATTTGCTTCCTTAAAAAAAGCTATTGTTGTTGTTGTTAACCGAATTTGTTAGCTGCTATATATTGCCCAGGGCAGCCCAAAGCAACTTACAACCAAACAGCAGAAAGTCCAATTCAGGGACAGGGAACTTGTGGTGATTCACATGTTGCTGGACTCCAACTGCCACCACCAGACCCAGCCAGAATAGCCAACGGCTCAGTATACGTGAAGAAGCATCTCCACCTCCATTGTTCAGCCCGGACACTGAGGTCCAGCGCCAAGGATCTTCTGGCGGTTACCTCACTGCGAGAAGTGAGGTTACAGGGAACCAGGAAGAGGGCCTTCTCAGTAGTGGCGCCCGCCCTGTGGAACACCTTCCCATCAGGTGTCAGGAAATAAACAACTATCTGACTTTTGGAAGACATCTGAAAGCAGCCCTGTTTAAGCAAGTTTTTAATGTTTGATCTTTTACCGTGGTGCAACAACCTCTGGAAGACTATGGGCATCCGTACTCTAACTAGTGTACCACACTTCTGTTTGAAGTTAAGGGCGTGCCAGGAAATATTTGGCGAGCTATTTTCAGATCAGCACAAGATACATACAGTGGTACCTCGGGTTAAGTACTTAATTTGTTCCTGAAACTGTTCTTAACCTGAAGCACCACTTTAGCTAATGTGCGCTCCTGCTGCTGCCGCGCCTCCAGAACACGATTTCTGTTCTCAACCTGAAGCAAAGTTCTTAACCTGAAGCACTATTTCTGGGTTAGCGGAGTCTGTAACCTGAAGTGTATGTAACCTGAAGTGTATCTAACCTAAGGTACCACTGTACAGTGGTACCTCTGGTTATGAACTTAATTTGTTACAGAGGTCTGTTCTTAAGCTGAAACCGTTCTTATCCTGAGGCGCGCCTTCGCTAATGGGGCCTCCCGGCGTATGATTTTCGTTTGCATCCTGGGGCAAAGTTTGTAACCAGGAGCAGCTACATCTAGGTTAGAGGAGCTCATAACCTGAAGCGTTTGTAACCAGAAGTGTTCGTAAGCAGAGGTACCACTGTACATCTTCCACTTCACTGGCCTTCCCTGTGTTCCTGACTTTCTACTTCACAAATCACTTTTCAATATCCACATCCAGTCCTTTATAGGCCAAGGGGTCCCCAAACTAAGACCTGTGAGCCGGATAAGGCTTGAGGGACTCATTTATCTGGCCCGCAGAGACCCCTGCCGCCTGCTGCCGCCACCCGCTCTTACCGGTGCTGCGGCTGCCCACTTCTGGGTCGGAGGAGCACCGGAAATAGCTTGAGCGCATGCGCAAGCGTTATTTGCACATGCACGTTATTTCCGGTGCTCCTCCGACCCGGAAGTGTGCCGGAAATAGCGTGTATGCACGCATATGGGCACACGCTCCCCCACCCTCCGGCCCGCCGCACAATCAGCAGTGGAGACACCGGCCCGAGGCATGGTAAGTTTGCTGACCCCTGTGCTAGGCACTGGGGTAGATTGCACCCTGCACCTTGCAGAATCAGGCCCAAGCTGCCACCGGGCCCAGCACTGGCAGCAGAAATAAGCAGCTCTGGCTCTCCCAGCCCTACCCATTGCCACCCCACCACTGCACTTACCTGAACTGGGGGTTATAGATTGCGGGCTCTGATGGTCAAAACAGGAGCCTCAGTGACCACCCGCTTCTGCTGGAAACAAGCCAGGACTGCTCCAGGAAAACTCAAGTGGCATAAAGGAGTGCTAGGCCCTGGTGGGCCACCCCCTTACCCACTTGTGATTGGCCAAGTGGATAGCCAGCCAATCAAGATTCTTTTAATATATATATATTATCCCCCCCTTTACTTCCCACTTCCCTCTGTGGCCCTCTAATCTCATGCTGTGGTCCCTCATTTACGCATTTTTCACCTGGGGCCCCCAATTGGGAAACACTGATCTAGTCCAACCCCCTGCAATGCAGCTGCCCCATAAGGGGATCAAACTTGCAACCTTGGCATTTACAGCACTACGCTCTAACCAACTGAGCTATCTGGGCAGACATGCCATATATAAGAATATCCCGTCTCATTCATAAACATGCGTCTGTTTGGTCTTCAGAAATCCTTCCCAAATCATGTAGGTTATATCCAGTTTTTAAAAAAAAAGAAAAGGTTTTATTTTCTCTGTTTATGAGTTAGGCATCTTTCACAAGGTCGCTGAGAAGAAATGTATTTTTGTTTGAATGCATTTTATTTACAGATGGGCCACGGACGTTGGGTGCAGGACCAGCTGCCAGGTTTCAGGCAGGTTTGTTGCCATTGGAAGGGAGAGAGCTGGCAATTCCCGTTTGCATCTGTTCGCTTCAGAAAGAGTCACAGCTACATCAAAAGGCATGTCCTGGTTATTTTTCATGATGTCTGCCTTGATCTAACACAGTCTGGGTTCCCAGACCACTTTGGGGGAGGTGGGAGGGAAAGGAGGTGTTGCTACAAGGGAAGTGGGAAAGAAAATGGAGGCTAACCTAGTTTACCTTGGAACAATGCCACTCTCGAAACTGGGTGGTGTTTTTCCCCCTTTTCTTTTTCCTTATGAAATACCTACCCCTTGCAGCGAATGTCAAGCCAGCCTTTCTGTTCCATAACCTTCATATTTCCTCACAAGGCACCGCTGTAGTGGTGATTTATTCCTGTTAAAAACCAGCTCTGCACGCTTCTTTCGGCCTGAAACAAAATGAATACAGAAGGTTTCCCATCCTACCCCCGTTGATAGAATGCTAGATGGATACGAATACTCAAAGAGGCTGTGAAGAAGGGCCAGTAGGGGTGTGGAGGGGGTGTGGCCTAAGGAGAGTTTTGAGGGCCAGTGAAACAGGCTTGGAGGGCCGCCTTCGGGCTGAGGTTTTACATGCACACCCAGTATGCATGATTATTTAGTATTAATAAAGGTAAAGGGACCCCTGACCATTAGGTCCAGTCATGGCTGACTCTGGGGTTGCGGCGCTCATCTCGCTTTATTGGCCGAGGGAGCTGGCGTACAGCGTCCGGGTCATGTGGCCAGCATGACTAAGCTGCTTCTGGCGAACCAGAGCAGCGCACGGAAACGCCATTTACCTTCCCGCCGGAGCGGTACCTATTTATCTACTTGCACTTTGATGTGCTTTCGAACTGCTAGGTTGGCAGGAGCAGGGACCAAGCAACGGGAGCTCACATCGTTGCGGGGATTCGAACCACCGACCTTCATATCGGCAAATCCTAGGCTCTGTGGTTTAACCCACAGTGCCACCCGCGTCTCTTTTTAGTGTTAATAGTACTTGTTAATTTTTTATCCCGCCCTTTCGAAGGGGCTCAGAGTGGCAAACAAGATAGCAAAGCATTAACGGAACTGAGCTGTGTTTCCATGCATGGTTACCATGCAACCTTTCAGAGCTGGGGTTGGCTATGGCAAGAGGTGGGGGGGGTGTCACAAAATTTTGACGTTGCCCAGGGTGCCACTGAAATTTGAGACCCCAAGGTCCGCCACTGGCTATGGCTCCACCAGATTGCACACTTTGCCATGTGTAAATTGACGCTTAGAAAACACTTAAAAGCTCGTCTGCAGCCTTAAATAGAGGAACCGCACTTCCAGTGAAGGAGATTAGACAGTGCATAAAGGGTTTGCTCATACGAGAGGTCTTCAGCTGTCAGCAAATCGCTTGGCTGGGTTGTAAGGAACCTTTCGCCTACATTGAGCTGTGTTGGCTCCGGAAGAATTCAGACTTAATGAATTCAACACCAAGGCAGCTCCCCAACGCACACACTTTGCTTGACAAAGCGTTTGCAAAGTTCTGGTGAACTCAAAAGCTTGCCCACCATTTTGGTTTGTTCTTGATAATGGTACTTACTTACTATGGCCAATCTCATGGTGTCCCGCAACAACACAAACATATTTTCCTCCTGGGGTTAAGCCTCTTACAGCAGTAAGGACAGCTGTATAGAAATATATCCCTGCACAATTCCTATTTCCAGGGAACCTTATGATTTCAAGTAACTCCATTCTTTGCACAATGAGCCCATTGAGGGAAGATTGGAACTATTTGGGCAGAACTTCATCTCTAGTATTTCTTCCTTCTTCTCTGCAGTCTCCTGTAGTTAATCGAAATCAATGCCTATTATCTGAGCGGCTCAAATGGAATAATGAAAGAGCCACTGTCCCTACTCCCATCTATTCTGTTGCAAATGGTGCCTTCGCAGAATTCAAAAGCTGTGAGCAGAGTTGGTGAGCAAATCATGCAGTTGGCTCATCTGTAAAGCCAGGGGACTGTGCAAATGCCAAGATTAACTAAAATAGAGCACACCATCTCAATGAACAAACCAGCAGTGAGTGACTACATCAGAGAGGAGACTGGCATTTTCTTCTCCTAAAATAAAAGTGTGTGTGTGTGTGTGTGTGTGTGTGTGTGTTTTACAGTAAATGTTCACAATCTGGTGAATGTTGACAATGATGTGTGAAAGCTGACAATCCCAGGCACATTTGTGCATTTATCCAAAAATAAAATATTTATTTCCCCACTTGCCAGATTTAGTTTCACTAGTGGGTGATGATATTCACACATAGCTGACTGTCACAACATCCACCGCTGTGTTTCTAGTTTTTTGGACATTCACAAATTTCATTGGAGATTGTCAGTGTTCGGATGCGAATGCCATTAATTGCTGAAGTCACATGTTTTGAGCACATGCTTAATTTTTCCCCATTGAAAGAAAAAATACATAGGTTTGGGTGCATCATTGTAAATGGAAATTTTAAAATGCACACCTTATTCTCTTATAGGGCAGTGTTTCCCAACCGGTGTTCCGCGGCACACTAGTGTGCCACGGAGCCTTGCCTGGTGTGCCGTGGGAGGGAGGCGGGCGAGAGGCGGGGCGGCGGCGGCGAGGATCCGCGTCGAGCCGGGGGCGGCTCCGCGGTGGCGGTGCCGAGGTTTCTCTCTCCATTCTCCCCTCACACACACACACACAGGAAATAACACAGGATCAGCTGACAGGACCCGGCCAATGGGGCGGCGGCGGGGCAGCGCGCGCAAAAGGGAGGAGCGCGAGACAGCGGACGAGGAGGAGGCCGGCATGTCCGGGCAGCAGCATGGAGCCTTGCATGTCCTTTCAGCCCCGCACCCACCGCAGACCCCTTCCTATGCCACTGGTAGCTAGGCGAGGCGGGGGGCACTGGGCGCCACACCTCGGCGCCTGCAGCGTGCCTGAGCCATGCGTCTGTGGGCGAACTGCCCGCAAGCTCCGCTCTGGCCTCTGCCCACCGCCTCAGCCTCCCTACAGCTGAGGGGGAGGCTGCAGCGAGGCTCCACGCAGCGCGCCCTGCCATGGCTCGCCCCCATGGCACTCGCCCCTGGCTGCAGGACGCGCGCGCCGCCCCGGGCCCCTGAGCGGCTAGCTGCGCCGCTGCGCTGAGCGCAAGGAATACGTCCTCTCCGAGTTCGGCGTCGTCTTCGTGGGCAGCGCGAACCGCATCTCCAGCTTCGGGTGGAACTTTGGCCAGGTAGGGGGAAGCCTTTGGGCGGGGGGGGTGGAGACCGGGGTGGGGAGGGGTTAGGAGAGACGCTACCGGCGCCGTCCAGAAATGCCCAGAGCAACTGGAGCTCAGCTACGCGCACACATGCGCCCTCCAAATCCCGTTTCCCACCCCTTTCTCAAAAGAAGAGAGAAAAAATGGGTCCTGGGTGTGAAACCAAAGGACCTTTCCAGCTCCTCCTCAATTCCAGGTGTGGATGGCAATGCCTCGTGTCTCCTCCCCCGCGACCAGAGCACACTTCCTAGGCTGGCTGGACGGTCCCTGGGGGTCTTCGGGTTGCCCTATTTTGAAGAGCAAAAAACAGGACACATTTGTCGACTTCTGCTTTTAGCTATGGATCAGTGGCCTAGCGTGGGGGGTGCAGGGGGGGCCGGCCACACCGGGCGCAACATCTGGGGGTTAGTGTTAGGGGGCGCAAATCCACGGGTTAGGGGGCGCAAATTACTTGCATTGCCCTGGGTGCTGACAACCCACGCTACGCCACTGCGGCCCTGAACGAGCAGGAGAAGGAGCTCAAGTGACGCTGCGCGCTGACGTCACGGGGCTGTAATGGTGGTGTGCCTCGATATTTTTTTCATCAAACAAGTGTGCCTTTGCCCAAAAAAGGTTGGGAAACACTGTTATAGGGCATATCCAAGTACAGACTAGAAGAGTATTGTGGGCTCAAGTCCTACCCTTTGAATCAGGCCATCCTTTTTTTTGAATGACCGAATGCTGCATGAGGTTGTCTGTACTGAAAGGCCAGCGCATGAGCACTTCCTCACATTTAGGGTTCTGTGGGATTGGGACACCTGGATCTTCTACAGGTGAGGATTGTCAAGGCTGGTTCAGCTGCAGGCCAGCACAGAGACTCAGAGATGAATAGTGAAGTTAATTCTTTATTCAAAGAAACAGAATATACATGGGGAAACCTATGGCACGACTGGCCCCAGTAATGATATTGGCAAAACTGATGAGCTGGGTCTCCTACTTTGTCCTAAGCCTCCTCCCTATCTGGCTGTCTTCTCAGCAATCTTAAGATCTGCTGGGGAGAGGCTCTCTGAGCTTTCTGCCCTAGCATGCAAAACTTTCCGAGACCTTGGAGACAAGAGGGCAGGAGAGCTAAACACAGTAGGACCTGCCTGCTCCTGTGAACCTGTCACAGCTTCCACCCCACCTCCTCCTCAGCTGCCTGTTCTGTGTCTGCAGTGTCTTCTGTCTTTCTCACTTAAGCCTGTTGCTTGTTCACCACCACCCTCTTCCTCCTCTGAACTATCTTCATTGTCCCACCACCATTATAAGTTCCAGGCTCAGATTCACTACCCAGGGTTCCTTGTTAATCTGAATATATGCCAGCTCAGACTACTGGTCCATCTCAGTAGTTTCTACACCGATTGGCAGCAGCTCCCTACAGTTTCAGACATGGACCCTATCAGAGGTTGAATTTGAGACATTTTGCTCTACCATTGAGCTCTGGGGAAGGGTCCATAGGTCCATAGTGGAGAACATGATTTGCATATGAAAGGTCCTGGGTTCAAACCCAAGCATGCTGAAGTAGAGCAGGGAGAGACTGGGGCTGATGTGAGTTGCAGTGCAAAACATCTGGAGGGCACTAGCTTGGCGAAGACTGAACTAAGTTCCAAAGGCTGACGGAACGGCTCAGTGAAGGTGAGCTAGATTGAGGTGGGGTGTGTGTGGCATATTTCAAAGCACACATAGAAGAACCACTAAAATTAATGGCGTATCTATTAAACTTAGGGACGTGGGTAGCGCTGTGGGTTAAACCACAGAGCCTAGGACTTGCCGATCAGAAGATTGACGGTTCGAATCCCCGCGATGGGGTGATCTCCCGTTGCTCGGTCCCTGCTCCTGCCCACCTAGCAGTTTGAAAGGACGTCAAAGTGCAAGTAGATAAATAGCTACCACTCCGGCGAGAAGGTAAACGGCGTTTCCGTGCACTGCTCTGGTTCGCCAGAAGCAGTTTAGTCATGCTGGCCACATGACCCGGAAGTGTACGCTGGCTCCCTCGGCCAGTAAAGTGAGATGAGCGCCGCAACCCCAGAGTCGGTCACGACTGGACCTAATGGTCGGGGTCCCTTTACCCTTTGCCTTTATTAAACTTAGCCAAAGTGCACACAGGTTCAGCTGCCTTCTCTCTCTCTCTCTCTTTCAAGGTAAAGGTAAAGGTAAAGGTAAAGGTACCCCTGCCCGTACGGGCCAGTCTTGCCAGACTCTGGGGTTGTGCGCCCATCTCACTCAAGAGGCCAGGGGCCAGCGCTGTCCGAAGACACTTCCGGGTCACGTGGCCAGCGTGACAAAGCTGCTCTGGCGAGCCAGAGCTGCACACGGAAACGCCGTTTACCTTCCCGCTAGAAAGCGGTCCCTATTTATGTACTTGCACTTAATTGTGCTTTCGAACTGTTAGGTTGGCAGGCGCTGGGACCGAGCAACGGGAGCGCACCCCGCCGCGGGGATTCGAACCCCCGACCTTTCGATTGGCAAGCCCTAGGCGCTGAGGCTTTTACCCACAGCGCCACCCGCGTCCCACTCTCTTTCAAACAACTGCCAAAATGGAGCATGAAGATCAGAGCAAATTCCTACAGTGAGCATGTCATTTCATAGATCTGGGAATTGCTCATCATAAAGAAATTGCCACAAAAGTTGTGTAAACGTGTGTCTTCCATAGTTTTCCATTGTTTCATTTAAGAAAAGGACTTGATGAGAAAACCACAGTTTTAAGCCCAGCTCAGCTGACTGAGATGATAATAAAAAATACCATCCAGAATTGAAATCATACTAAGGAAAAGGATGCCCCATCCATTTATTGCTATTTATCACAGATGGGGAGCCTCCATATAGCAGGCTGGATTTGACTAGCAAGGCCTCTCCATTGAGTCTTCTCAAAGCCCACCCACTTGCCATGGTGACATTGGGCCAGCCATCCGTCTCTTTGTTTAGCCTACCCCCATGGGACTGCTGTAAAGATAAAACGGGGAAGATAAAAACTATGGACGTCTAAACTCCTTGGAGGAAAAGGGGGATGCAATTGTTGTCAACAGGTAGCAGATAAGCCTCCTCAGGGAGACCATTAAGATAAGCCTCCTCAGGGAGACCATTGCGCAAAAGAAATGCCATGACCTTTGGAGCACAGTAGGTTCTACACAACCTCTGCACAACTGAGCTAAACGTAATGTGCTAATTTTGAGAGGACCAACTATTTATTTAATGCATTTAAAGCTCTCCAAGGAGCTGAAAGGTGGCATATAGAGTCCCCCCCCCACAACAACCCCGTGAGCAGGTTAGGCTGAGAGGAGGTCACTGGCCCAAGGTCACTCAGCAAGCTCCATGGCCGAGTGGGGATTTGAACCCTGGTCTCCCTGGTCCTAGTCCAACACCCTAGCCATGAAATATAATAAAAATAACAGACCATTTGCTGCCTTCTAATGGTACCCCTGAAACTACCACCTGATAGGACTGGTCCAAGGGATGCGGAAGTGCAACTTGAGAGCGATGACACTGGTGTAAAACTGTGCAGGTGGAGCATCTGTTGCAGGCATGGGGCTGTATTCAACTATTCACATCAGTGAACCTAAATTAGTAATGTCTACTAACTTCAGTGGATCTACCCTGGATGCAACAGGAGGGTTATGGTCAGACCAAGGCTGGTTCAAGACATTTTGCTGCCTGAGGCAAAGGGCAAGATGGCATAGCCACTTCTCCATATTCAGAAGACAGTGGACCGGATGGCATCCATCACCACATGCAAGACTAGCTAACGCAGGGCACACCAAGCTCTGTCCTCCAATACCTTGCCACCGCTCTCTGACCCTCCTACTCCCTGCGTCTGAAGGAAGAGACAACTGCTTCTGCTTCACTCTGTCTAATGGCATGGCTGGCCCTGGTCAAGCCAGTGGGAAGAAAGCTCTTATTTATGAACATCTGATTACATGTTCCAGTGGGCACCAGTTTTCCATAAAAGTGTGAGAAGATCAGACCAGTGGCTCATCCAGTCAAGGATCCTGGGCTGGATCTAGAGGCATCAAAATGCGTTTCAGGAAAACGCAGCATGAACTTTATTATGGGAAATCACGTTGGCGAAAGACGGGACTCCACAGCACCATCTGGTGCCACCGTTTTATAACACATATAAAACACTTTTTCTTGATTAACGTACCTGTGTCCCTGGTCTCACAGCAGCCAACCAGAAGCTCCTGGAAAGCCTGAAAACAGCACCCTTGTGATCTTCAGATGTATTCAGATGCCTCTGACAGAAGAAGTAAGACAGGCTTTGCAGTGGTTGGTTTAGCACAAAGCAGAGATATTCCTTAAGACGCTCTTGTAGAGTATTTCGTTGCTTTCTTTGCAGCTGCCAAGAGGACTTCCTTTGAAACAAGGAGAACTTTCAGGAGATTTTTCAGCATGAACTCAGGCCTAAAGAATGCCGAAACAAGGCAGCAGAAACTCTTTTCACAAGAGGAATTCCCCAAGGGCAGAGGATGAATCTAGGATCCTGACTTGTCACCAAAGGCTGAGAATCAAATCTCTGCCCTGTCCATTTGCATAAAGAGAAGGGGAAACTGAGCCGCTTATCTGTGTGGTTGCTGAATCATGCCCTGGGGCTGCTTGGTCCACACTCCCAGGGCCAGCCCGAGGCATTCTGAAGCCTGAGGCAAAGTGCCTCGGGAGTAGGGGCACCTGCTTTTCATGCAGAAGGCACTGAGTTCAATCTCTGACATCACCAGGTAGAGCTGATGCTTGAAATCCCAAAGAGCTGCTGCCAATCAGTGGAGACTGACCTAGATGGACCCATAATCTGATTCAATGTAAGAGAGCTTTCAATGTTCCCATTCCACGTGTAGAAGCCAGGAAGGCAGGTACCAACCAACAGGACAGCATCCACAATGGCACCAAAGGCTAGTAGGCTTGCTAGCTTGCGGGGCACAAGGCAAGCCATGTAGCATGCAGAGATGTCTCCAACACCTTGCCACCAGTCCCTGCTGCTTCACTCTGCCTAATGGTAGGGCTGGCCCTGTGGGGTTCTCACTGATGCCCTTGAAACGGGAGAAAATCTTCCCACCAACACGGTGGTACAGCTTGGCCTTTGCAACAGGGATTCTTTCGGAGTACGATAAGTCTTTCCTTCTGCTGCTCCTCCACACTTCACCCCAGACACTTAATTAGTAGATACAGAACCTACCCACTCTTGCAGATTAAGTCTCACTTTAACTGGCTGGAACTGGTAGCTGACCAAGAACTTGGCGGGTTTTCTGTGGGTGTTGGGGGGGGGGGTCCAACAGGGCAGGTACACATGGTCTTCATGCCTGCTCCCTAGCTCTGAGATTCTCATTCCTGGGAGCTCCTCCAAACCTGGCATATTTTCTCAATCTGACTGAAGCAAAATGCTTTTATTCAGTGACCAGGGATTAGTACTGTTTCAGCAGTGTGTGTGTGTCTTTTTGTAAGCCGCTTTTCCTTCCACAGTCAAGCGGTGTACAGTGGTACCTCGGGTTACATACGCTTCAGGTTACAGACTCTGCTAACCCAGAAATAGTACCTCGGGTTAAGAACTTTGTTTCAGGATGAAAACAGAAATCGGGCGGTGGCACGGCAGCAGCAGGAGGCCCCATTAGCTAAAGTGGTGCTTCAGGTTAAGAACAGTTTCAGGTTAAGAACGGACCTCCGGAACGAATTAAGTACGTAACCAGAGGTACTACTGTATACATTTTATGAAATACCGGTAACTAAATTATGAAATCAATGTGCGCCTGTTTTAGGTGTGACACTACCTTGAAGCTATCGCTGCAGGAAAAAACTATGGTCTCTGTAAATCAGGACACTGAGGTACTGTAGTATCTGGACGAACCCTTTGCCAGCCTGATGCTCTCTGGATGTTGTTGGACTACAACTCCCAGCAGTCCCGTGGCTGGGCCTGCTGGGAATTGCAGTCCGACAACATCAGGAGGGCCCCAGGTTGGCAAAGACTGCGCTAGAGTGCTTGGCTTTGACTAGGAGAGGCTAGGGGCTCACATTTTCATGTCCCCAGGCAGTCTTGAGCAAGTCCACAGGTCTGGTGCAGTGATAAAAACGTATGGCCCCCTCGTAAATTGTTTCCACCTCTTTGGAAAGCAGGCGAGGGCTACAAAGGTAGCTTAATACATCCTGGAGCAGACATTTATCTCTCACACACACAACTTTAGCACACTTTGTTAACTCTACGCAAATACATGGAATTGTTTGCAACATTGTCACGACTCCAAGCTTGTTGCAATCGCGCCCCAAGTAGATTAATACCAGGAACTAACCAGAAGAACAAGCGGGGCTGGGGAGCGGGGGGAGAGATCATTTAAAAGCAGGAAACTCAGGAGGAGCAGGCGAGGCAGTATCTTATGATTTATTCTCCGATCAAGCCATGAATTCTTCTCCGTATAAATATTTAAAAATATTTGGGTCAAACGCCACGGTTGGGATGGAGCGTAGCTGCTGACTAATCCTGAGTAGTTATACTGGCCTGTACGAGGTCAGAGCACTGTGCAAATATTTACCAATCGATGAGGTGCTCCAGTGTCATGTCTCAGCTGAAACCGTGGAATAAGAACCAGTGGTTTGAACGAGGGAACTGGAAGGGGGTGGGGGTTGGATACATCAGTTCCTTGAAGTCTCTCTGCATGGAGAGCACTGGTTGAATTTGGCAATTCCATAGGTTCACCCCTAAGGGAGGAACCGTTACCCTGAGTTTGCCAAACTTTACTGGCAGAGATGGAAGATCAGGGAGACTTTCTAGGTAGATCCTGTCTGGACAAGATTTCCCTGTATCCTCTGGGGCAGATGTCAAAGGTCTGAGGAGAGATCTGGGCGATCCAGTTTCTGCCGTGGCCAATCTGATTCAGCAATTGCGTTTCTTGGCTGCTCCTGTCCCTAAGGCCCTATGTGAGGGACTTCCTGACAATTTGCACTGCCCCTCCTATCCCTAGGGCCTGGTGTGAAGGGCTTAGTCAAAACCACCCGACAATCCCCTTCCCTCACACGTTTATAAATGTGGGGAAATAAAAAATAATTATGTGAGCCTTCAATTGCAGTGGTCCAGATGGAACCAGTTTGACTATCTCATTTGCTCTTCATGACCACATTAGTGGGGGGGCAGGAATGGTGGGTGGTGGAGAATGGGAAATGTTCCAGCGCTTTATTTTTCTGCAGAAAAGTTCCTGTTTCAGAAGTTTGTTATTAACAATGAACGGGTTCCCACTGCAGATATTCTATTAGGCAGTTTCAAAGTGTTTTTGCTTTGCTTACTGCAGTGGTTTCTCTGGGCCACACTTTCAGAACGAATATTTGTTCTTCCTTTCCCATGAAAGCCATTCCAAGGCAGAACCCAACTATTCTGTTATTTCTTTTGTCAAGGTCTAATGCTCTTTCGTTATTTGCAGGGTGGTTCACCGTATTAAGAAAAAGCACAATGGACTAGATGCAGACACATCTTCCCACTGGAGTCTGATCCCAAAGTGCATCTGGTGTCAGGAAAGGAGTTGAGGAAGAGTCACTTTTCTTCCCCTTGCAGCTGCCCATACAACTTGCCATGTTGCTCTGGAGGGTCCCTCACCCCCAAGGAAGATTTTCAATGGCAAGAGGAGACTGCAGGAAACTGGTGACAATTGACTTCCTCCTGAAGGAACGTCTCCACCCCCATCGCTCAGCCCGGACACTGAGGTTCAGCTCTGAGGGCCTTCTGGCAGTTCCTTCACTGTGAGAAGTGAGGTTACAGGGAGAAGGCAAAGGGCCTTCTCAGTAGTGGCACCCACCCTGTGGAACACCCTCCCATCAGATGTCAAGGAAATAAACAACTATCTGACTTTTAGATGACATCTGAAGGCAGCCCAACCAAAAGATACAATTAGTTCCTCCCCTGTTGTGGTTTAGGTGGGGCCTGATGAGCTCTCCCCCCCCCCATTTTCTTTCAAAATATATGGCTTTTGTGGCTGAAATGTTGTTTTCACTGGCTGTGAGGATTTAAAACTTTAAGAGGGGTTAGAAGGCAGAGGGCCTTCTCGGTAGCGGCGCCTGTCCTGTGGAACGCCCTCTCATCAGATGTCAAGGAAATAAACAACTATCTTACTTTAGAAGACATCTGAAGGCAGCCCTGTTTGGGGAAGTTTTTAATGATGGGTATTTTATTGTGTTTTTAATATTCTGTTGGGAGCCGCCCAGAGTAGCTGGGGAAACCCAACCAGATGGGCAGGGTATCAATAAATCATCATCATCATCATCATCATCATCTAATAGCTATTCTGCTCTTTCTGTTTTTTTATCTTTAATTGTAAATTTTGATGTTTTGATTTTTTAAAAAATAATTCTGTAAGCTGCCTTAGAAATACGTTCATATTTTGAAAGGTGGCGCTAGAAGTCTAATAAAATCAAGCAAGGAAGCAGAACAACGTTTACCCTCAGGCTTTAAAATCAGAGACTTCCAGCTCTCACACTTGAGTTTTAATGCACCCGGATCACAGTGCGCACGAGAAGTGGCGTGTCTGCTATTTGAAACAAACCTGTGCAGATGCATTTCTATACAGCATGAGAGGCCGTTAAGAAATCTCAGTTGTCAGTTCCCAAAACACTCAGCTTAATAACTCCAAGACTGGGGCTTGTGTAACATCACATGTGCTAAAATATTTCCCATGAGCACAAGAATGTTACTGCTGACCATCTGCTGTCTTGCACAACCATTCCTGTTGTACGAGTGGGGGTGGGGGAAAGGCACACAAGTGCTCTGTCAAGCCCATGACACCGCTGGAACAAGAGGTGAAGAGTCATCAGTCACATCCGCACAACATTTTTTAAGCAGTCTTGTACCACTTTCACAATAATGGCTCCGCCCGCCCCCCAAGAATCCTGGGTACGCAGACTGAGACCCTACCTGCCTGCGCACGATCTCGCCAGAATGGTGCATGCTCTAGTTATCTCCCACTTGGACTACTGCAATGCACTCTACATGGGGCTACCTTTGAAGGTGACCCGGAAACTACAACTAATCCAAAATGCGGCAGCTAGACTAGTACCTGGAAGCAGCAGCCGAGACCACATAACACCAGTCCTGAAAGATCTACAATGGCTCCCAGTATGTTTTCAAGCACAATTCAAAGTGTTTGTGCTGACCTTTAAAACCCTAAAAGAGCCCTCGGCACAGTATACCTGAAGGAGCATCTTCACCCCCATCGTTCTGCCCAGACACTGAGGTCCTCCTCTGAGGGTCTTCTGCTGGTTCCCTGACTGCGAGAAGCGAAGTTACAGGGAACCAGACAGAGGGCCTTCTAGGTAGTGGCACCCGCCCTGTGAAATACCACCAGATGTCAAGGAAATAAACAACTACAGTGGTACCTCTGGTTAAGTACTTAACTCGTTCTGGAGGTCTGTTCTTAACCTGAAACTGTTCTTAACCTGAAGCACCACTTTAGCTAATGGGGCCTCCTGCTGCCGCTGTGCTGCCACTGCACGATTTCTGTTCTCATCCTGAAGCAAATTTCTTAACCCGAGGTACTATTTCTGGGTTAGCAGAGTCTGTAACCTGAAGCGTATGTAACCCAAGGTACTACTGTATCTGACATTTAGAAGATATCTGAAGGCAGCCCTGTTTAGGGAAGTTTTTAAAGTTTGAAGTTTTATTCTGTTTTTAATATTCTGTTGGAAGCCGATCCAGAGTAGCTGGGGTAACCCTACCAGAAGGGCGGGGTATAAATTATTATTATTATTATTATTATTATTATTATTATTATTATTATTATTATTGCTGCTACTACTTAAAATTGTAGCATTGTGAGGGGTTCCCCAGTAACTCACAGCACCCTTAACAAACTACAGTTCCCAGGATTCTTTGTGGGGAAGCAATGACTGTTAAAGTGGCATAAGAATGCTTTTAATGGATGGTGTGGATGTGATTTATCATCTCTTGGAAGTAAAAGCAGGGCTGGCACCAGAGTTCAGACCCTCACCTTAACCAGGACAGCGCCTAGCCTTTTCTGTGCTACCACATGCCTTCTCTGCTGCTGTTGCTACTTCGGCCGGGCAACTGAACATGCCTAATCTGGCTATAAGTCAATGGAATAAATTTAAGAGTTCTATAGGCTGGGAAATTACCGTACATTTACAAAGTGGTTGGAAACTGAGCTTAGCTCCCATTCAAAAGTAGCACCACCTCCTGCCACTGAAGAGCATTCAGGGTCCTCTCCATAGAAATCTTTAGTAAAAGGCAAAAGATTGATACGACCTGAAGAGAAACCAGAGTTTATGTGTTACGAAAACAATGTTATTTATATACAGTATCTACATAATAATGTATGGAAATGCAACTGATTGTATTTAGTGTATTTCTTCCTTACTGTACTTTTTTGCACTTATTTTCACTCTTTCTTTCATCACTTTATTTTCTACAACTGAATTCTTTTAATAAAATATGAAACTATTAAACGGTAGAAGGCTACACTTGGAAAGGTTGCAAATACCTTAGGAAGGTATCGTGTGGACATTAAAAACAAAATGCAAGGGCAGCATAAAAATGCTAGAGTTATAATCATTAAGATAGTGATAGCTGGGTGACTTTGAAAGGTGATGTTTGCAATACTCTGTCCTTGAAAACAGCACAGGGTAGGGGGCTTCAGCTGATACTGAACTGGGTAGAAGATGCATTCCTTCCCCAAACTTGTGAACGTGATCTACAATAAGGTGCTGGCTAAGAGACACAGCTGCAAGGCAATAATTTCCTGGCTGTGATCATCCTTTTGCCATGACTCAGTAGGGGGACTTAAGCAACACACTGTCAGTTATAGCCCTCCAGTTCATAACAGAAAAATAATAATTCACACCCAAGTCACAGGGTTATTGTAAACATTACTGAGACAGCTATAATAAATCCAAGGTGTTAAGTCTTGCTACATCTTTTTACAAAAGATCCATAAAGCATATCACAGTCTCCAGGAGGGCTGCACCATGGCTCCATGGCATGTTTTGCATGCGAAAGATCCCAGGCCCAATTCATGGGATCTTCAGGTGAAGGGGGGCAAAGTGTGGATGTAGCAATAAACATTTGAATCCCAAACTGTGCATCGAATCAAGCCGGCTGCATAAACCATGGTTTGAAGTCAGCATGTTTCTGTAAACTGTAGTTAAGAGCAATGGCATTTCATCTGGTTTCAGACATAATGCTAAACTGGCCTAGTTTAAGCAATGACAAACCTAGACAGCATCTTAAAAAGCAGAGACATCACCTTGCCGACAAAGGTCCGTATAGTTAAAGCCATGGTTTCCCCAGTAGTGATGTATGGAAGTGAGAGCTGGACCATAAAGAAGGCTGATCGCCGAATAATTGATGCTTTTGAATTATGGGGCTGGAGGAGACTCTTGAGAGTCCCATGGACTGCAAGAAGATCAAACCTATCCATTCTGAAGGAAATCAGCCCTGAGTGCTCACTGGAAGGACAGATTGTGAAGCTGAGGCTCCAATACTTTGGCCACCTCATGGGAAGAGAAGACTCCCTGGAAAAGACCCTGATGCTGGGAAAGATGGAGGGCTCAAGGAGAAGGGGATGACAGAAGACGAGATGGTTGGACAGTGTTCTCGAAGCTACTAGCATGAGTTTGACCAAACTGTGGGAGGAAGTAGAAGACAGGAGTGCCTGGTGTGCTCTGGTTCATGGGGTCACGAAGAGTCGGACACGACTAAACAACAACAATATATATATAAAGAAGTGAATGCGTTACACCAGAGGAAAGGGAAAACGTGTGCATGAACTCATGGCTCAGGGTAATTAACAAAGCAGTAAACCATAGTTTATCACTGCATCTGAATGCAGCCGGGTTCGCTAGCCAAGAAGAGCTGCTAGTCATGGCAGATAATCCCAGGCTAGAAGGCCCAATAATCTTCTGCAATGTAAAGTAAACTCATGTGTTCTGCAGATGAGGCAATCCTGAGAGATGTTATCATGCTTTTGTGTTATAACATGGTTCTAGGGGGAAGTATTCTTCCTCATTACCCTCGGGATAAAACAGGTTTCAAATGCAAGGCTTTAATTTACGACTCGGAGCCGCTACAATACAACTCGACCATTTTAGGATTTGGGATGGTTTTCTTTTGGTCCCCAAATTATATTAGAAGCTGAAGGCACCCAGTTATGTCTGAAGGCCAGACCACTGCTCAGGGTCCTGGGCGGTGGCTTCTTCAGGGGGGATTTTCTGGGCCCAGTTCTGCAACTCACAAATAGCTTAAGCAAGATCCAGCCCAGCTGCTGCAAATTCCAGGTTTTCGGCACTTAAGATAGAACACACTAATGCAACAACTCCAGCTCAAAGCCTGGCCAACGAATTAAGATCCGCCAAAACAAAAGCAAGAGGCTTTCCGAGAAAGCAAGGGTTTGGCGGTGAATATAAATGGATTTATTATTGTTGTTATTTTAGTCTGAAAGGGGAAAAGCAGCCAGTTTGGTTGCAGCCCTTAGTTCCTTTCCATGCTTGCTTTAGAAAAGGAAGCTGACGGCGCTTTCCCAAGACTTGCAACCTTCAAACGGCCCTTAATTCATGCAAAGGAACTGGAGCACGGTTAAAAACAGCCGCTCCTCGGCTTTGCCGAATTGGCCAAAGAACAGCAGCAATCCCACGGAAAGAGCAAAGGCGGCCTTACGCAAGAACGTCAGCTCCACGTGGGAAGAAACCCACTGGGTAGCGGTACATGTGCTTGCTTTATAGTCCTTTCCTCATAGCCCTGATGGGTTAGACCTGCCTACCCAACAACGCCAGGCCTGATGGGCACCTCTATTTAACTCTTCCTTGCTTCCCTAAGGCAGCAGCAGCAGCATGAAACCTGTACCATGCCCATCGCCTTGGATTATTGGCCGCACCGGCTGGGGCTGACGGACAGCCATGGGCTCCCTTGACCCTGATATAAGGAAGCGTATTGTGCCAAATTATACCACTGCTCCACAGCATCATATCCTGCTATGTGTAAAGGAGATGCTGTACCACAGAGCGATGCTCATCCAGATCAACCATGCATTTGCTTTATATTTTATAGGTACTCGCTTAGGAACTGCGCCCGGCTGGGCACATTTCGGACACTTCACTGCACCAGAGCAACCACCTGACACCAGTGAAGTGCTTGTCATTGCATTGCAACAGGTAGGATATGGCAGTTATTGTCTGATCAGTGAGTAGATGGGAGACTCCTTGAGGAGTCTCCATAGAAGCCAACTCCTACCTGTCCAGCCCCCACCCCCATATTTTATTCCAGTTGGCACCCCTGTTGGGTAGGCTGCCTTGAGATAAACTAATGGGCCTGATTCGGTATAAAGGTGGCATCCTATGTCCCCAAGTTCCTCCTTCCTTTCGGCTCCTTTGGGCAAACTTCTTGCCTCTTCTCCACAACATTTAATGCCCACCATCTTTGAAACCTTCCCTACAGCTTTATACCTTGGGCTGAGTTCCCACTTCCCAAAGATACAGAAAACCTTTATGATGCTTTCCCAGAAACACATACGACTGCAAGAGTGGCAGCTTTCAGCCTTAGGAATCCTTATACCAACAGCCGTGATAATCTCCCTTCACCATGTTACATAGTGAAAATCCAGAACTCTAGGGCAGCAAGTTGTGGAAGGCTGAGCTGAACTGTTTTGGTTTTTTTAAAGTGCATGGAACTATTCTTCATTATGGCCTGAGATCTAACTAGGGCAGATCCACATTCCACAGCACACATTTAAGGTGCATTCAATACATGACTTCTCCCAAAGAATCATGAGAACTGTAGTTTCTCCCCAGATCTACGGTTTCCAGTATTTTGAATAAACTACTTCCCAGTATTCTTTGGAGACATGTGCATTAACTGTATGGTGCTGTTGGACTCAAATTCCAATGGTGCTTCAGAACTTACTCCAATGCAGCTCCCTTTAGGCTGCTTTCCTTAACCTGCCTCCCTCCAGATGTTCTGAACTACAATCCCCACCATCCCCAGCCAACATGGCCAGCGGAGCTGATGGAGGGTGCAGTCCCAAACATCTGGATGGTGCCAGGCCAGGGAAGACTGCAAAGGTACAAAAGGACATACCTTAATGGAACTTCATGGCATAGTATAGACCACAATTCTTTTGCCATAAGAATGCAGCATTCCAAACTTCCTCCAAGAAACTAGATGCACTGCAAATCACCATAAAGCAGCAGGAAGCTGATACACCTGGGCCTGTTTTACCTGCATCTCCCAATTCTGATATATCTTAGCAACTCATACAAACGTTAGAATGGTTTCAAGAGCAAACAATTGGTTCTAAAATATCTTCGTGGCACAGGCTGCAATTTGACCACCAGTACTGATCTTTTTAGCGCACACCACAAAAATAGCTGAACGCTAGACCAAATGTGTGTAATACGAAACAGCTGCTTTTCTGGCTTCACATCCCAATCAGGAAACACCAAACTGTGCTGCTATGACTCACACCCAGTGCCTATTAATGAATAAAGGGCTAGAAGATAGAATACAGGCTGCAGGGGAGAGAATAAAACCATCCCAGATAAGGTATTTAGGCAGTTACATTTTGTTTTTTTAGGGGGAAAGTTTTATTTCAATATCTAGTGCTGTATTTAAGAGACCAGGCTAAAATTCTCTCAAGTCCATGGTTTGAATTTGCCTGTTACAGCCAAGTCATTGTTGTGCTTGGGTCCATTTACATGATGGGTATAATTCTGGTTCCGCTTACAGGGTTTTTGTAATGACATAATCCATTTTGGGAGGGCTCAAATCAAAATTGTTGAATTGAGCTTTTTTTATGGAGGTGTTTTTTAGGGGTTCAGGTCATATTGGGCTTTTTTTTTAGGGAGGAAAGCCCTGTTGAGCTTCTTGGGGGGGGGGGAGCAGAGCCAGTGGTCTACCACAGGCGACCACAATCTACTTGTTGGACGTGCCTGATCTACAGTATGTGAAGCTCTTTTATCCATCTAACGAGCTACACAAATTAATGAGCACTATTATAACACACACTTGTTTCAAGGATAGAAGGAATGCAATTTATTACTACTGCAAAAGTCAAATCCGATAGACGGCAAACTTGCCCACAATCAAGGTGAATGCAGGCACAGGTATGCACATTCTGCATTCCCCAGCAGGCAGAAACAGAACAAGCATTGGGGAATTGTCAAGCACAGCAGGCCCCAATACTGCCTGCATTCCAAATTGGTGCCACAGGTCATGAAAGCCTGAAAGGCAGGGGTTGTCAACATGGTGCCCTCCAGATGTTATGGACTAGAAGTCCCATAAGCCATGACTATTGGTCATCTTGGTCAGAGCAACTGGGAGTTATAGTCCTCAACATCTAGAGGGCACCATAGAGATGCTGCTTGCATGGGTATTGGTTCTATTACATATACATGCATAGAAATATTAGAACAGCACCATTGCAAACCAGAATACCAGCTTCTAAACTTTGTAAAGTTACAAGTTCTGTTTCTTAGCTTTTCCAGGAAGGTGTCTATGCCTGTCACCAAGGCCTCCTATAAAAATGACTGCCTAATTACCCAACCACCAAATACTAATCTATAGAAACCACAACCACAAAACCAAAGGCCAGAGTCTCTGAAATAATGGGAACTGCCTTTGGTGGCATGCCTACAGACTAGCAATGAGCAAACATTAATTTCAGTACTTAAAAGTCAGTCCCGAGCTTTGTCCAACTACAGAACATGTGGGTAGCAGCACTGCATTCTAGCTAGCATTTATAGATGTCCAGGCAGCACAGCAAGGCCACATTAACCTTAAAGCAGGCAAAAAAAAAACAAACCTTATTAATCATAGGGAAATAAATTCATTTCAAAGTTTGTGGAACTTATTAATGGAGATGGGGTGAATAGGTTTACTAACAGGCCTCCATGTGTCCAATATCACAACAAAGAACTAAGCAAGCTCTGAAAAAGTAAACATTCAATATAGCAAGCATTTTGGGCCAATGCTCTCACAATGGCAGATGAGAGAATACCCTGCTTTGTACCTTAAAAAATTTGGCTTCCCAGAGTTCCCTGGTAGCCTGCCATCTTCCCCACATGCTAGTTTTGTGTGGAGGAAACGTTTTTGTATGGATAATTAGTAATGGAAAACTGTTGAGTTTTGCTGGGATTGGTGAGTTGGGAGAGCCTGCGCTAGAATAAAGATGTGGTTTGTTTGTTACCTTCCATTTGCAAGAACTAGACAAAAATCCTACTTAGGGAAACATTAAGTGCTTTGTTGTTTAAAAAGCATTGAACTTATCCAGCTAAACCTCTGTGTTGTTACAAGGAAACATATTTTGAACAGGAATCAAGGATGAGCTGTGTATTATTCCCATTCATCATTTCCTCCTGCTCTCCAGGCAAAGTTATATTCTATTGTTGACTTCCTTTATATTAATAAGTTGATCACTATTTTTGTAAAAACAATCAGCAGCTCTAAAGATCACCAAGGAAAGCCAGTTTCTCTCTCCTCCTCCCTTTCAAAAGTTGGATGCATACAGGACTGTGTGTGGTTTGAAATAGTACCTTGGAACCTTCTGGAACAAAAGTTTATTGGTTTTGGCAGCCTCCCAAGTATTTCTGCAGGAATGGAGCGATTCTGCAGTTCAAAACCAGGTTAATCTGTAGCTAAGACACCATACTGATAGGGCAGAACTAATAAAGAACCACCACCTTACAGACATTGGCTTTTAATAGCTTGGGATTTTTTTTTTCCTCAAGAGTTTTTATTGGGAGAACTACAAAACATTTACAGTACAAAGTTTACAGTCTCGCACTCCAAATTTGTAGTGAACTGACTCTCCAAAATATATTACAACGCAAGTTGACTTATCTTCTAGTTACATTCAAAACATACTTCTTTATGTTAAAGTAGTCCAAAGAGTACATAGTGCTGAATCTGTACCTATGTACGTTTTCTTTTCTTTTTTAATAAAAAAAAGGTACTGCTCATTCATCCATTCACCCTCCCATGAAAGTTTTGTATAACTCCTGACTTTCTTTTTCCAAACAAAAAGTTTCATGTTTTGGAACTGTAAAAGATATGATCCTGAACACATTTACAGGTTCAGGTCCCAAATGTGGCCTCCTTACTTACACGAGTGGTACACCAGTGGTACAATTTCATGTAGTTAAAACCCCCAGCCCTACATTCAAATTCTCAAGCATTAAGAAAATACTCATTTGGTTGAGGAAGATTTAAGGCAAGCATGGACCCCTATGAAGGCACTGTGGGACGTAATACTGGGCTCCCCCTCCCCCCTCTTTATTGCTACATACTTTTTAACTATCACAGTGTGATTGGTGAAGTTAGGCAACACGAATACTTTTTGGTTAATTTCAAAAGTTTGAATTAGGTTTTGCCACTTTAAATTCTGATTGCAAAGTAGGTTTAAACTTGGACGGGTTACAACCATTGTACATTCTAAAAAAAAAACACAACCCATTGAAATTTCTCAAAACTACTTCCACAGCATTGAGTCAGATTTCTATATAAAAAAGGCCAATGCAATCTTTCAATTTACGTAAACAAGGAAAGAAATTAATGAAATAAATATTACATACAATCTCTTAAATTAAGAATTTTACTCATTTACAATAAAATAACCAAGTGAAGTTACAAAAAGGCATATATTACTGTGAAAAGAACACACTCCACATTTTGCCGATTAATAATGGCAATCATAATTTAAACATAATAAAAGAATATATATCTATTGCTTTTCATCATACCCGATAAATACAGTATGAACAAATTACCAATGTATACTTTTCACAAGATAATAAATAAGTTAAATAGTTTCATATTGAGTTGTGCAGTGACTTGCGCAATCAACTCAGCTAAAAAAAAAAATTAAAAAATCAGCAGTTATTCTCCAACAATTACAAACTAAATTCAGTTGAATGCTTCCAAATAAAGCAACAAAAAAATTGTTCTAAGCCAAACATCCACTAAGTGGTGGCAATGGAACCAATATTAAACTTTGGAATGGAAGTTTTAGCATGTTATAATATATATATAAGATATATATAAAAAAACTAGAGTGTTATCAAGGCATATTCTTGGCAGGATGTTGGATTTTTCTTTTAAAAGCTTATACATTTAGTATATTTACTTTAAATTTGATTGAAAGGCAAAAAGACCCCACACTCCTTACTTTAAATTCTTTTTTTGTTGTTGTATAGCGATCTGGAGGGACCTGGAATGCAGAGTTCATGGGCCTCCAGAATGATTGTTGATTCCTGGGGGAGTAGGATTGGGCAGAACTGTTTGCTAATGTTTATTATTACCCTTTGTCTCCTCCCCTCCCCATAAAACACACTTGGAAGATGGAATGGCTGCTGCTGCTGGTGCACATTTATAATCTAGTCTAAAAAAGGGGGGGGAGGAGAAATCCTCTCCTTCCAGTCTCTTTAGATATATAAAAATAAGATTGTTCTCTTGATGACATCATTTGCCCTTTCACAAACTGGCATTTGTTCAGCTCTTGATAAAAGGGGGTGGGGGTGGGGGAAGCTTCTTTTTTCCTGTCTCCTCTCTGAATTTGCTCAGCAATCAAAAGGATTTCTCTTGCTTAAAAAGGAACGCAAAAAAAAAGTGTGGGGGAGAAAACAGAAAAGGGTCTGTGCGAGCTTGGCTAGTATCTGGAGGCTGCTGCAGTCCTGGTGAGAAGGCAGGGAAATAATAGGGGGCATTGAAGAGGGGAAAGGGGGTAGCTTGCCCAACGAGGGACCCTCCCTTCCAAAAAAAAGCAGGGGTCCCCAAGGATTGACAACCATAGGACACCTGCCCTGCGCCCCCAAAGTCCCACTTTCTCCTGGCGCCTCCTTAGTCGTCGGAGATGGAGAGGCGGCTGAAGATGGGCAGGCGCCTGCCCGAGTCCAGGCTGGGCGACTCCGAGCCGCTGAGGCTGCCCGAGCTGAGGGAGCCGCTCAGGTAGCTCTCTCGGTCGGACAGGGAATCCGGAGGGCTCGGCGGGGCGTCGAAAACGGGCGACTCGGAGAGGCGGCGCAAAGGCTGGAAGGTGAAGGGAGGCGAGGCCGGAGGGCCGGGCGGCGGGCAGCAGTTCCCGCCTCCTCCTCCTCCTCCCGCCCCGCCGCTGCCGCCTCCTCCTCCGCCCGGCTGCTGGTGGCAGCGGTAGAAGGTGGCGGCCGCGTTGGCGAAGCAGCCGGCCGGAGGGGGAGGCGGCGGCGGCGGCGCGTGGAGGGCGAGCGGCGCGATGAGGCTGCCCAGCTCCTGGCCCGCCGAGAAGGCGAAGGCGTTGTTGGCGCACGGCGGGGAGGCCACCAGCTCGTCGCAGTACGAGCCGCCCGAGGAGCGCGCAGGCGGCGGCGTGCGAGACCCGCCGGGGCTCTCCAGGAGCAAGGCTGCCGCCGCGGCCGCCGCTTCCAAGCCGCCCGGCGCCCCTCCGTGGTGGTGCTGGTGGTGGTGCGCCGAGAAGCCGGAAAAGCTGAGGCTGTGGTGCAGTTTGGGCCTGTCCCCTCCTCCTCCGCCTCGAGGGTGGGGGATGCCGAAGCCGCCGCCCGCCAGCGGGTGGTCGCGGGCGGAGGGCGCGAAGGCGCGCAGGTCGCCGGTGCTTCCCGCGTGCGGCGGGTGCAGAGGGTGGTGGTGGCCGCCGCTGTGCGTCGGGGGCGGCGCGCTGGTCTGGTGGGGCGGCGGCTGGTGCTGCGGCGTCGCGGGGTTGGCGCCGCTGCCGTTGGCGGGCGCAGGGCGGCGCTCGTCGGCGTTGTGGATGAAGTGGCAGCGCGGCCCGTAGGGGCAGAAGCCGATGGTGTGGAAGGTGCGGCACAGCTCCGTCTTGTACTTGGGGTGGCGCGTCAGGCTGCGCAGCTCGTGGAAGCCGTGCGCGAACTGGCACTTCTCGCCGTACTTGCAGGCGCCGCTCTCCTCGAAGGGCCGGCACAGCTCCGTCTTGTAGCGCGTCGAGTTGATGGGAGCCCCGCCGCCGCCCCCCCCTCCGCCGTTGCCATTGCCGCCGCCGCCGCCCTTCCCCGCCGAAGAAGCCGCCACCACCACCACTTGCTGCTGCTGGAGCTGCTGCATGAGGTGTTGGCTGCGCTCGCCATTCTCGCTGAACGAGCGGTCTCGGAACTTGTTCTCCTTGTTCAGCAAGGCGGTGGTGGGGCTGCTGCTCCCTCCGCCGCCGCCGCCTCCTCCTCCGGTGCCAGGCTCCTTGAGGCCGCCGAAGGAAGAGGGCGAAGGCGACGGCGAGCCCGCCGGGAACTTGGCGTTGCCGTTAGCCAGAGCCTGCAGGTTGCTGGTCGAATGTCTCCGCAGGAAGCCCGGCGCGAAGTTGGAGCTGGGCGAAGTGCCCACGGGGCTCCCCACCGCCTTCTTGTCCAGCATGCTGCTCAGGGATTTCTCGGTCTGGGAGCCAGAAGGGAGGGGGGGAAGGGGAGAACGGGGCAGAGAAGGGAGGGAGAAAGAAAAGAAAAAGGGGAAAAAACGGTGCACCGTGACTGCCGAGAGCCTGGGCAAAGGACAGGGGCTTGCAAGTCTCCAGCACCTCTCTCTCTCTCTTCTTTTCTGCACCAACTACAAGGGTCTTTCCTCAGCGGAATCGCCCAAGAGGAGCCTCCGCCAGCTCCAGTCGCGTATCCATGCGGTCTTGGTTGTCAAGGCTCCCTCCCCTCCCGCTCCAAGCAGCTATCTGCAATTTAAAACTTTTCGAGGGGTGCTCCGAAACCCCTCCCACCAATCCGGAGGGGCTGCACGAAAGAGTTCCGATTCAACACAGCCGGACCTTGCAGTAGCAAGCTTCAGCTTCCACACATCTGCCACTGCAGTTTTTATTTTAAAACACACCCACCCCACACGTACACTGGAATAATCACAAGGAAGATAAATGCAAACAACAACAACTGAGCACAACAACAGGCACTCCACTGCAAATATGCCCTTCTTCGCTGTCACCTCCCTCCACTACAAAGCGAAAGGCTACAAGAGATGCACGAGCAACAGGGAGCAGCAGGTTCCCTGGGAAGTTACTCAGAGCCGAAAAGTTTTAATCTTCCCCCTCGCAACTTGTTGCAGAACAAAGCCGTTCCTGCAGCTCGTTCCTCTGCATACTTAGCAGGGAGTCTGTCCCACGGGGTTCAGCCAGACTCGCTCCCATGTAACCGTGCACAGGATTGCAGCCTTGGACAGGGTCTTTCTGCAAACCAGTTTTGCGCCAAAACTTCTCTGAACTATTTCAGCTCCCTGGTAGAGAGACAAGAGCGCGAGCTTCCCTGCCCTTACCTTGCACAAGAAGTCGATGTCGTAGAAGGCAGATAAGAGTGTTGTAGACATTTCTAGATCCTGTAATGGTCGGAAATGCAGGAAGGACCGAAAGATCCCACTTTCCTCGGAAGCTTTGGGTGAGCCACGACTGGATAGGAAAGGGCGGATTGCTTGAGAGCTGAAAAAGTCTATATAATCAATTTCCCAACCGAGATGGGGAAGCGGGTGCCCAGCCAAAGCGGCGGCCGCAGCTATCTCGAGTGCTGGAACTCCGCGACTGCCGTACACGCCCCATATATAAACGCCAGGACAGCGGGGAGGGACCCAACACTGACCCGGCCGGGGTCTCCCAGCAACAGCACCCAGAGGTTCCCCTCCCACCCAGCCTAGCCCGGCCTCTTTTGTCTCGGCGCTCCTTCTCATTGGGCGCCGCCAATTTTCTTTCAGCGGCCGGGAGAGGAGGGAGGTGGGGCAAGTTGGAGAAGTGATCCAGAAAGGAGGGGGCGAGGTCTCGGGAAGGGTCCTGTTCGCCAAAGAAAGTCTTAAGGCCGCGCAAAGCGATCGGTTCCCCCCAGTCCTTGCTGTGCTAGGCACGCGCTGGAGGCTCGCTGGCTCGCATAGAGAAGGTACTGTTCCCTCTCTATAAGCGCGGCCAATATACGCAGTCAGGGGTGCAGGTTTACTTTTCTCATCGGAACATGCACCAGGGAAGACATCCTATAAGGCCGGCTTATTTTGCACAATGCATTCTGTATACAAAAGGCTTGCTTAGTTCTGGGCGGCGCAGTTTCCGCGAGCCTTGCAATAAACGCCATGTGCACAGGAAACTCCCATGAGGTTAACCGCCGGCAAAGCACGAATGCAGTTTGCTCGAGAATGCAGCGTGGCTCCTACACCTGCTGAACCTCAGGTTTGTAGTATGAAGAGGAAGGGGTTTCCGCAAGGCTTGTGCGCCGAGACCGCAACCCCTGTGCACGTTGAACTCGGGCGCTTACTTTGAGTAAACACGCATAAGCTCGGGTTGCAGGGTGCTTGCATCACGTGGGTGAATTACGAAACAATTGCTACTTGACAAAAGGTCTTTGAGCAGCAATGCATGTTAGCTCGGTGTCTGCACCCAAAGTGCAATTTTCTGCTGCATCATGCAGCACGGGCGTAAAGACACGATTGCACTCCAGGTCTAGGCAGCGTTGACGTGCACAGAGAGCCCCCCTGGCCATGCTCTCTCCAGATTGGGTTTCTCCCCCACCACCCCGCGCGGAGGATCGGCCGCCCTCTTTGCGCGAAGCCCGCCCAGCTCCTTGCACGGCTCGGAAGTTTTCAAGTAAACACACGCTGGCATTGGGCTTCCCTGCCAGTTTCACACCCCCGCCGAGCCGTTCGGGAAGCTCGCAGCGAAGCATCAAAGGGCCTGGGAGTGAAACGGGACGCCCCTACAACTCCTCCTCTTCCTCCCGCCCAATCAAGGGACCTTGTGCCACGCAACAGGTTTTGGGAACAAAGGCTGCCCGCCTGGCCGTGTAACTGGCTGGACGGCACCGCCGCTGCCCGCTGGGGTGTGTGATGTTTGCAAGAGAAAGAAGAAAGGGCGCTTTAACTCCTCAGCTGCTGGGTTCCTTGTTGCTCCAGAGAAGCCCCAGCCCGTGCGACCGTCCCGCTGCCGACTAGTTCCCAGACTTGGCAGCCGCTCAAGGTCTTGTGATCCGATTGGCGCAGCCAGCGCCTCGTCCTTTGACACACAGCCTCAAACTCCCCGCTCGCCGCTGCGCCTGGCCAGGGGAGGGCCGGGCTGACGCAGCACAGCTGCGGGACCGCGCGCCGGCGCTCGCCGTGCCCAGCCCCACCCCTTTCCTCTGGACCCTCGCCAAAAAAGAGGGAGAGCTGCGCAGCCTCCCCCTTCCACCTCCCCAAGTCCCTCCGCCGCGGCAATGAAGTCTCTCCACACTTTGGTCCCGGTTAATGAATTCAAGCCGGTGGCTTGGAGAGCTTGGAATGCGTTTGCTGGGGGAAGTGCAGGGGGACGCGCGGCGCAGTCGGAAGGAAGCCCCACGGCGCGCACTCTTCCCAGAGCAAGTGCGTCCGCCCCATATGGAACTGGCTTTGCCTACCAAGCAGTGCGTAATTCGGCCCCTCTTTGGCGAAGGCCGACTCTCAACGCTCCTTTTACTTTAGCAGCGGGGGAAAGCTCCCCCACTCGCAGACCAGCTCAGCATCTTACGCAAGAACAAGCGAGCCTGGCCTGTGCGCATTGACATGCGAGCTCGACCCAGTTCCCAGAGAAGGACAGGCAGGCTTATGGGCGGGTGCGGGAAGGACTTGTTGCCGTCGGAGCCGCGCCTAGGCGCACCACGATGCCTGCATCCACTGAGCGCCGGGCTGCATCCATGTGGGGAGCAGAGAGGAAAGTGTCAGGCTCCCCGACTCCCCCCCCCCCACTTTTCTTGCCCTTGACTGGTTTACAAAGGCGAGGCCGCCGTTTGATCTTTCTTTCAAGCGGCTACTTCGGAAGAAGTTGCTGTGCGGCGAGGCTCTCCAAATCCAGGGGCGCGCTAGCCACCAAGCTCCGCCCGCCCGCCGCGTCCATTTGGTGCCCTGCTTCCTCCTTACGGGAGGCGGCCGCTCCGCAAGCGCGTGCATGTGTGTGCGCGCGCGCGCCGCCCCAAAGCTACAGCCTCGGCTCCTCCTCCTCCCGTTACTTCGGCTCATTCCCACCCGGAAGCGCCGCTCTTGCAAAGCGGGGGCGGCCGGGCGGGGGGCGTTTCCAGCAACTCTCGGAGCGGAATCGCCGCGCGCAAAGAAAAACCTCCTCCACCCGCACAAATAAAGCGAGTGGAAGCTCGTTCTCCGCAGCTCTCCCTCGGCTCTGCGCCGAGAAGGAAGTTTGGAAAACAAAAGCCCCCAGGCGAGGGCGCGCAAGCAGGCGCCCCAAGCGGTCGCTGGTCCTGCGCCACGGCAGAAAAAAGGAAAACAAACCCTCGCCTTCACCTTTCAGACTAATCTCTTTGGCAATTGCAACGCTTTGCGGCTACGGCCGAGGAACTGCATTGCCAATCCAGAAGTGGACGTGACAAGTTGACATGCGGGCCAGAAATAGTTCCTGAAGGAGGCGGCCACCCCCTAGCGCCTGCATCCCGTAAGAGGAACGCAGCCTTCGTTTATTGAGGAAGGGAGTTGGGTTTAATCTTAGTTTCTCAACTTGCAAAAGAAAAGGCACTTCCACCAACTCCAACCCCTACGTCCTAGGATCTTCATAGCTGAACTATTGTTATCTGCCACCCCTTGGGTCTACTCAGAGTGACACAATGGCATCTCCCACTTGCGGGAAGGGGGGACGAAATAAGCGAACAATTCTGACCTAAGCTCTGGCTTCAGAGTTGAGAATTCCCCTTCACTTAAATAAATAAGTAAGTAAGAAATACTTGCAGCCAGGCAAAGATCAATCTATAATCAACAGTTAGCCAGGCCAATACTTAAGATAACCGACCCCGATTAAGTACTCAACGGACAGCTACTCTGGGATAGACTTTTGTTCTTTTACAGCTGCTGTTTAAGGTTTAAAGGTTTCTGATTGAAAAGTTACACAGTAACTCGTGGTGTGATGAAACGCATACAAGATCATGTACCATTATTTGCTATCTATAAACTAAAGGGATATTACACAGCTTAAAGCCATACAGCGATAAGGCTGTTTCTTTCTTGCAGCTCTTTTGTTTATTAATTAACTGCCTTTCTGGGGTTTCCTAATTCTACTTAAGCTGAAACCACTACAGCCCTTTCCCATTTTGTCAACATCTTCAACAATGCCAAATGTAGGCAAGGTTTGCCGATTATATGAAAGCTTAACGCTCACAGCCTACTATTAAAAGTTATGTGAGTACAAAGTTAAGTGACACTTAAAAAGAGGGAGGTGAAACAGCAATAATAAGCAACAGAATTGGTTCAACTATTAATACTTTATGGCTTTTCAAATGAAACGTATTCGGTCAAATAAAGTGGATCAACTTCAGAAGTATGATTAGAATGAATTTCCTTATATTTCTGCATGAATAAGTGGCCAAGTGAGATTTGCTTCACGTTTGAGAAGGCAATGACTTCATTCCAACAAAACATGGTTAGGACAGGCTGCCAGATGGTGGTATTTGTACCCTGCCCATCTGATTGGGCTGCCCCAGCCCCTCTGGGTGGCTTCCAGCATATACAAAAACATAATAAAACATTGAACATTAAAAACTTCCCTAAACAGGGCTGCCTTCAGATGTCTTCCAAAGATTGCACAGTTACTTATCTCATGGACATCTGATGGGAGGGTGTTCCACAGGGAGGGTGCCGCTGAACTGTAAGCTAGTACCTGTATAGACAATATTGCTACTGATGAGCCAATATTGCTGTTTTCTATAACTGTTCAGGTTCCCTTTTGGTGATGGGGGGGGGATGTTTGTGAAATTTTACTGGGGCACAGTAGAGGGAACGCACAGAAAACTGCATTGTGCTGAGTCGCACCATTGCTCTCTCCAGCTCTAATATCTATTCTACCTGGCAGCAACAGGCCAGGATTTCTGACAAGGCCCCCAACCAGTTCTAAGTGGGCATTCATGGATTGATCTGAGACCTTTTGCATGCAAAGCAGATACTTCACAACTGAACTACAGTCCTTGCCCAATATATCCTGTTGGAGATACATTCCTCTTAGGGATGAGGACAGTGAGAGGGCTTTGTTTGCCCTCGGCAGCATGGGCATATGGCAAGGTTACTGTAGTAGGCAAACAAACCTCAGCAGCTTGGTCTATTTTATGGTTCAGTAACAAAATACGTATTAGGGCGCCATCTGCTGGGGCATTTAGAACATGGTATGGAGAAAATAAGGATACCGGAAGGTGTTATAAAGAACTAATAATAATAATTTTTTAGGTGCAGGCATTCCAGCCGAGTTTGTTTTGATATGCATGATGTTAGTATTCAGACACTGCCAATCACTTTGCAAAGCATCAAACTGGTATCCTGTATGGATTGCAACATGGTGTATAAATTGTATTCTCATGTTAAAAAGGTTAAAATTGTCTTTTTCATCCTACACTTCCCAGCTATCAGCAATGCGGAGCACTGTGGGGCAGAGGCAATGCTTAACAGATGTGAAAAATAATTTCAGCAAGGCAATATACAAAACATTTAATGTAAAAATAACGGTGAAGGACATTAAACTTAATGACCATTATTAAGAGGGTGCAGTCAACCTTGGTTGATCTCTCAAGGAAATTTCTGAGATGCAGGCCCTTCGGAAGAATGACTAATCTCTGTGGTTAGGTAGTGCTGAACTGTTTCTTTCCTGGCCATTTGCTGACTGATTGGGAGTGCGGAGGCATGTTTCATGCTGGGTATCATACTTTTCATGTACAGGTGAACAGCTTTTGAGCTGAAAGCACAAATGATAGTATTCTAATACTGAATCGCTTAAGCTACAAGGGTAATCAAGTAGTTGCATTTGTGGAAAAGCTTGTATTTGTGTCTATGTTTCTATGTAGGGAAAGAATGCTTTTTGAAAAAGCGTTTTCCGTCATGGTTGAAAATAGAATTACGTTTTGAATTCTTAAAGTCAAGTCCGGTACTGATGGAAGTCAGTTTTACTTCTTTTAGAACTCTGCGATTTGTCTGTGAATGGATCCTGAAGCACAATGAGAAAAGGAATATGAACTGCAATGTCAGAGAACAAGAGCAACTCGTGGGGTAAAATCAGCAAATCGCATCAGCAGGTGGCCAGCATGCAGTGCATGGGAAGAAACAGTTTAGCAGCTTTGCTTCCTACAACAGCTGCAATAAAAACTCTGCTTATGAGAGCATTCAGAGAAGCATTCGTCAGCAGAAAGTTGAATGGAGATTCAAGGGATTGAAGTATGGAGTATCTAGGACTTATTCCTACAACGCCGTTCACATTTATGACCTGTCTTTGCCTTCACAGTGTGGTTCACAAGTTGTAATTGGCAGTGAGCAAATCATACGCATTCGTGTTTTCAAGTTTTCTGCACGTGTCATTTCCAGTTTCGAGCAAGCTTAGTATTTTAAGGCAAGTGGATATTCTTTCCTTCCGAATAGTTAATTGCGTGAGTTCCGAAGATCGGGAAAATTCAGGAGCTGAAGGCATTTCTCCAAGAAGCTGGGTCACATGTTTGGCTTGATCAGATGCTAATGTTGCCAACTGGTGCAACTTTCCTTGATCACATGGATTGACATGAGTCACTGGTATGAGCAGGAAGAGGTGTTTACCCAGCTGACGCACCTTCGTTAATTTCTCAGCCCAGAAATTTGCTTCTCCTTTGTCAAACAGATAGTCATTTTCCACCTGTATGTAAAACCAGCAGTAATCAATGTATTGGCAATTGTATGAGATAAACAACACCTATGCAAAATTGTTCACATGCACCAGAAAAAAATTGCTCAGTCTTAAGCAAGGTTGCACGTTGACTTGGAAGTAAGCCACTCCGTGGGCACTGAATGCATACCCTTTTTGATGTCAATATCACTTCTCCTGTAAAGTGCAGGAGGGGAACTCGTCTGACGGCCTTCCTTCTCCCCCACGGTGCAGGCAGTATTGCAGCTTTTGCTGCCACATGCATGCATAGTTCAATGGCCACACTGAATCTCATTAAATTGCTCAGGTAAAAATGAAACGAAACTATATCTAGAATTATTGTGCACGAGATGAATTATTCTATTTATTTAAATAATGGAAATTAAAAGTTGCCTTGAAACATACTTGAGATATACAGTGGTACCTCGGTTTAAGAACAGCCCTGTTTGCAAACAGTTCGGTTTACGAACTCCGCAAAACTGGAAGTAGTGTCCCGGTTTGTGAACTTTACCTCGGTCTAAAAACAGAATCTGGACGGTGGAAGGGCACCAGCGGCGGGAAGCCTCCTTAGGCAAAGTGCACCTCGGTTTAAGAACGGCTTTGGTTTAAGAACTGACTTCCGGAACGGATTAAGTTCGCAAACTGAGGTACCACTGTACAGAGTCAGCTTGCTGTTCAGTGAAATCCTACTGTATTTCACAAAGTTAAATGTGCTTAGCAGAATACTGTACAGGCAACTCTTCATTTGGAATTTGAGCAAGGAGGTTTGGAGGGAGTCTAGTAAGTGCTGCTGGTTTTTTAAAGGGTTTCCAGAGGGTGTTTGCATCTTTCTCCAACGGTGCTTCAATTATACGCAATTTCACTGATTTGCATAGTGGCTTGGAACATAGCCCCCACGTAAATGGGGATTTGCCTGTATTGTAAAGAGATTTGAGTGGATTTTTAAAAAAATGAAAACTACACGAGTCTGCAAAGAGCAGAAGAGCATCAAACAGATATGCTAACCTACAGCTTATGAAAAGTTTTATAGCATGTTCATGTATCAGGTGTTGTGCACCTCTGTGCTATAATACCTGCACACAGTGAAGAGATTGTGCTGGCTGATTTATTAGAAGTGTGATGGGGATGCTTTAGTTTCAGTAACTTTCAACAGACTCAAACGAAGGGATTTGATATGGTCTTCAAATTCATCCCTGAGTAACACTGCACAAAGGGCAAATTTTGTGTGGATGTTTATTGCACTGCACGTAAAAGGCTGTGGGATGTAACATCACTGAAGCAGTCAAATACAACATTTCCTGTTTGGCCAGAGTGGACAGAGTTGCTCCAGCCAGGAGGACATCCTGTTACACCTGGTCTGGAGCATCCTCCCGTGTGTGTGACCAAGTAGATGAGTATGACCCTACAAAAGGGCTAGCCATGCAGCCATCTTCCTCTTGACTCTCTTGATGCCTTCTCTACATTTTGCCCTTTTGCTGTCTGCTGGCTCTCAGCCATCAACACATGGGCTCATCCCTCACAGAGGATGAACCCACACTTTTCTCTGAAACTGTAACTACAAGATAAAGCCTGCCTTCAGGACCATACTGAGAACTGAGTGTAAGTAAACCTCATCATTACTTATAAAAGAAGACTGTTGTGTCATTATTGTTTTTAAGAGGGAACTAGAGGGGATTTACCAGGAACAATACAATCTGGACAAGCCAGATGGATTGCTTACTTCAAATGATTCTCTCGAATCTATCAACTAGTTTCCTGCAATGTACAGTGGTACCTCAGGTTACATACGCTTCAGGTTACAGACTCTGCTAACCCAGAAATAGTGCTTCAGGTTAGGACCTTTGCTTCAGGATGAGAACAGAAATTGTGCTCTGGCGACGCAGCGGGAGGCCCCATTAGCTAAAGTGGTACTTCAGGTATAGAGCAGTTTCAGGTTAAGAACGGACCTCCAGAACGAATTAAGTACTTAACCCGAGGTACTACTGTACAAGGGAATGTGCTCTGCTACTAGCTCACTAGAGTGAATGAGGAAGGATAATATTTAATCAATATATCCTCTCCTACTATTCTCACCATTCCCACAAAGGCTGGTTCAGATGTAAATATGTGTACAAAAAATCTATGGCATGCCTTGCTTCCTGCTTCCTTGTCCCTTCTCACACACCCAGCTTGGGCGACTCTATCCTAGCATGTTAAAATGTGATGCCCAGAGAAAACAGTTTTATGAACCAAGAGTGGACAATATTCACATTCATATGTAAATGGTACAATGACTGAATTGGTGTAACATTTTTAAAAAAGCAAAACATGGTTCCAATGTTAATATCTCTTCTGCATTCCAAAAGCATGCTTCCATGCGACCTTGAAAGAAATCCTGCAAAAAGCCAACTGATTGCACTGAAAAACCCAAGCATTCCCCAGCTGTGGTCAAGCACTGGTTAGATCAGTGTTTTTCAACCACTGTTCCACGGCACACTAGTGTGCCATGAGATGTTGCCTGGTGTGCCGTGGGAAAAATTGAAAAATTCGAAAGATTTAAAATAAAGTATTTTATAATTTTTCACATTTCTGTTTACTTACTATTTCATAATAAAGTAATTATAAAATACTTTCTTTGTGTTTATTTGATTCCTATTCAAGAGAATTACTTTATATATAGTCAATATAGGCACAGAGTTAAATTTTTTAACATTTTCTAATGGTGGTGTGCCTCGTGATTTTTTTCATGAAACAAGTGTGCCTTTACCCCAAAAAGGTTGAAAAACACTGGGTTAGATGACTTACGAAGGTTGTAGTCTCTAAATCTTCTTTTCCTAGCAGCCACTCCAGTAAGATTAAGACCCCAGCGCCGGTCTGCTCCCACTGCTGCAGCAGTTCACACAATATAAAAAATGTCAAATCCATGGCCATTGCTGCATTCACCACTTGGAAGCCAAGCTCTGCAGGGAGAAAGTAAAGATGGTTCTCTACGCGTATCCATATAAACATGTATTATGCTCAAAAAGAAAAACACAGGAATTGTTAAGATTATGCAAATCAAAACCCTTTATTTACCTTTTTTAAAAAAATTGGCTGCCGTTGTTCAATTTTTAAAATATGTTAGAATTTAGTGACAAGGAGTAGGCATTTGATGGCTGAAAGATAGTTTAGGTAACCTTGAAATTATGAGCTGTATGTGATTGTTTTAAATGTTTTTAATGATCAACTGGTTTTTAGGTTTTTAAAAATATTTTGTTTCAAACATTTATTTTTTATTATTCATAATTAGATAGATAGATATAGATGTGGATATATAGATAGAGATATAGATATAGATCTCATCAATGTGTTTGCTGCACTTCACTCTTGGGAGGAAGGGTGGGATGTAAATTTAATAAATAAATACCGTATTTTTCGCCCTATAGGACGCACCTTTTCCCCTCCAAAAATGAAGGGGAAATGTGTGTGTGTCCTATGGGGCGAATGCAGGCTTTCGCTGAAGCCTGGAGAACGAGAGGGGTTGGTACGCACCAACCCCTCTTGCTCTCCAGGCTTCAGGAAGCGATCCGCAAGCCGTGGGAGAGCTGCGCGACTTCACGCAGCTCTCCGACCTCTTGCGGAGAGCTGCCTGCACCCAGAAGCCTGGGGCGCGCTGAGCTCAGCGCCCCCAGGCTTTGGGCTTTGCACAGCTCTCCCACGGCTTGCGGATAGCAGTCTGTTCTGGGGGCTGGGGTCGGGGGAAGCTCGGGCTTCCCCCGCCCCAGCCCCGCGCCTGGGGGGGAATTTCCCCCCTTTTATTTCCCCCCCAAAAAACTAGGTGCGCCCTATGAGCCGGTGCGCCCTATGGGGCGAAAAATACGGTATATCAAGAGTAATAATAATAAGTTGGCCACTGGGGTGGAGAAATTCATCGGCTTTAATGCTCAGCTTAGATGTCGTACGTAAGACTTGAATCTCAGAGTCTAGTCCCTTCAGAACAGTTTCAGTTTCTGTCCCAAATCATCTTACTCTCATGGGCAAGCTGTCAGGTGTAGCTAGCAGAAAACACAGATGAATTCTACTTGCGTATGCACCTTTCAGCAGGCATAGGCAAAACACCCCAAACAGGTGATTTTCCTGTTTTAAATCAAGAAATTGACCAAACCAATATACAGTGGTACCTTGGGTTACAGATGCTTCAGGTTACAGTCGCTTCAGGTTGAGAATAGAAATTGTGCGGCGGCAGCAGTGGGAGGCCCCATTAGCTAAAGTGGTACCTCAGGTTAAGAACAGTTTCAGGTTAAGAATGGACCTCCAGACCGAATTAAGTTCTTAACCCAAGGTACCACTGTACATATACATTTACAATGTGTCCAGTATACCTGAAGAAGCATCTCCACCCCAATCGTTCAGCCCAGACACTGAGGTCCAGCGCCGAGGGCCTTCTGGTGGTTCCCTCACTGTGAGAAATTAGGTTACAGGGAACCAGGCAGAGGGCCTTCTTGGTAGTGGCACCCGCCCTTTGGAATGCCCTCCCACGAGATGTCAAAGAGATAAACAACTACCAGACTTTTAGAAGACATCCAAAGGCAGCCCTGTTTAGGGAAGCTTTTAATATCTGAAGGACTATTGTTTTTTAATATTTTGCTGGAAGCCATCCAGAGTGGCTGGGGAAACCCAGCCAGATGGGCGGGGTATAAATAGATTATTATGATTATGATTATTATAAAAGCTGCTCAAGCACAGGCAGCAGTTTGGTATTCCATTCATGTATGTGGGGGACTGGCAGAGCGAGGTTAAAGCAATGCTCTCCCCCCCCTCCATGAACTGGCGGTGCAAAGCTATAGTAAAGGAAGACGCAGGAAAAGATGTGACCAAACAGGACCATCATTTCTGCAGACCCTATTTCCAAAGTTCAACATTTGAGCTGGCACATCTGCCTGCAACAGAGCAGCAGCTATGGCTTGCAAATTGCACCTCCTTCTGAGTTAATTTAATCTGTTTATTGTAACAACTCCCCCTTTAATTAAGTTCTCTTGTGGCCTACAATAAAGTCCAACTGTTCCTTACATCTCATCTCAAATCATTTATGCTGAAACTGTTAAGAATCCGGGCTATTAAGCAAAACATTCTTAAACCATTCTCCCGAAAGAACCAGCAACCAACCAACAGCCAACACAGAAAAGTTTAAAGGAAGTCCAAAATTTGGTGGTCTGTGAAGGGGAAGTTATAGTGGATTGTTTAATATAAAAATCATAAACTATCAAATGTCTTGTTTATCAGGTTCCAGAGTTGTAGAAGGTGGGAGTTCTAAAGTGCAAAAAGCAAGTTATTTAAATGGTTAAAGTACAGGCCATCCTTTGTTTCTTCAACCCAGCAATTACATAAAAAGCTTAAGCATGAATACCACACACTTCAAATAAAAACAATGGAAGATTAAAAAACTTTTTTTTCAGAAAAAAAGGCACAGGTATTTTAAGCTTCAGGAAGAACTTTTTTAAAAAAAGAAAAGGGAGGAACTACAGTGTTTTGAGTCGTCTTTGTTAATCCATTTAATGTAGAGCAAGACCTCCCACACACATATTCATATACCAGAAGACTTTTGATCATGCCAGATGTAAACATTTCTCTTGGTAGACTACTATGTGGCTTCAAAAATATACAACCTTTTCTTCTTAATCCCATCCCCCCAAGGAGAATTGTAGGAATGTACCAACAGGCTGTTTTCAACTATATTGAGGAGTCAGATAGATTGTGTACGCTGAAGAAAGCATAATATATAACCTGCAGTTTTGAAAATGGTATTTGCGAACAAAGAAATTCTGATGTTCTGTGTTTACTAATCACTTCCCTGTTAGCTGATATGAGGCACTGTAAAATAATTTAATCTTGGCGCCAAGAAGTGTTTGCTGCTTAAGAACATCTGCGGTGATGTCCAATGTTAGTCATGCTACTGAAATCAATGGGTCTACTCTGAGCATGGCGTAGCTGATTATCATCACTCATATTTGGGACAAATACTGAGCTTGGCCAATTCAGTCTTTACAAAATGATGGGTCAGAAAGCACCCTGCAAAGCTGAAAGATGAAGGGAATGCAATCATTCAGATTATTTATTTTCATTTTATTGGTTTTTCAATGATGCACATATTGTACCACACAGAAATGGAATAGAACAAGAAATATAAAAAAACAGTTTTAGGGGAATTTTTCTGTAGTTAGGTAATTCTATGGGATTCAATAAAAGAAGGCTGGGCACTTTTAAATCTTACTCATCAGTGGAGTTGACTTTCTCAGGATCCTACCCATGGACATTATTACACCAGTCTAGGCATATAAGCATCTTATAAACACCCACCATGATTCAGTTAAGTTTAGTTCTTGATTTTAAGCCAGTTCAATCTTAGTTAAGTTAAGGTACTAAATCAAATAGGTTGGTTATAGGGTTATATGTTGGGCAGTTGCATTCAAGCAGCAGACCACTACTGTTCTCCAGGCATGCTAAGCTGGATCACAAAGGAGTGTGTGTCCAACAGAGTAGTACTGGGGACTTCTTTACAGCCTGAGGCCTCCAGGAGACAGACTGGGCCCTCTCTGCCACCCAACTCTGCCACCCAACTGTCTCTGTTCATTAGGTCAGGAAAGCGGAAGGGACCAGCCTACGACCCTCAATCCATATTGACACTGAGTCTCTAGGCCCTGGCCAGTGATTTTATTCCTGTGCTATAGCCAAGAGACACTTTTGGGCATGCCTTGGTGCTCTCCAGGAATATTTTGCAGATCCATTCTGAAGATGGAATTGGTCTCCAGTCCAATTCAAAAATTAATCTGAGAAACTCAGACCTCTGAATCATTGCTGGCATTTGGCAGCAGCTCACAAACCCAAACAACACTCAAGCCAGCCGTGTGCATTTCCCATAGTGCAGTTGGAAGAGTTTTCAGATCAAAAATTACTGGGATGTGACATTGGCAGCACAAAGGACTACACAAAAATCAATCAGATTTAAACCCCTCTTGCGCAGTCCTATGGCACGGTTTAATAAACCCTTTCAACTATAAGAGCAGCTAAGAGAATTCAATAGCATAAAAGTCTCTACTCCCATGCTGTATTTGTATTTTTTTAAAAAATATATATATATATGGTTTTGTTGCAAAATGATTGCCGCCAGTAGGAATACCACAGAGGACGTGTTTAGGACATTTTACCACTTGCCTCTTTTATAACCTTACATAAAACCTGGTTACTCAGCAAGGGGGGAAATTCAATATTTCTTGCATGTTTGACTAGCTGTTAAAAATATTTATTAAATTTCACTGCTGAGGAATTTTTGTGGATTTCATTTGCCCTCCCCTTTTGAAGACCCAAACTTGTATTAACTGAAGGCTGAGTCAAGGGGGGAAAGGCACCGTTTACTATGGTTTGCTAGCCCAAATAAAGAAGCTTTGGGGAATAACAAGAGTTTAGAAACAGAAATATATGGGCCAAGAATTCAGTTGCCAGTTTGTTTCCTTTTTTTTTTTTTTTTTTTTGGTTGGCACCGATTTCTGCAAGCCAGAAACACTACTTGTCGAAACTTAACCATGTGTATTTCAGTGCCAATACCACTTCATTAATATCACCAGGATCCTAAGTGGAACACACACAGATACTACAAATTCCTTTCTCTCCACTCCTCCTCCCTAAAGCTCAATAAGCCATTGGGTTGGATGGTTATGTAGTCCCAGCCACCAACCCAGAGTGCGGGGGGAAGGCAGAATTTTCCACTTTTAACTGTTGAATTAGAGTGGAAATACTAACAGTTTTCTATCTGGTAAACAGGAGTACTGCTTTCTGCTCTTAAGTCCCACCTTTTCTCAGAACGCTCAAATGCTGAGTAGCCAAGATGCAAAGTACAATTTAATTCATAGGCCAGGGGTAGGCAACCTAAGGGCCGTGGGCCGGATGTGGCCCACTCGCCTTCTCAATCTGGCCCACGGACAGTGAGTAGAATGTGTCCTTTTATTTAAAATGCACCTCTGGGTTATTTGTGGGGCCTGCCTGGTGTTTTTACATGAGTAGAATGTGTGCTTTTATTTAAAATGCATCTCTGGGTTATTTGTGAGGCACAAGAATTCGTTCATATTTTTTCCCCAAAATATAGTCCGGCCCTCCACATGGTCTGAGGGACGGTGGACTGGCCCCCTGCTGAAAAAGGTTGCTGACCCCTATTATAGGCTATCCTTGCACCCAGGGAGCTCAGGATGGCAAGCTCGGAAAAATTAAAGCAATACAATCAAATAGAAAACAAAAACGTATTTGGAATATTAAAAGCAAATGAAAAACATTTAATCTAAAAAACATTCTAAAAATACGAACCTCCAGGGAATTGATACACAGACCAAAGTATGTCAACTTTTTGACCACAATGCAAAAGGGATTTGTATTTGGGCTGCTTGAACCCAAGTAACTAAAGTAATAAACTACACGATGGATGAAACTAAAATGGAATGTGTATGGGGGGGGAGAGGAATTCTCATACTGCTTATCTTTGGGGCAATTCCCAAACTGATAAACTATAATTAAAGAAGAAAACTGCATTTATTATCTGATGAAAATATACATAAGGTCCACCTAGACAGATGTTAGTGGCATGTTGTTGTTTAGTCGTTTAGTCGTGTCCAACTCTTCGTGACCCCATGGACCAGAGCATGCCAGGCACTTCTGTCTTCCACTGCCTTCCACAGTTTGGTCAAACTCATGCTAGTAGCTTCGAGAATATTATCCAACCATCTAGTCCTCTGTCGTCCCCTTCTCCTTGTGCCCTCAATCTTTCCCAACATCAGGGTCTTTTCCAGGGAGTTTTCTCTTCTCATGAGGTGGCCAAAGTATTGGAGCCTCAGTTTCACGATCTGTCCTTCCAGTGAGCACTCAGGGTTGATTTCCTTCAGAATGGAGAGGTTTGATCTTCTTGCAGTCCATGGGACTCTCGAGAGTCTCCTTCAGCACCATAATTCAAAAGCATCAATTCTTCGGCGATCAGCCTTCTTTACTGTCCAGCTATCACTTCCATACATCACTACTGGGAAAACCATGGCTTTTGCATAGCCCAATCTAAATAGTCAATGCTGCATTGATGCTCTGTCCGTGAACATTCTCAGGTGAATGATAAGAGACACAGGTTGTCTTCCACATTGGGAGATTGTCTCTTTTGTTTTAAAGCAAGAATAAGGAGGAGGATTTTCTTATATAGTTTATTCCTGTCGCTTTTGCAAAAAGATAAAAACAAGCCTCAGTAAGTTCAGAAATGTCTTTTAAAATTAAAGAGTTTGATTTACCGATCAGTTTAAGATCTCTTCTCTCAGCATTACATCCAAGGACTGAGTAAGTGTTGCTGCTTTTTCAAATTAGCCCTCCTTCAATCTTAAAAGGAGAAAATTCACTATAAGATACCAGAGCACTGCTAATGGGGCTAACTGAAACTCCTTTAGCAAATTGTCAGCATCCCGTGATGGTTGATCTTATCTTCATTTGTTTCACTGATCTCTGCCATCGCCACCTCTGTCATGAAGGCAGCCATATTCTAAATGGCAGTGTTGCTTCACACAGAAGACAGGGCTCAGACAGCCTGCTGCTAAATTAGTTGTGGCAACATCAGGAACAAAGAAGAGTGTGCACTTGTAGACAATGGGCCTTGGAGACTGCAAAAGGCTATGCCTGGGTGTCATGGACTGCTTGCACACACAGGAATGGTGGGAGGAACCAGATGGAGAGCCACCAAGGGGAAAAGGCTCAGATCCGGGGGAGTGTTGTTGATGGGATGATAATGAGTGGTCAGAGGAGAAGACTGGAGAGGTCGGGAGCTGAAGGAGTAACAGGGCTTAGTGAGCTGGGAATTGGGCGGAGATAAGTCAAGAATCAGAAGCTGAAGCTGGTAAGTGGGAAAAGGGAGGTTAAGAGTTAAAAACTTGGCCTCTCCATTCAAAAGCTTCAGGTAGCAGGTGGTGGGGAAGACCTCCTAGAGTTTGTTAAGGGTGCTGGGAATTGTATCTCTGTGTGAGGGGGAAAACTACGTTTCCCAGGATGAATACTGGACACAGTCATACCTCAGGTTACAGACGCTTCAGGTTGTGTGCTTTCGGGTTGCGCACCGTGCCGAACCCAGAAGTACTGGAACGGGTTACTTCTGGGGTTCGGTGCTTGCACATGCGCTGAATCGCGACGCGCACATGCGCAGATGTGGCGCTTCGGGTTGCGAATGTGCCTCCTGCACAGATCACGTTCACAACCCGAGTGTCCACTGTACTTTAAATGTATGGTGTGGACATAGCCAGTCTCCTCTAGTATATGGTAACTTTCTATTTCTAATCCCTCAGCTTCAGAGCAGATGGTCCATCTCACGTTTTCATGCCCAGTCCATATTTCAGTACAAGAATATGCATGTGATTTCAAAGAGAACACAGAACAGATAAACCATGGGTTTTTAAGATGTGTCAGGCTTGTCACAGGTATCTCCCCTTCCTATTGCGACAAGCTTCCCTACCCCCTTTCTTCCAGAACTAGGAGAGGCATGAAAAGGGTGGAGGAGAAATTAGCTGCATGCAGGCACAGTCTCCGGGTGCTTGGAAGAGCCCTGGAGAGGAGACACAGACAGCTGTGGGGAAGCAGGGACTTTAGTCTCAGCAACGGATTTCATGGGGTAAGACCCAGAGGGAATGAGCTGCTGTGCTCACTTGGCATGATACCCAGCGAAGTTTGTGGAGATCACATTTTTGCTAATAAAGAGAGAACTCCAATTTTGCACTTTGTGATTACTGACTGGCACACACTGTGACTCACAGGAACATCCAATGGGAAAAGCACTTTGTTGCTAATATGAAATATAACAGCGGTGCATCATAGATTGCATCTCCCAGCATGAGTTTTGTTCCAATGGGCACCCTATTCAGGATAGTGATACATGTCAAGAACGCTACTACTATCATTGCTTTTTAAAACAAGTCTGTTTATGGGTTGAACTATAAAAATATTTACACATAATATATTAAGGCATCTTGTCAGACACAGAGACTGTATCAGGTATTGCCTATGGCGCATCTTAAGTTAAACCCTTTCCACAGCTTGTACACTAGACTGTTTAAACTCAAAAACACACAGGGCAGTGTTCAGTAATTAAGAACACAAAAGCTCCATTGGATCATCTAGCCATCCTGTTTCCCTAATGGTGGACAACTAGATGCTTTCAGGAAGTCCACCATCAGGACAAGAAGGCCAACTGTCTTCCACTACTGTTGCCTCCAACGACTAGTATTCAGTGCCTCTAGTATTTGCTGCCTCTAAACCCGAAACCTCCATCATGGCCAACAGTTCTAAATCAACCATATACCAATTCAATCAATGTTTAAAGCTTGTGACGTATCACCAAAACTTGGGGAAGAAAATTCCACCACTGGGTGAAAAAGTAAGTTCTTTATCCTAGATCCTGCTGCTAATAAATTTCATTGGATGGCCTCAGGTTTTACTGTTGGGAATTGTGAGGGACAAGACTATCTGCTTATTTCCAAACGATGTGTAATTTCATAACCCCCTGTCATCTCCTCTGCTTAAGTTGTTTTTCTTAATAATTTTAGAGCTCTGGACACTTTGGCCTTTCCTCATGGAGGAGGTGCGGCAACACATTGATCATCTCAATTGCCCTTTTCTGCACCTTTCCCAGCTCTGTGACTGAGCCAATCCAGCAGGCCTGGACTGACAAACACTGACCTGACAGACCACAGATAAGCTGCAGTGATGGCCTTGGGCTTTTAGATTTGTTTACTAAGAGAGGGGCACAAGTGTAGATTACTAAATTTATCTTTTGAACAGCAGTGCACATCAGCCACCATCTTAGGCCATCGTAGTTTTGACACCGGCCAAACCTGGGGCTGTTCACAGTTTATGGCAATATTTATATTTTACTGGCCGTTTTAAAGGACTGCCTCTCAACAGTTGTGTGTTCTGGGAACTCGCTCTGTTTTACTGACGGCAAGAAACCTGTACAGGCAGGCTGGATGGTGTGTGTGTGTGTGTGTGTGTGTGTGTGTGTGTGTGTGTACAAAAGATTTAATGAAAATGTGTGAAGTACTCTATGTCAAAATACTATGCAGAAAGTGGCTGAATCCAAATGGGAACACTGTGCCATAATTGCAGCTGCAGGGCGTACTCTATACAGACTTTGCAATAAAATGCATGCAACAAGCTTGGGCTACAATCGTACACCCACTAACCAGGAACTAAGTCCTAAGGGAAGCGGGGATACTTTGGGTAGGCATGTACAGGATTGTGCTGCTGGACATGCACAGTTTGTATGCCTTCTGAGTAGAAAGTCTTTGTTTACCCTCAATGTAGGTAAACGAAGGGTAATTTAAATAGCATTCTAGTGTCATAAAGTCCTTATGGGCAATATTAGCATATTTTAACTTGGCCCATGGAAAATATCAAGAAATGTCAAAATACGCTTCTTTTAAAAGCGATTTCTCTGACAGTCCCTTTTGTATTTTATTCTCCTTGGTGAAGTGTCTCCCCCCCCCCCCCTTCTCACACACACTTGGCCCATCAAATGAAAAATTTATTATGTAAACATCCCAAATTAATGCATGAATTGGCCCCAAATCACAATGTAATGAGAGTAAGGATGGGTTAACCTCACAATCCTCTACTCAGCCTACTCAAAAGTAAGTCCCGTTGAGTGTAGTGGGTCCTACTCCCAGAATTGCAACCTACGCCTTCAAAACTGGAACAGCTATGTCTTTGAGGCATGCCAATCTGGGATGAAACATACTGCCTTGCTGAAAACTAGATTTGTGACAGCAAAAGGGCTCCAGCCGTCCGACCAGATGCAAAGGAACTGGAAGGAATCAAGGGATTCACTGGCAATTTCAGTGTTAAAACAGGGCTTCCCAGCAGGTGGCACCATAAAGCTAACCGTCCTACATGCCAAATGATGTGCAAAAATTATACCAAAATGTGTATAGAAGGCATCTATTTTCTATATGTGCACTTAAACTGTTGAATAGCGCTAGACAGTCCTAAGTATGTGCTTCAGTACAGTGCAGCAACTGCTGGGTTACAGAGCTGCAAAGAGTACTGTATAGTAATGAGCAGCAATCCACTTATTCCGAAACCTACTTATGGGAGATGCGCATAGCCGGATATCAAGAATTAGAAACAGACAGTGTGTCTGTACAAGAATGTCCTGCATTACTGTCTTAAACTGAAGTTTGTACAACAATATAATGATTTCTCATGGCCTGCAAAGACCTACATGATTTTTTTAAAAAATATATTATTTCCATACAAATTGCAATAATTATTATTATTTTGAACTGTTCAAAAGAAAAGCAGTGCTGTATATAAGTTTAACTCTTCCTATAAAGTGAAGCCTTCTCAAAAGTGTATGAAATGAGACCAAAAAGAAAAAGAAAGCATTGTCAGGAGAGCAGATAGTTCATTTACCAACAGCACTGTCTTGACCAAACCCACCTACACTTTCCTCAAACAAGCAATTTAAGGAGATAAATGAGATGCCTTGTGATGCCAATGAAATGTGAGCCTTACATATTGACAGAGCCTGTTCTGGACAAATACAGAGTACGTTCATATGTTAGAAGTTTCAGTCTCAGTATGTTCATTTAGAATTGTAGCCTTATATCAGGCATTGGCCAACTTGGCCCTCCAGCTGTTTTGGGACTACAATTCCCATCATCCCTGACCACTGGTCCTGTTAGCTAGGAATGATGGGAACTGTAGTCCCAAAACACCAGGAGGGCCGAGTTTGCCTATGCCTGCCTTATATCCTTGTTTACCAACAGCACCCTCTTTTTCCTTAATAGTTACTATATTATTTCAAATAACTATAAAAACATGCTGTCCATTCTGCTTACTGAGCTGCTTTTCTTTTTCTTTTTTAAAACTTTATCAAATCCCACAAAATCATATAAGTACATAACATGCAAAAATGCATTATATTTTTCTATATAGAAAAACTATTCTATTCACCCATGTTTATGTTATATTTAGACTTCATAAATTCAGTAGTTTCCATCTATCTTTTTCTATTTTCTCTTTCTTGTTTGTCTTCTCTCACTCTAATCAGTTCCATACCTTATACATAATTGCTACCTTCCAATTTTTTTGTTAACCATTCTTTCTTTGAACTAATTTCACCTCAAGTTTTTGTTCAACCAGCATGAGAACAGCTACTATTAACTTCCATATTAACTCTATTCTCACTATTCTCACTTAATCAGCTGTCATTTGTCTGAAGGGATCTCACTTTAAATTGCACTCTTAAGTGTCACTAAAAAAAATGCCTACAAAGGTCTTCAACCCTTATTTTCATTTGTCCTCAAGATTCCTTATCTGAAATACTCAACAGAACTTTCAGCACTTCAATGTGCCTTTAGTTGGGAAGTCTTGTCTTAATACTAAGACACCTTAGCAAAATAAACGCCATTGCAATTTGGCGAACAGTTTGCATCTCCCACTGTTTTGATAGACTTATCAAAGGTATATTTGCTTAAGGATAAATGAGTGGTATGGTTAATTCCTGGTACACACATGCAGTAATAGAATCGAAGTCAGAATCTGGAGGCACCTTAATTGCTAATGCGTTTATTGTGTCATGAGCTTTTGGGGACTATTACACACTTCATTAGATGCATGGAGTGTTATCCACAGTTGGCATAGTGAAAAAAAGGTGTAAACAGAAGCTTATGCAAGGTCATGAAATGCAAGAGCTACATCATGTGACATTTCAATGCAAAGCTCAAATTATTGTTCATGGTCCTTGTACGTATCTTGGATACATCTGAGCTTTGCATAGAAATGTGTGGCAAACTCTACCTTTTGCATTTCGTGCCCTTTTATTCATTTTATTTTTTTATAGCTGTGTAAACCAAGGATAAAATCATGCAGCTGCCAAAATGGGTTTATGCCATAAGGACCTAGTTTTTAAAGGTACTAAATAATAATAATAATAATAATAATAATAATAATAATTATTATTATTTATATCCCGCCCTCCCCAGCCGAAGCCGGGCTCAGGGCGGCTAACAACAATAAAACGGTACAAAAGTACAGCACAAACAACACTCTAAAATCATTCATTATAAAATTAATTATTGACTGACAATTAAATGACTGTCAGTTGCAGAATTCATCTGCAAAAGACACAGAATTTGAAAAAATGTTACTTCTCTTTTTTTATAAAGGCAGATACTGTTTTCCAAAATGGGTTGGGGGTGGGGGAGAGAGAATCAGGGAGGGCTTCCAGTAAAAAGAACAATGCACAATTCTTGTCCTTCAAACCTTACTGTTTTGCTAAACCACCCTTCCACTGCACAGCAGTGCTTGGGACAAAACATCCCAAGTGATACAGCATGTACACACATGCACATCCCAGCACAAAAACACTCAGGAATCTACAGTCAAGATTTTCTAATAGTGGTAAAAAAGTAAATTAAGAAAGCAACCTTATTTGCCTTTTTTCATAATTCTGCTTACAGTGCATTTATTTAATGGCAAGAATGTGCAGCATCTTCTTCATTCAGCATCATAAATTTGTCCCCATACTTCTGGCCGACAAGACTGGTGGGGTTGAAGCATACCAGTTTCTACAGTCCAAAGAAGGGGTGAAACCTGGCTGCCTTTTAACTTCCACAACCCCAGTTTACACAGCCTTCTCACCCTCCTCTCTTAAACCCTCCTCTAGTATCAATGCCCATCTGAGCAGAGGCTTTTCACACTTACACACCCTTGGGAGATCTAGTAAATCACTTAAAAGGAAGACAGGAGATAGGAGAGTCTTTGCAATGTTAGACATTAGCCCTGGAACTCATCACTGCCACCACAGAAGATGTCATCAAGTCATGACGAGCAAGTGTGATCTCCAAACTTCCAGCTGTCTTATATCACCAATTTATTTTTAAGGTTCAGAAGACACAACCGGATTCTAATCTCTCTACATTTTAGCCTAGATAAAATAGTCCTCCTACACCCACAGTCTATTAACTATATTGTTTCATCTTGTAGTTCATGCTGTGGTTTTAACACACTCTCATTCTGGGTTACAAAAACAGGGTATTACATGTCAGAGATTAGCAAAGCAACTGTGGGGCCTAAGCGTCTGCTGTAATAGCAAGGCAAGTCATGCACTCAGATTTCTTCTATCTTTTTGCCTTGAGTATAAAACTGTTTTGCAGAGTTAGGCCACGGTTGGCTTCTCCAGCACCCAGTCTCTTTACCAAACTGGGAAATTCTTTATTTGGATGGTAGACGATTACAGTCTTCTTGCCATCTTAAATCCGACTGTTTGATATCAGAAACAAACACAGCTTACATATAGCTTCTTCTCTTTTAAAAACACACACTTCAAATGATGTAAGATTACAGAATATTTTGGCCCTGCGTTTTTGAAATCTTTTCTACAAAGAGAACTTCCTCCTACTATGCTTTGTTCACAGACAGCCCCAGCCCAGACAGCCATCAAACACACCACACCGTGCGGGTGGATCTCCCCTACGGATGGTGAACAATATTATTGTAGATTGCCTGCTTCTTGGGAGAAAAGCAATGACAAACCTAGACAGGATCTTAAAAAACAGAGACATCTTGCCAACAAAGGTCCATATAAGTTCAAGCTATGGTTTTCCCAGTAGTGATGTATGAAAGTGAGAGCTGGACCATAAAGAAGGCTGATCGCCAAAGAATTGATGCTTTTGAATTATGGTGCTGGAGGAGACTCTTGAGAGTCCCATGGACTGCAAGAAGATCAAACCTATCCACTCTTAAGGAAATCAGTCCTGAGTGCTCACTGGAAGGACAGATCGTGAAGCTGAGGCTCCAATACTTTGGCCACCTCATGGGAAGAGAAGACTCCCTGGAAAAGACCCTGATGCTGGGAAAGATGGGGGGCACAAAGAGAAGGGGACGACAGAGGACGAGATGGTTGGACAGTGTTCTCGAAGCTACGGTCATGAGTTTGACCAAGCTGCGGGAGGCAGTGGAAGGCAGGAGTGCCTGGCATACTCTGGTCCAGGGGGTCACAAAGAGTCGGACATGACAAAACGACTAAACTACAAGAACAACAACAATGCTAAAAGTGTACAGAGGAACTCTTTGACTTCTTGCATGCTAGAGACCACTGTGTGGCTAACTCTTCAGCATATTGAAATGTATGTTAATATAAGCCTGTGTCCTCCTCATGCATAGCTGATGAAAACCTGAGTCTGTTCGATTTGAGTAAACACACAGCTCTGCACCTGTGATATGAAAGTGAATGCAACTAGCACTCTGGTAATTCTGAGATAATTTCAGAGTTGCCATCAGGATATATCGATGTTCTGAAGAAAATCTGCAGCTGCTAACAAAGTTACAGTCCCAGCACCTCTTTTCTTTGCCAGGACTACGCACAGCGGAAACCCGAGCATCTTATGTGGGTTGGAAGATGATTTCCAATGTGTTAGCAAGTATCAGAAACATTGCAGGCCTCGGCAGTTTTCTAGCAAAACATATTCAAGGCTAGTTCCACTTTTCTACTTTCTTAGGAAAGACCCAGATAGAAATATGTGGGAAGCAACAAACAACAATGGGCTTGGAGATATAGCTTCGTAATCAATTGAGACACATGATAGTAGGTGTACAAAGCAGGGAGACGTGTAGTCATTTCAGCTCAGTTTCAGTTTACTGTCTGGGGCTTCAGACATGACACTATATCCTTACCAGGTGAGGAGTGGCACAGCCCATTCAGGTTTTGTGATACAGAAAAGAAGCCACATTCTTCAGGAGCTAGGACACAACTTAAATATTTAGATAAGCACAATGGTTTCTATATAGTTGCTTACCATTGTGTGCAGAGAACAAAGCCTTGTTTACAGTTACTTCTTTGTCTAAATCAACATCATCATGTGCTAAGGATTCAGGTTTGTATGAGTATTACAGGGTTGGAAATCCTTTTTCTGAACTCACACCCTGTAAGGAGAAGCACGCCTGACTTCATGAGTGGAAAAGGGGTCAACACTCGGAGCCTTCTCACTTTTTACTTCATCTAAGCAAATGCTCTCACCAGATTTCAAACCAAAACCAGACCTCTGTTGCTGCACCCAAACATTAGCCTCCCCCTATCCTTACTGGTCTTCCGTTACAGGATTAATACCTTCCTATTTAAGGAAATAGGGACGTGGGTGGCACTGTGGGTTAAACGACAGAGCCTAGGACTTGCTGATCAGAAGGTCGGCGGTTCAAATCCCCGTGACGGGGTGAGCTCCCGTTGCTCGGTCCCTGCTCCTGCCAACCTAGCAGTTTGAAAGCACGTCAAAGTGTAAGTAGATAAATAGGTACCGCTCTGGCGGGAAGGTAAACGGTGTTTCCGTGTGCTGCTCTGGTTCACCAGAAGCGGCTTAGTCATGCTGACCACATGACCCGGAAGCTGTACGCTGGCTCCCTCGGCCAATAAAGCGAGATGAGCACTGCAACCCCAGAGCCGGTCATGACTGGACCTAATGGTCAGGGGTCCCTTTACCCTTTACCTTTACCCTTTAAGGAAATAATTTGGTCTTTTCTGGTAGGATCCTATTATTATTTAGTTATTGAAACACTTGCCATAGAGCTTTTCTTGTAAACAACACAAGGCAGTGTAAACAAACAAATGAACCTTAAAGTTATGTCAAAACTTACTTGCAGAATAAATAGAACAGCAGCCAACATTAGGGCAAAACAGGTATATTAAGTGAGTATGCCAAATTGGTATGAATGTTCAGCAAAGGCCGGAGAGAATAAGTTTCTAGTAGATCTGAAATGACATCAGTCTCAGTACCTGCCTCGGTTCAGAAGCAAAGCAATTCTAAAGAAAAGGCGCTACTACTGAAATGTATGCTATCCTTACAATGTTTTTACTACATGCCTCTTTTTTGCTGTTTGTATATTGCTGCTTTATTGTACTTTATTATTTCTAATAAGAGGCCTTGGACTATATGAGAAAAGTGGGGCACAAATATTTTCAATTAAACAATGAGACAATTAAACAATCAAGCTAATGAGAGTGGATGAATTTAGATGCAGCATTCAGCAGCAATATATATATATATATATATATATATATATATATATATATATATATATATATATGCTTTCGTAGATTTTCACGGGTACAGGAATGCAGGTTTTGGTGTCCTCGGGTGTCTTCCCGTGTAAAAGTTGGGGTGTCTAGGCGACGTTTCGACGAGGTCTCACTCGTCATCTTCAGGCTGGTGCTTTCGGCTTCTTGTTACTGGAACAGAGCAGGATCTCAGTGTTTGAGTTCCTATAAATACTGTTGAGGGGGTGTGGTGTATAGCCTCCAATGTTCTGGGCAGAGAGGAAGTTCCCAGGCTAGTGTGCCTTTTCTTCTTTTTCTTCTTCTTCTTTGAGGATATCCCTCAAGTAATTAAGGAACAAAAGAAGAAAAGGCACACTAGCCTGGGAACTTCCTCTCTGCCCAGAACATTGGAGGCTATACACCACACCCCCTCAACAGTATTTATAGGAACTCAAACACTGAGATCCTGCTCTGTTCCAGTAACAAGAAGCCGAAAGCACCAGCCTGAAGATGACGAGTGAGACCTCGTCGAAACGTCGCCTAGACACCCCAACTTTTACACGGGAAGACACCCGAGGACACCAAAACCTGCATATATATATATATATATATAATATGCGCTTTTCCAACATGAGGAGTGCAAAATAAACACAGGGAAAGAAGGGGTGATGTGACTCTTGCCAACAGCCAGTGGGTGGGAGACCTGTGGACCTCCAGATATTGTTGGATTTCAACTCCCATCAAAAACATCTCGCCCACCCAACTTGTAAGCCACACCCTTCATTATCCTAAAACTGAGCGGCAGACCCAGCACTACTGGAGAGATTCCTGGATGATGACTCCCACTGCATGCCAGCTGGGATGAGGTCCTCTGGCACACAATGGGAGGCTGCAGCTGTGGCCAAACCAGCCTCACAACGTCTTGATTGTGCCAGCAGCTGACCCACAGACAAGCCTAGAGGGATATGATAGAAAGGCATGCTCCACTGCCATCTATTCCTCCTCTGCCAGGATAGCCAGGTGGTGCTGGAGACACCTGCTGGTCAGGAAGATAAGCCAGCTAGGGAGGATCTAGCCCAGAGCCATCCAGCAGCCCAGGGACAGAGAAAACAAACGGGAAAGCATTGGGGAGAGATGACAACAACTCAGGGTGATTTAACCCCTTCCTATCTTGTAATTGAGGCCAGGAGGGAACAGGAGGTTAGCTCCTCCCCACTCAACACACCCTGGAACCGTATCAGCAGATGTAGGAGAAAAGGAAGCTCTAGGGAAGAAATGGCAAGTGCCCCACATTAGCCTCCTGCTGGAAAGAGAGGGGATTAAGCTACCAGGAGGCAACAAATCGGAAGGATCAGAATTTCTCCTTTTAAAAAAAATGTTTTTCAAAAAAATGTCTTTTTCCGCTTGCATTGTTTGGAGTATACTCAGTAAAAAGCAATTTTGCTTTGAAATAAGCTACATTTTACAGAGCCTATCCTTGATTAGATTTTGAAGGAACTGTTTAGCATTCACTTTAAATTCAATATTTCAAGTGCAGTCCCTTACATCAAAAGGATTAAAGGAGAGAGAGAGGGGGTGAGGGGGTGTATATATATATGTGTGTGTGTGTGTGTGTGTGTGTGTGTGGACACAATATATACAATATATAGAGAGAGAGAAAGAGAGAGAGAGTGCAAAAGCAATAAACCTGTCATGGGCTTGCACTGCACAGATCATGAGCAAGACCATAACTACCTGACAAGTTATTGTTTGTAAGCAAAGAAAACAATAATTAATCCTGTTCCTAACCAGATAGTTTGGTTTCTGTGTAGATTGTAACCCTAGCATGACTAGGTTAGAAAAGTGGCTAACCACATCTGAATCCATTAAGTCTGCTGCAAAAATAAACTTTTATTTTCAACACAGCTGAAGATGTCCTATATAAATAAAAATATTCTAACACTTGAATTCACATGAAATGCAGAGTTCTATATACTTATGAATCTGAAAAGGCAACACCTTCATAGCACTGAAGAGATTTTTAAGTACAGTGGTACCTCGGGTTACAGGCACTTCAGGTTACAGACGCTTCAGGTTACAGACTCCGCTAACCCAGAAATAGTACCTTGGGTTAAGAACTTTGCTTCAGGATGAGAAGAGAAATCGTGCAGCGGCGGCGCAAGGCCCCATTAGCTAAAGTGGTACCTCAGGTTAAGAACAGTTTCAGGTTAAGAACACAGCTCCAGAACGAATTAAGTTCTTAACCCGAGGTACCACTGTACCCCTATATACCCTTCCTGCTGCAGAGGAATAATTCTCACACACAGTTAAGAAGAGGGGGGAAATGATATTGAGATATTGTACTATAAACACCAAGCTTCCTTCTGCAGCTTGTGTCATACCTGCTAATAATATCAACCTAGACACACTGACATGTGCAATGAATCTCTTTCACAAGTACTGATGGTTGATGGTGAAGAATAATAATTTCATACCTGTTCTCCTAGAGATATTTTCTTGGGATTGAGCTTGTCTTATAACGCCAGCAACGCTATTCCTTACTATCTGCTCTTCACTCTGCAACAGCTGAACAACACATCTCCAAAGGTGTAATGTATCAGACAGACCTAAGTATTTACAAAAAGAAATATTAGGATTTTTTTTTAAAAAAAAACACCACCACCAGAATCATAGAATCTTAAGAGTTGGAAGGGACCCACGGGTCATCTAGTCCAGCCCCCTGCAATGCAGGAATTTCAGCTAAAGCATCCATGGCAGATGGACAAACAACCTCTGCTTAAAAACCTCCAAGGAAGGTTTTTGTATTTGTAAAATGTGCATAGCTGACAAATTGGGGGGGTGCGGATCAAAATTTTAAAATAAAAAAGCTGAAGAGAAGACGTTTTACAACTGGCTGCCACAAAGTCTGCTGACACTGACTTTGTCAAGTTTCTAGTGCTAGCTGAAGACACATCTATTCGCACAGTATTTTTATGTTTAGGTTGGTAGGTTGTTTTGTTTTACTTGCTCTTCCGCCCAGCTGAGGTTGTTTAATTGTATATTTCATTAGTTTTAATGTGCCTTGCCCTGGGGCCATTCATTTCTTTAAAAGTGAGTTAGAAATTGTTTGAATAAATTAAAAATATTAAGCATAGTTGAATGCTATAAAGCACTGTTACAGCAGATCATACCATGCAGATAGGCCCATTTTCTACTGAGATCTTCCTGTGCAGAGGATCAGGTGCTCTACCACAAAGTCACAGTTGTTCCCTATATAACATATGCACATCCTTAAGATTTATCAGGCCTCTTCCTGCTTCCAAACATGAACATAGGCGGCAAGCCAACTGAAAATTAAGCACATATTCTGCTGATTTTGGTGTGTGAGTTTATCATGTGATTTGTTCTCTCACTGAAATGAGTGAAATTTAGAAGCTTAATTTTGGCTTGTTTGTGGTCATAGTGCTTAATTCTATTTACTTACCCAACAGAAGCTTTTGACTGGTCAGAAAAAATGGCGTAATGCTCACAAGAATCTCTGCAGCAGCTAATCGGAGATCTGTTTGCTGTTCATCTCGGCAGAAGGAAGTGACTATGCCAATCCATTGCTTCATCTCTGATTTCACCTCCTATAAGAAAATTAATACTGGCTTTAAAAGCCTGAAGTATCCTTGTAAACTGGAAATTAGAGTAAACAAGAAGGGTCAAAGCGCTATACTAAAACTGGCACTAAGACAGGAACTAAAAAGTAATAATAAACACAAAATGTGGCATTCAGTTTCCACAGAACCAGCAATTCATTTGACACAGAAAAGGAAACCAAAACCATTGCTTTGCTTTTGACAAAAGAAAGAAAGAAAGAAAGAAAGAAAGAAAGAAAGAAAGAAAGAAAGAAAGAAAATCAAATTTGGCACAACAGATGGGAGTTCAACACCACTGCTTTAAAAGAATTAAAACTAAAACAGCACTGCATAAATCAGCAGTGGACTCCTTTGTTAATTGTTCTGAGACAATTAACATCAAATCAATTCTGCCATTGGTCTTCAATGTAGTACTTGTTCATGCACTGAAATCATAATCTCAGGTTTTGTATATATGAAGCAATTAACTTTATGGGTTCATCTAAATGAACCTGCAGAACGGAAACTCTTAATGTATAGTCATAGTAAATCTGATGCAGACATGATTGTTAAATGAGATTTCCTTACCTCCTGCTGATCTTGGACAAGATGGACGACCAACTCTGAGGCAAATTTGAGGGATATACTTTGAATTTCAATGCTGCAAAATAAAAGATTAACACAGATCCACAAACGTAAGTGTGAAATAAATGTCAAAGCTACAGCAAAATGCAAGTCAACTGGCAAGCAGTTTGGCAGCATATTGTGTGTAACAAGTGAAAATGAGATTCTCATTTTCACTTGTTACACACAATATGCTTTATTAGCATAAGTCAGGATGAAATCTAACAGTCCCATTTGTTACAGCTGCTCTGCATGTCAATATACAACCAGAAGAAAAACTCTTGCTTAGGCATGAGGTTGTGCCTTGTGGATATAGAATTGCACTGAAGTATGACAAACCCTCCTCCTCTTAGAAACCAAACTACAGTGGTTACCTCGGGTTAAGAACTTAATTCGTTCTGGAGGTCTCTTCTTAACCTGAAACTGTTCTTAACCTGATGCACCACTTTAGCTAATGGGGCCTCCTGCTGCCGCCGCGCCGCCACAGCATGATTTCTGTTCTCATCCTGAAGCAAAGTTCTTAACCTGAAGCATTATTTCTGGGTTAGCGGAGTCTGTAACCTGAAGCGTATGTAACCCGAGGTATCACTGTATTTAAGATGATGGAAAGTTCTATAGAGCCCCGCCCTGTGAATCGCCCTCCCATCAGATGCCAAACAGATAAACAACTACAGTGGTGCCTCGTGGAAATTAATCCGTTCCACGATTCTCTTCGTCTAGCGGTTTTTTCGTCTTGCGAAGCAAGCCCAATGACAGCTTAGCGGATTAGTGCTAGAGCTGTCAAGCGGCTTCCAGCGATCAGCTGTTAAGCGGCTTATCAGCGGAATAGCTGATAAGCGGCTTAGCGGCTTAGGAAAAGGGCAAAAAAAGCAAAAAAAAAACCCGCCGGGGGGACGCAAGACTTTTTCGTCTTGTGAAGCAACCCCATAGGGAAATTCGTTTTGCGAAGCGCCTCCAAAACGGAAAAACCCTTTCGTCTAGCGGGTTTTTTGTCTTGCGAGGCGTTCGTCTTGCGGGGCACCACTGTATACAACTTTCCAAAAACATCTGAAGGCAGCCCTGTATTGGGAAGTTTTTAATGTCTGGCGATGGCTGGGGCAACCCAGTTAAATGGGCAGGGTATAAATAATAAAATTGTTGTTGTCGTTAACAACCAGTTTAAACGTGTGTAGTAAGATGCATGCCCCGATAACCTGTTTTCTATAAAAAGGGCTAGAGGAAGAATGTTCTCATAAAAGCAGGTCTAGTGGTCAAATGGAAGATCTGCAGAAAAATACCAGCAGTTTTAAAGTTCTACGGTAGAAAAGTTGATACACCTGCCAAATCTAACCTGAAAGATATGAATGGCCCATGACAGACAGTAGGAAGTGATGGATTCCTTCACCAAACGGCAAGTTGAATACCAGATTTGTTGGTAGCACTCATAACTATGTCTCGTAAAACCCTTTGAGGGTTGCTTTGCAATCAAGTGATATATAAATTTTATGAAATAGAATAAAAATATGGACAAGGTAATTTATTAGTTAATTTTACAATATAGATTCAAAATTCAGATCTCAAAAAAGAAAAGAAAAACAGGCCTCCTGCGATCCCAGCTTTATGATACAGCATAACCATTGCCCTGAAACACTGATTTACCATTTTAAACATGAAGATGCTGGTGAAAAGGAGAACCAGAGAAGCCACTCAGCTTTCTGCTCAGCCTGTAATCCATTTAGACGACTCACCACTTCTTATCCTTAGCTATGGGCTTCTGAGTATGTATTAAAAATACCGTAGAGGCGAATTATTAAAAATATGACAATGTCTGGGGCTTAACAAGACAGTGAGAGCACAGATATTTCTCCTCTCTCACCCTCTGACATCAGTTTATTTTCACTTGGCAGCCTGCAATCAGTAAATATAAAAAAGACAAAAGAATTTACCTGTCAGAAGCATCTGCAATATTCAAAACCCAATGCAAGAATTCTCTTGCATTCATTTTTAAAGCATCTTCTGTCTCTGAAAGCACATTTTGCGGGTCCGTATGGTATAGGGCCTCTAATATCTATATATAATAGCAATAAGAGGGGGAAAGGTAAAGATAAAAATAAATTTGGCACGAATTGGATCCATTTACTCCAAAATTATTATATGTTTTTTACAGATTACATTAGTCATGCTGAGAGACCCGCTGAAAATGATGGACTTAAGTTACTTGCTTATTTGATTTCAATGGATCTACTATGAAAATTGCCCACATTGGATAGCACTGTGAATTTTACAGTATTTGCATCCAGGACGGGAGAGGGGGACCACTGTTTTTACCTTGCAAAAACATTCCGGATGCTTTTCTTTTACAGCCATCCGAAGGAGGATCTCCTCCAAACCAGACAGTAGACACAATGGAACTTTCCCCCGTTCTTCCGTCACAGATTTGGAATGTCCTTGCTTCAGCCACAGAACAGTCGCTTCTAAGACCAACAAGCGCACTTCGCAGAACTCAGAGCGTAGCAGATGTGCAACTGACAAACAAGGTTTTACTGTTTTCGGTTTGGCGGGTGAACAGTAGTTTGCAAATCCAGGATCTGAAGTCACCGTGAGCATCGACAGAAAGAGTTTGGTCATGCTCTGGAGATACTGAGGAAGTCCTGGCACTGCAGAAGAGTAGCTGATACCCGTTGCCAGTTCCGAATCTGAGATAATTGTGCCTATTTTATCCCAAAAACTGAGCAGCTCTGTTCCTGGAATTAAATATGATAGGGTGGTGGGATGAGGAATGAAAAAGGAAAGGTTGTCTTTGGTTATTACTCATAAAACTTGGAACACAATCCAATCAAACTTGAGCACATTTAAGCAGTGAAATATTTTACCTGCTTCCTATGACATAAGAAGCCCACATGATTTAACAACAGAACGTATGTTCAAATTTTGAGGGGCATTTCCCCAAGCTTCATATATTACTAATGTTTCGAAAATGAGAACTATTTCTTCAGAATTACTCAAGTTTTAAGTTGAACAATTATTTTGCATATTTAAGTAACATATTAAAATTTTTGACATAGCTAAAATACTAACAAGTGGAATCTGAAGGTCTCCCCCACAACTTTGCAAACATGCTAGTGTTACATAGTTTCTTCAGGGTAATGAATACAGGGAAAAGTAAAACCCTAAACTGTATTGCATGCCATAGGAGAAGCATTTCACATCTGTGCACAAATGGGGAACTGGAAGCCTCAACAATTAAACTTAGCCACTTTATTTTATTTATTGTAGGGGGTTGGATTAGATGGCCGTGAGGGGCCCTTCCAATTCTACAATTCTTTGATTAATTATTATGACATTATTCACACACAGATATTTATTTCAGTCTAAAGGCCCACAAAAACATTTTCAAAAGCAAAATAAAACAGAAATACAAGGGAAAGGGTTCCAAGGAAGTCACTATGTTTTATCCAAAGCATGTAGGTTTCTGTTTCTTAGTACTTCCAAGAGGAACTTAGCCATGATAGTATCATTTGACCTATCTCCAAGGAAGTACTTAAGGTGGAATTTATAACATTACCATTATCATCATTTATTTATTTATAACCCGCCCATCTGGTTGGGTCTCCCCAGTCACTCTGGGCAGCTCCCAATAGAATATTAAAAACACGATAAAACACCAAACATTAAAAACTTCCTTAAACAGGGCTGCCTTCAGATGTCTTCTAAAAGACAGATAGTTGTTTATTTCCTTGACACCTGATGGGAGGGCGTTCCACAGGGCGGGCACCACTATCGAGAAGGCCCTCTGCCTGGTTCCCTGTAGCTTTGCTTCTCGCAATGAGGGAATCATCAGAAGGCCCTCAGTGCTGGACCTCAATGTCCGGACTGAACAATGGGGGTGGAGACACTCCTTCAGGTATACTGGGCCAAGGCCGTTTAGGGCTTTTAAGGTTAGCACCAACACTTTGAATTGTGCTCGGAAACGTACTAGGAGCCAATGTAGGTCTTTCAGGACCAGCATTATATGGTCTCGGCGGCCGTTCCCAGTCACCAGTCTAGCTGCTGCATTCTGGATTAGTTGTAGCTTCTGGATCACCTTTAAAGGTAGCCCCATGTAGAGTGCATTGCATTAGTCCAAGTGGGAGATAACCACTCTGGCGAGACAGTCTGCGGGCAAGTAGGGGCCCAGCCTGTGTACCAGATGGAGCTAGTAGACAGCTGCCCTGGACACAGAACTGACCTGTGCCTCCATAGACAGCTGTGATCCAGTCATACCATACCTTTTCTCCAAGGTCAAAGTGGAACATAAAGGTTTCCCCCTTTCCATTTTATCTTCACAACCACCCTGTAAGTTAAGTTAGGCAGAGATGGTGGCTGGTGGCAGGTGGCAGGTTCAAGGTCACCCAGGAAGCTTTAGGGCTGAGTGAAGATTTGAACCTTCCTAGTACAACACTATAACCCATGGATAGGCAAACTAAGGCCCAGGGGCTGGATCCAGCCTAATCGCCTTCTAAATCTGGCCCACGGGCAGTCCAAGAATCAGCGTGTTTTTACATGAGCAGAATGTGTCCTTTTATTTAAAATGCATCTCTGAGTGGCATAGGAATTCATTCATTTCCCCCAAAAAATGTAGTCCAGCCCCCCACAAGGTCTGAGGGACAGTGGCCCCCTGCTGAAAAAGTTTTCTGACCCCTGCTCTAACCACTCTACAACACTGCCTCTACACTAGGGATGGGAGGATCTGTCCATTTTTGTTCTTTCAGCTCCTCATGTTTTTAAAGTGTGAAACTGGTAGACTTTTGTGTTCCAGAATCAGATTTCTCCCCCGTCCATACTCTACATCAGTTGATACAGTCATTGTTCTAATATGACAATGGACAATCACTGCAAAATGTCTTGTATAAGATGTCTTATAGCCTTCGTGTGGCTACTGTGAAAGAACAGGAGACTGGAAACTCCTAAACCAGGCAATCCAGATGTGGATTGTCCAAAACACATGTTCAGAAGGCTGCTGGGGGTAGCAAATGAAGAATACCAGCATCCAGCAGCTCATATGTGTTTTTTAGGCTCTGATTTAGACAACTACTTCACCATTTGAGGGGCTTAGACCCTTTTTGGCTCCCAGTGGTCATCTATTTAGTTGGAGGAAGGGGAGACTAAGCAAACACAAATGTTTTCACAGACCTCTGGGGTGCTGTTTCCATATGTTTGTAGCATCTCAAGCCACAGCCAAACATTTCTGACTTTCCCTTATACTCGACATTTTCTCAAAAATGTCTTTCCCAGAAAAACAAAAATCTCATTACAAGAGTAAATAATCCCTGCGCTTCTACCCCTGATGAAAAAACCCTTCCCTACTTCTATTTACTTCTGCCTAACTTAAAACAAACTCTTTTCCTTGGCCAATGCTATAACTTTTATTAAACCAACACATGTATTAATTTCTAAAGTAAATGTCTGGCTCCGTAACTTAAGGTGAATTAAAGAGGCACTTCTGTTCAGACAAAACTATGCTGCTGGAAGCACGGCTGTTAACATTTTCTCTATACCAGGATGAAGAAAGATGGAAAAGGAATAGGAAGGAAGATAAAAAATATTAAAGGTAGGATGGGAATTATACACATTGATACTTTGGGCATGACCAGAAGGTATATTCTGCCCAGAAAAAAACAGTGTTGCTTCAAAACATAGCTATGCTTTTTCCAACTGGAGGTGATCACTGGCTAGCATCTTATCAAAAATGATGCAGAGCCATTAAACTTAAAATCAAGAACTGAGGATTAAATCATAAGGGTGACTCTTGTTGAAGACAGGATGGTGAACCAGACGGCCCTTTGTTTCTGGCATTCCAGTGTTGTTGTTTAGTCATTTCAGACTCTTCGTGACCCCATGGACCAGAGGATGCCAGGCACTTCTATCTTCCACTGCCTCCCGCAGTTTGGTCAAACTCATGTTAGTAGCTTCGAGAACACTGTCCAACCATCTCGTCCTCTGTCGTCCCCTTCTCCTTGTGCCCTCCATCTTTCCCAGCATCAGGGTCTTTTCCAGGGAGTCTTCTCTTCCCATGAGGTGGCCAAAGTATTGGAGCCTCAGCTTCACGATCTGTCCTTCCAGTGAGCACTCAGGGCTGATTTCCTTAAGAATGGAGAGGTTTGGTCTTCCTGCAGTCCATGGGACTCTCAAGAGTCTCCTCCAGCACCATAATTCAAAAGCATCAATACTTTAGCGACCAGCCTTCTTTATGGTCCAGCTCTCACTTCCAAACATTGCTACTGGGGAAACCATAGCTTTAACTATATGGACCGTTGTCGGCAAGGTGATGTCTCTGCTTTTTAATATGCTGTTGAGGTTTGTCATCGCTTTTCTCCCAAGAAGCAGGCATCTTTTAATTTTGTGACTGCTGTCACCATCGGCAGTGATCATGGAGCCCAAGAAAATAAAATCTCTCATTGCCTCCATTTCTTCCCCTTCTATTTGCCAGGAAGCGATGGGACCAGTGGCCATGATCTTAGTTTTTTTGATGTTGAACTTCAGACCATATTTTGCTATCTTCTCTTTCACCTCATTAAGAGGCTGGATCCTTCATGGATCACTGCCTTGTCATGGCAAAGGGGCTTGAATAACTCAGAGAAGCTATGAGCTATGCCATGCAGGGCCACCCAAGATGGACAGGTCATAGTGGAGCGTTTTGACTAAACGTGATCCACCTGGAGCAGGAACCAGCAAGCCACTCCAGTATCCCTGCCAAGAAAACTCCATGGAAAAAACATCAGGCATTCCAATAGGTTTCTTGTATCTGTTCTATTTTTTGGGAATCCTGCAATGTGTTTTTACTCTGCTAACTATACGCTAGAGTTCTGCTTTCCATGAATATTGAGTAGAATTTCACTGACATAAGTGGCTACTGAAGACATTTTTATTTAAGAAGAACTTTCCTGAAATGTGACCCAGTCATTTTATGGAATAATAACCACAACTCCCATTATCCCCAAATAATGGTCATGTTGACTGGGGCTGATGGGAGTTGGAATCCAACAACACCTCGAAGACACCAGGTCAGGGAAATCTGTTATAAGCTGTAGGGCACTTCGATAGGACATTGCATCTTCATCCTAGTTTCAACTGATGGTCAACATTCAGCAGCTACCAAGCATGCTCAGTTCTCAGTAAGCTGTATTTTATATTTCTGTTGCACACAACAGTCAGAGTTTTTCCTCAGTAGGTATTTACTTCTGCAAACCCCCAGGTTTCCAAAGCATCCCAATATCTCCCCAGCTGTGGTGCAAGTCCACAGGCATTCAGACTTAATAGCTTATTAACTTCACTGTCCTTGACCTGAGCCATAAGAGCAGATTTTCGTTTTACTTCTATCATTCTTATTAAAATAAAGCTCAGAATCAATAAAAAGATGTTGATAAACAGTGCATGAAAAAAATGCAATAGCCTATTTTAGTACAGTACAGTTATTTAAAGTGTGACATTTACATGCACTTAAAATGACATGCTTTTTTCAAGCAAAACTTCACTGGGACTGCACAGGAATGCAAGCCATCTTTGTTATCAAGAGCTGAGAAATACTATTCTCAACTTAGATCCAAAGTACTTACATGAGCTTTGATATCAAACTAAGATATTTGTGCCTAGTTATTTTTTAATATATGGCAATTAAACATTTTCTAAAAAAAAGAAATAAATGCTTTGATGTTAGAACTTGGTTTGTTTTTATCTACCATCTCTCCTCCTTCAACAAAACACAGAGACGTTTTTAAATTAAAAAGTCTTTAGCCATTTAGGAAATACAGATGACCCTGAAGTAGGTGAACCATATTTCATCTGCACAGCAACAGCTGCTTAATGTTTCACATTTTTGGCTGAATTTAAGCCGTGCACATTCAAATGCAGTGGTGGAATTAAAATGGTAAGCAAGTGACAAAATGAAGCTCATAGGATGAGGAAGTGCCCATCTCATGTGTTCTACAGCGGAGTGAAGAAATGCCATGGTGCATCTGCAACAGCAAAACCAGCCTTCATCTGCCCCATCTTCAACAAAACATGTCTCTCCCGTATTGATCTCTGCAGCTACAACAAGTCCTGTAACTCTCCAACAGTTTGACTTTACCCCCGATGGCACTCTTCCACTGTCTCTCAAGACAGACAGATGCAGATGGGCAGAAGGCAGATTGGAATCCACTCACTGAGTGATTTCCAATATACCAGCAAGGCTTCCCAACTCCTTGTTGCCTACCAGTAGCAACCACAACATGACCTTTCCCACCTAAATGAGGCTGCTGAATTTTTTTAAAAAGCTTGGGGTAACCCGAAGTAGACTTGTGTTCAAAAGGACAGCGAGCAGCTCAGTTCATTCTAGTACTGGAAACAAATTGCTTTGCTCAGAATGTACTGCTTAATGTCTTTTGCACCTAGGCCCTAACTGGTGGATCTTGAGGTTCCAGTAAAATATAAAGCTTGAAGTCTGCCCACCGCTGCTGTACAGAAGCCCCCATGGGCAAGAGGACTGATAGGAAAGGCAGGGAAGAATGTTTGCTCAACTCTATGGCTGTGTGCACATTATTGTTTATTCCAGCTCCAGTGTACTCTCACAGCCAAACACCTATTGAGAACCAGTGTGTGTGGTGTAGTGTTGGACAAGGAACTGAGTTCAAATGCCCAGTTGGCCATGAAGGTCACTGAGTGGGTGATCTTGGGCCAATCACTGCCCCTCAGCCTAACCTGTCTCACAAAGTTGTTTGGGCATTAATTAAACAGGGTGGGGGAAAGTACCATGCATGCCAACTCGAGCTCCTTGTAGGAAAAGGTGGTATAAAGATGCATTAAATCAATCAATCATGAAACAAACATGGTGTTAGCCACAATCCATGTGTTTCCTGCTGCTTAACGAAAAATACTTCTGTTTGACCAGCTTTTCCTTAAAACGGCTCCCATCCAATTTGAAAACACAAATCATGGTTAAGCTGAGGTGTGTACATTTGAAACAGGAATCTGGTTGCAGGTGTGGGGAAGCAAATTGGGCAATGGGCACTGGGTGCAGACACCGCCCCCTGCCCACATTGTGTACAGCAATGTAAAAATGTGACTTGAAATGCACTAATGGAAATAACCTAGCGTTTTAAGCTGCTGATGCGTACATATGCTCTCTGCTGCTGTGCAGGAAGCCACAGGCTTTAACTGCCTGTGGCGCTTAGAAGATGGCCACTCATGTTCTAAAAACATGTGCTTTGCAGGATGGGAAAAGCAGCAATGTCATAACCCGCTAGTCATGCTCAACGTCTGTAAAAACAAGCAGTGCCTGGCATGAGGAATGAAATGCTCAAACTAATGTAAAAATGGTCACTGTCCACAAACCTAGTCAACTTCGTACTGCCAAGTTAGCTCAAATTGCGCCACAAACTTCCAAAGGCCCAACCAACTTAAAGAAGCACGCATGATTCCGTGTAAAAATACACCGATGTCTTATGTTCAATATCAACTGACAGAGAACTTCGACCAGCTGGATTCACTGGCTACAGGGGCCGATTCTTTGTTTTTAAATAATCTGCCCGCTGTCATCTACTCCCAAGGGAGTTCAACCTAGAAGGCTCAGCAGTTATATAGTACTGGCTATTATATCACTATATAAAAATGGGTACGGTTATAAAAAGAGATGAAATATATACTCCGGCTGTCCTCTTTTCTTTGGTAGCCAAGAGTGTGTGGGTGCTTGGGATAGAACATTCTCCACTTTGCGTTCCAAATCTGTTCTTTGGAGCCAAAAGGCTAGAGGGGCTTAAACATGAGACTGGAGAGAGGAAACTCCCATTAAGGAAGAAGCTGCTAGATGCTCGGTTTTCTTTAAAGAGGATCCAAGTGGAGGAAACTCCACATTGAAAGAAAAGATGGCAAAGTAGATTAAAGTTGTGGTTCCGCAAGTATGGGGCACAGGAAATTTAGAAAGTAGGTGTGAAGTTATAGGTGGGGGAAGAAGATCCTTGAGCAAAGATTGACAGATGCACCCCCCACACCCTAAGCAACAGAGGGTTAGTGCCACAGCCCTCAAAATTGCTGTGAAGGCTTTCAGTGGTGCGCCTAGACAGGTGACCCACACTCTGAGCTTCCATTAAATAATAAAAAAGGAAGCCTCTAGCCTTCCTATAAATAAAATTGTGGGGCAAAATGTGCAGGTACCTTTTAAGTGATTTTGATGAAATGAGAGTGACATGGCTTCCTTGTATATTTCTTCCTGGTATTGAGGAATGCTTTCTGTTGCTGCTTAGACAGGAATGGCATCTCTCTCTCTCTCTCTCTCTCTCTCTCTCTCTCTCTCTCTCTCTCTCTCTCTCTGTGTGTGTGTGAGAGAGAGAGAGAGAGACAGAGAGAGAGAGAGAGAGAGAGAGATCTCCATAACCAGGACCAGCAAGACTTAGCTGACTTCCCATGGCAAGCATAAGATTGTCTCCAGTTGTGTGTTACGCCACACCCAGTTCATTTTGTGATGAGCTCTCAGCACTTTCTCAAAATTCAGAATATGCCCACTAGTAAAAAAAATGTTGGCAACCCCTGGGCTGCAGCATTTTCTCCACCTTGTCTTCTTCCCTTGCTGACTGCTTTTACAAAGGTGTCTGAAACCAAACTAAATAAGATGTGAGCGTTCCACAACTGGCTTTCTTGATGTCTATTTCAGAATCGAAGGGGAACCAATAAGGGTCCAAATTGGTTTGGGGCCATGGCACTGATTTAACATTAGCCTCCCTGCGTTATTTTTCAAATCAAAATTGACCCCTCAATTGTTGCTTATCTTGTATTTTGTATGTTGCATACAAAAGTGTGTAGGCACCAAAAAAACCAGGTAAGTAACTGGGGGGTGGGTAGGTGTGAAGTAATACAGACCTGCAGAATGAAATAACCAGTCAACCAGTATACCAAATTACAATCATACTTCTTTGTGTATCAGATGGTATTTAAATATTCCAACCATAACAAAGAATGAGAAGCTGGAGGGAAAACTATCTGTGTTCAAACCAACAGATTTAGCCTCTCCTCAGACCACCTGTCTGTGTCTAGTCAGTATTTTATCTTAACAACGAAACATCCCCCCCAAAAAATATATTGCCCCCTCAAAGCTGTTATTAACTTCCAGGAAGTGGATATAGGTACCCATCTTTTCCCTTGAAGATTCTGGTGAAGGAAAGTTTTGATTAGGAAAATGGGGAAGGGGGCCAACACCTCTCCCCAACACTGTTTCCTCAATCTAATTTAATTCTCCTTCCTGCAACTGCTTTTAAAGGTTAAAAAAAAAGATGTCAGGAGATCTTGCATGCAGTGTCTAGTTTGGCCATGAAATGCCTCATTCTGGTTCTCTTCTAAAGCTAGTTTGATCAGCGCCACAATCCACTGACGCTCCCAATCCACACATACTCCAGTGCACTGTATACAAGCACCTCATGTGCAAGGATTCTCTTCGCTGACCAGGGAACTGGTGGGAGGCATGGAATATTCAGCTAAGAGCACAGCTTTCTACAACATGGTGGCTGCTTCATCTTTGTTCAAAACCACATAAAAGAGGGGGAGAGACTATGTCGTACATAGGATAAAATGCGAAGCTGAGAGCTTATTTCATACTTCCCTCACGTTTGAAAGGAAATGGTGAAAAGGGAAAAAATCATGACAATGGAGTGAGAGTGGAAAGAGGAAGCTGTTTAAATTGACTTAAGATGTACATTTTGTCCTCAGACATGACAGCAACAGTCACCACTTTAAAGAAATGGTTAAAAAAGAAAACCTGTCACCCTTCTCTTCCCACAAAGGTAAAAGTATTTGGAGAGCTGGCCTCCTGCACTAAAAACTGACCGTACCTATCTGCACAGAAAATGTATGATGTAATAAAAATAATATTCAGGTGAATTTTGTTAAATGTAGCCTGATTACATCATATAATCACAGAGTTGGAAGGGATCACGGCGATCATCTAGTCCAGGCTTCCTCAATCTCAGCCCTCCAGATGTTTTTGGCCTACAGCTCCCATGAGCCCTAGCTAGCAGGACCAGTGGTCAGGGATGATGGGAATTGTAGTCTCTAAACATCTGGAGGGCTGAGGTTGAGGAAGCCTGATCTAGTCCAACCCTTTGCAATCCAGGAATCTTTTGCCCAACATGGACCTCGAAACCCACAACCCTGGCAAGTGTATACTTTCTGCCCATGTTTCTATACTCTTATTTTGATCATACTTCTCAGAGATTTAAGTAAAGAAAATTAACATTACATCAGCACCAGCTCTGATATTTGTTTCTGCCCCTTAGTTTTAATTAGTGTGCACATATACCAGCATTTTAGGCTATTTTTCATCGCTAGTCTCAGTATTTATGACTGTGAGAATGCTTCTTTAAGGAATATTCAACTTTTTTAAAGAGCAAGTATGACACAAATACATTATTAAAATGATGTACAACTTACGACCGGCTTATCATTTAAATAAACAGTTCACTACCATTTTCAGCAAAAGATCACAAAAAACATATTTGGGGTTAAAGCAAAACAGAAATACAGCTGAAACATATTTATTGCATTTGGCAGAAAATGAGTTATAAGAACCATGCATTCTAATTAACAATGAAAACTGGAAAAGATATTTGTCTTAGATAAGAAAAAGACTGAACGCCACTTTTAATGATAGCATGCCTGTGTAGTGGAGAACTTGTTAAGGTATTTATGAATTACTGATGAAAAAATGCATGCAGTCTCATTCTTCTGTTTTAGACTCTTTTGGACTCTCACATCACTAGACTTTGTGGCGAGTGAGGAGAGAGCATAAGCACAAGCCCAGGATCATATGACATGCTAAGCCAGAGCTTTCCAAACATTTCGTGTTGATGACACTCTTTTTAGACACACATCATTTCGTGACATGTTAATTCAGTTTTACTAGCAAACTGGAGGTTAAACTAGCCCCTTTCCTGTCGTGACACACAGTTTGGAAAGCTCTGTGCTAGGCCAAACTTTGTCTCAGCTCAGCCCAGGAGTAAAAGGGAAGAGCGAAGCAACTGGAAGCATCTCCCTGGAAGCTTGCAAGGTTGCACTGTATCAGTAAGTCATAGTTTAAAACTTGGCATGTCACATTAACCAGTACATTGGCTGAAAATCGTTTTAAGAATATGATAACCAAAGAACATAAGAACCACTTGCTGGATCAGGTCTATGATTGCAATGCATCTTAAGTAAATTAAGTCAATTTATTTCAATAGATCTACACAGAATATGGCTTAGCTTGATATCACCTGGAGTACAGCTCTCTTTCTCTTACTGGCAAGAAAGCGATACTTTAGCTCAAACTCACCTTTTATTTTGGATTTCCCTAGGTAATTATTCAGCAGAATAAGTATATCGAGATATGTTGATCTAGTCACCAAGCAAGGATTTTGCCTAGAAACAAAGTCATTGGCATAAGTTAAATGGCTTTAAAATACTTTAAAATTGCCCCTTAAACCAACAACCCATTAGCAGGATCTTAACCCTAACCCTGTCAGGTCCTGCTCACATAAAATGTATGTAACCAGCCAATGCCTACATTTCTAAATAATCCGAGGATGATCTACCAAATTTTACAATGAAAAATGCCACACAACCTATAGCTGAACTACTTCCTACAGTCAAGTCATGCTCTATTCAAAATAAAACATTTTTCTTCTTACTTGTCCCACTTTTACACTGTCCAACAATCAAAGTTCTCTGGGTGGTTTATAACAAAGAATTAAATTATAAAACAGAGTAATACCTAAAATCTAAAATAGTATTTAAACCTTACAATACAAAACCAGAATAAAAACAGCAGAGGATAACAGTTTAAGAGATCTCGGAATACTAAACAATTTCTTAAAAGTGTGAAAGACTAAAAAGGTCTTCACCTGGTGCTAAAAAGACCAGAGTGTGTGAAGTGCAGGTGGGTTCCCACGAAGCACGACACAGTGATAACAGCAAGAACCTTTATTGAACTAACAGAACTGGACAACAGGGGCAAAGCAACTGCTTATATACATTTCTGAAGGCCTGGGCCACTCCCACTCCCAACGTGATTGGCTGTCTAAACTTCCAAGCTGACTCAGAGTTTAAGGGCCAATGGCAGAGGCCCAAATCCTGAAATGTTCTGTGATTGGATATCATGTATCAAATCAGGACCCAAGCTCAGAATCCTTAGTCCAAACTCAGGCAAACACAGACCACTGAATACATAACAGTGTGGGCGCCAGGAGAGCCTCTCTGTGGAGGGCATCCAACGACTAGGGTGCTACCACTAAAAATATCCTGTCTTTAGTAGCTATTCATTCCTCATCATTGGGAGAAGGCGTCAGGAGATGACCTTAAGAGTTAGGCTAGGTATTTATGCCCTTGTACAAAAATGTGACAAAAATTCTGTTTCCAAATATTGTCCTTTTGCTCACAAAATACCCTATATATTTAGGAACCTCCCTCATACGATGCATATTCATAGAAACAGATGGCTCAAATCTGTGCATGAAATAGAATGTATATGCAGGGTCTGGAAGGCTTGCACATGCACAAGGAAGAATTTATCGAGACTCCTAAAAGTCTGAACTGTTGTACAATACACAGCTTTCCCCAATTTCCATGGAATCAATTATTATTAGGATTTCTACCTCCCTACCGTTTCCCTAGAACTCAAGAGACCATGAAGAACCACTAACTATTCCTTAATCAGGCAACTTTCCATGGACTGATGAACTAATCTTAGGAACACAGAAACTCAAAGAGGAAACCCTTAACTCCAAGACACCTGGAGGCAATTTAAGGGTAAGTACTTGGGTGGGGGTGGAAGGGAACTTAAGCAAGAAATTAAACACATGTTTGTACATTAATCATAAATCCACCTAGGACAGTATTCAATAGAAACCCTGAAATTAAGTTTAAATAAACCTAGGACATTAATTGCTTGATGTACAAGCACTAAGTCATAACTCATCGATGAATAAATAAATATATACATAGTGACTTTTGTTATTTTGATGACCTTGTGTTTATGTTTTAGTTGTCTGGTGCATTTTATCTGTGGTAAGTTTGTAAAATGCATCAGAATACATATTATAATAGCTCCTGATGTTCTTTCTTTCTACTCCCTAGTAAATAGACAAATATTTTTAAAGGAAAGGGGAAACATCCCTGGAAATTATAAAATCAACAACTGACACGACCTAATTGTTTGACATCACTTTCACACATCATTAGTCATGCAACACACTTAAGAGAATGTAGGGACCAATATAATGATTACCACATAAACTACACCTTTGGTGTTTTGGCAGGAGTGGTAGATCTTAATGAAACACAGATCTACTTCTAAGTAAGTCACTGAGATACTTTTCCGAGTTACTAAACTAAAGGTAACTCCTGTTCTATTGAGCAAGACTGGTGTGTTTCTAATTCCTAACAAGAGTGAGAGACAATTGGTTTATGTTCACAGTTAAACTATATCTCTGTAGAATGAAGTATTGATTACTTGAATATCGATCTATTTTAATCAATAACTAGCTGTTCGGCGAGTTATACTTCCGTAGTCTGCAATGCCACACACACTTAGGTCTCATCCATACTTCACCCATTTTTTCCAGGAACGAGTCCAAGAAGTTTTTATTTGTTGCCCCACTGCTTTCCGCAGGAAAACCCTGTTTACCACTCAATAGAAACAAACTTCAATCGAGTTTTCTGAGGGCAAACGGAATAAATTCTGTGACAAAGAGAAGGGTGGCTGAACCCTTACTAAGAAGGTAGTGCCACTCAACACAGTAAGACTTACTTCGAGCAGACATGCACAGGAATGTGCGGTCAATTTGGTAACAGGAAAAACACTGTCAGTTGTTTTTAAATAATAGAATCAAATGCCAGGGCATGGACCACCTACTTTTGAAAAAATTGATCTTTCTATTGTAGTTTTTGTTATGTGAATAATATTTATTTATTTATTCATTTATTTATTTATTTGTTTATTATTAACCTTCAAGTTTATAATACATTAAAACATAAAATCCAGCAATTGACTGAAATACAGATTAAAATCAGAATAAATCAGATGGCAACCCACAATTTATAACTATAACTATAAGGGTCGGGAACATTAAGTGTTCACAAGGCTTAGCTATTCGTATGAGCCAGTGAGAAGAGTTAGAGAGGCCGCTTATATGCAAGGTCTTGTAAAAAGAGGGGAGTCAGACTGGACCCTGACCAAAGGCCTGGCGGAATAGCTCCGTCTTGCAGGCTCCTGCAGAAACATGTCAAGTCCTACAGAGCCCTGGTCTCTTGCGACAGAACATTCCACCAGACTGGGGCCAGGGCCAAAAAGGCCCTGGCTCTGGTTGAGGACAACTTCCTTGAGGCCTGGGACCTCCAAAACATTATTGTTTGCTGAATGTAAAGTCCTCCGCGGGGCATACCAGGAGAGGCGGTCCCGTAGCTAATACGCTCCATAATTGGTAGCGTCAGCTTTGCTAATTAATATTTCAATCTATTTGCTACTTTAAAGTACTGATACATCCAGTGCTTTTTTTTCCTTTAAAAAAAAGTTTAGAGGTTCTCTCATTTTGACTCAACCCCCCCCCCCCATTTTATAGTTCAAATTGGGGAAAATAAATACAGTAAATGGATCAAAGTACATAGATTCACAAAATGTTTAGGGGTATGCGTTCCTCTGCGTCCCCCCCAGGAAAAAAGCATTGGATATATCATTACTCCCCCAACTTCTAAAATAGACATTTGTACATGTATTTGAATGTTGTTGTTGTTTTAAGTTGATTCACAAAAATGAGCTTCAGCTTCTTTGACATGACAATAGAAAATAAATGCTTTGCAATAGCGACATTAGACTATAACACATATCTCCATATTTACTGAGGGAAAGGGGGGGAATACAAAAAATTATTTCAACCCTACAACCTATTATTAATCTATGATAAATTCATTTATAGGTAAAGAGTTTTAACCTACCACTTAGCCAACCACAGTTTGGCTTCAATACAAGTTATGATGCTTCTCAGGCCTTGCAGAAAGTCTGAATTAGCCCTGTGTTTAGACTCCAAATAGGACTGCAGCAAGTGAAAGACCTACATCAAAATAAAATAAAGAAGTTGCAGACTGCTGTGAAAATATTTTCCAAATATCCAGTTCCTTAGCTTTTGGCAGTGATCAGAAATAAGTCTACAGGGAATCGAACCCAGCCACCTGCAGAATGACCCTCTACAATTTGTACAGAAAGAGCTTGTTGGCTCTGGATTAACTGTGAAGATACATCGCTTAGTCACAGCCTTCGGCCTTCCAATCAGCCTTCATTTCACTGAGCAAACTCCCTACTTTTACCCAGCTTTTATTTTCCATAACATGAAAAATTATGAAGACTGACTAATACAATATGCAGATCAACAGCAAGATAATCTGCACCAAAAATGCACTTTGATTATTTACCATGAGAGGCATCCTTGCACATATATAAAACAAGTAATCTCAGGAGTTAATAACATGAATACATTTATTTGGTATTAAAATTTCTAATTTCAACTCTAGTCTTGGACATTTGAGATATTTAAGGACCCGTATTCTTACAACTGTAATTTGTTTTACAATGTTTTTAATGTTGCATTTTGAATGGATGGGACCTGGGACCTTATTATTAATCATTAGGATACCTTCTCTCTAAGCAAAACCATCCAGTTATTATACAATGTTACATATAAACCAAGAAAATGAAATGTCACCAAAGATGTGAAGGTCTAGGGAGAAATACATTTTCTTAAATAAAAAAAAAATGGACCATGACACATGGAAGGGCAAAGATGCTTCTTTAAATTCTGCCAAACCTTAGAATTTTGGGATTCCATGATGAATTCCATGAGAAATATCAAGAAGCAAAAGCAGAAACTGATAGTAATAGCTCAGAAAATAAGACTGATTAAATTTCATGCAATAGCCACAGAGTCTTATCCCACCCCAACTATGGAGGACTGAAGGATACATAATAATTTTTGGAATACAAAATAATTTTCAGTTGGCCTATAAACTATCTGGCAACTACTGTAACTGTTGTAAAACAGGGGTTATATAAATTCCAAATGGCCCCAAATCAGTAATCTGGCGGCAGCGTTTTTGGACCAGCTTAAGTTTCCAAATCAGATTACAAATATTTGCTCCCCGCAATTCCAGGTTCTCGGGGAATTTAGAGTTTTATCTGGTTCTGGCAAACCTCTTATTTAATATCAAACCAAAATAGAAGGGATTGTCGAGAACATACAGGGAATAGGGGAGATCCCAAAAGTTCACAAGGCCCAGTTTCTAAAGCCCAGTCACATACTGGGCATGTAGTAGCCCAAAGATGTGCAGTGCTATGGCTTTCAAAACAGAAATATATTCTAAGCACCATTTTTTAATTTTTTTAAAAAAATTAACATAACTAAAATGACAACTTGTTGACGAATGCGTAAATAAAAACCCTATTTGCTCAGCTTACTTGGAAAAGGAACACATGTGTTTTTGTGAATCGTCATAAGCTCCAGCTTGGCTTTTTGAAAAATAACAGTGCCGTCTTTCAGCTGTGCTATCCAGGCTGCATCAGCATCGTTTTCTAAAAACACTAACAAGACCATCCCTGAAACTGAGATTTGTAGTTTCCTCATCAAAAGTTGGAAACAGAAAATGGTGAACATACATGGATAGACTACCAGGAACAAACAGTTTTAAACAACAAAAAACCCACAAACCGGTTTCCTAGTTCACTGAACATTAAATAGGAAAAGGAAACATAAACCAAGACGCATGTGTGTTCTGAAGATTTATTTCTGTTACGAAATTATGACCATGGCATAACAGTTTAGGGATCTAAAATAAACTGTTACCTCCTGTCAGATCCTGTGTTTCTGCCATGCTGCCTTGTGAGTCTTCTGTAGCAAACAGTAATTCAAAAATCAGCTCCCTCAAGCCCATTCTCAATATCTGCTTCTTCAGTAATCCTTTTAGGAAGAGTTACAGGGCTCTTTATCATCTGCTACCATTGGCCTTCTATTGGTACAGGCTGGTGTTTGACAACCGAGGCAATATATATACTGGGATGCTGCTTGCTATTACTTCGATCCACTGGGAATTTATATAATGCGCCAGGATGCACATATCTGCACATTCACCAACAGCTGCGCTTCCAGAGAAGGTGACACGAGGGCAGTTATAACACAAAAAGCAAACAATGCACTGGAACTGAAAACCCTTATGGACTTTTCAAATTGTATCATGAGCTGCAAAATAAATACGCCCCAATGTACAAGGACCAGTTCTCAGGTCTCTACTTCCCCAACTTTTTCCTCTGTTCCAGGGATAAAAACTGAGGCACATGTTTTGGCAACATCTGTTTTCACATCAGGGGCTACCTCCTTCGTCCCATTTAGCAGGAGAACAGCCTTCAGCAACATATAAAGTACGAAGGGGCCACTCATGCAGTGATACTTGGAATGGAAAGAGAATGTGCCACAAAAAACAGAGGAGTGCATCCATTTTTATTTCTGAATTCCAGAGGCAAGTTTCCACAGAGGACCTTAAAGGCACATGAAAACAGCTGCTAGGCAGACGAACATCCTTTTACACCATCCTGGTTCAAGGCTTCATACTGCTCAATACCTATTTAAATGTAAAATACCAAGGACACATAGAAAATTGCTTCATAAAAATTTGAGCATTGCTATTCTTCAAGGTTTAATCCACTCCAGGTCTAATAAACTGAAATGTAGCTACTAAGGAAATGTTTTAAATCATGCATAGGCAAACTCGGGCCCCCAGATGTTTTGCGACTACAACTCCCATCATCCCTAGCTAGGAGGACCAGTGGTCAGGGAAGATGGGAGTTGTAGTCCCAAAACATCTGGGGGGGGAGTTTGCCTATGTCTGTTTTAAATGGAAGTTTTGTCATGAATATTTGTTTAATATTTGCCACTCCTTGGTGTGTGGAGTACCTCAGGGTGCGATACTCTCCCCGATGCTTTTCAACATCTTTATGCGCCCCCTCGCCCAGCTTGTCCGGAGTTTTGGGCTGGGTTGCCATCAGTATGCCGATGACACCCAACTCTATCTGTTGATGGATGGCCATCCTGACTCGGCCCCAGACACACTGACCAGATGTCTGGAAGCTGTGGCTGGATGGTTACGTGGGAGCCGGTTGAAGCTAAATCCTTCGAAGACAGAGGTCCTGTGGCTGGGATGGGATGATATGGGATTGGGGGGGCAACTCCCATCTCTTGTGGGGGCGCAATTAGTGCCAGCACCGTCTGTTAAAAGTTTGGGTGTAATCTTCGACACCTCCCTTTCCATGGAGGCGCAGATTGCAGCTATAACAAAGGCGACATTTTTCCATCTCCACCAAGCTAAGCAGTTGGCTCTTTACCTCTCTCGCCCTGACCTAGCCACTGTGATCCACGCGACGGTCACCTCCAGACTGGATTATTGTAACTCGCTCTACGTGGGGCTGCCCTTGAGACTGACCCAGAAACTCCAGCGGGTGCACAATGCCGCGGCGAGACTCCTCACAAGGTCTTCGCTGCGAGATCACAATCACCCAGTGCTATACCAGCTGCACTGGCTCCCAGTGGAGTACAGGATCAGGTTTAAGGTGCTGGTTTTAACCTTTAAAGCCCTGTGCGGCCTAGGACCCTCGTACCTACGGGACCGCCTCTCCTGGTATGTCCCACAGAGAAACTTATGGTCTTCAAATAAAAACATCTTGAAGGTCCCAGGCCACAGAGAAGTTAGGCTGGCCTCAACTAGAGCCAGGGCTTTTTCGGCTGTGGCTCCGACCTGGTGGAACACTCTGTCACAAGAGACTAGGGCCCTGCAGGACTTGACATCTTTCCGCAGGGCCTGCAAGAAAGAGCTGTTCCGCCAGGCCTTTGGCCAGGGCACAGCCTGACTCCCTCCCTCGGCAATCTTCGCGGAGCTCTGGCCCACTGGTGGCCAGTGGCTTGAATTTAATTAATTTTATAATGAATGATTTTAGAGTGTTGTTTGTGCTGTACTTTTGTACTGTTTTATTGTTGTTAGCCGCCCTGAGCCCGGCTTCGGCTGGGGAGGGCGGGATATAAATAAAATTTATTATTATTATTATTATTATTATTATTATTATTATTATTATTATTATTAATTTAATCAACCCAAACTTCTTTTTCTTCATTTTAACTACTTGATTTAAACCACTAATACTAAATTCCAATCCTACACCTAGTTACTTGCACATCTGCAGCACAGGACATAGGAGGTCAGTGATAGCAACCCATCACATGCAATCCAATGCCCGAGGGCAAGGTAAGTTTTAGCCTGGTGCCAAAAAGATATTCATTTTGGTGCCAGGCAGGCCTTTGGCACTGCTGAGGGTCGGTGTCTGGAGATGCCTTTAATAAGGAAGGTTAAGCTGCCATCTAAATGGCAACACTTTGGGAATATTTTGAAGTGGTCAAACAACAGGCAGTTGTCAGCTGATGCTACTAGAACAGCATGGCAAACCTAATTAAATACAATGCCAAAAAAATGTGGTATTGTGTGTCAACACAGATAACACACCGCCACATTTTATAGTCAAAACGCAGCAAAATCACATCTGGATTTATTAAATCCACATTTTCTAACAAAAGATCTGATTTCATGAAAGCAGCCAGTGGCATGCGGTCATTGGACTAGGGGGACTAGGCTAGTACCCTAAATGTTCCTTTCCAAGCCCCGGGAAGCTTCTGCCCAGCTTAGGAAGAGAGGCACGATGCTCTAATGCAGGCATTGCCAAACTTGGCCCTGCAACTGTTTTGGGACTACAATTCCCATCATCCCTGACCACTGGTCCTGTTAGCTAGGGATGATGGGAGTTGTAGTCCCAAAACAGCTGGAGGGCCAAGTTTGGCCATGCCTGCTCTAACGGGTTCAAGAGCCCTCCCTACCACCTTCCCAAAGCTCACCTAGCTTTAAGAAGGAGGCAGCAGAGCTCCAGTATCTTGTCAGAGGCCTGGTGCCTCTTTTCCAAAGCCCGGGAAGCTTCTGCCCTGGTTAGGGAAGCATCACCCACCCCTAATCGCACTCGCAAGCTGGTGCCTCTGGCTCTAACTGTTCCCCTACGAAAAATTTCACCACACGCCACTGAAAGCAGAAATAAACTGTTTCAGAGTATCCACGGATTGAGACCTTTTAATTTTAATATAAGCACCACAGAGCCGAAGACATTTTAAAAAGGAAGCCTGCAATCTTTCCCCCCTGCTAAGAAACCTTCATACAGAAATGGCCTTTCAAAATACAGATAATTTTTAAGTTTCCTGGTTTGTGTATTTGTCTCTCCATGAACTCCAAAGGTTAAACCTTCCTTCCCTCGAGCTAACCTGGAGTCATAAAATGTCTGCTTATATGCCCTCAGCCTGCTTTGTAGAATCAAGTATGCAATAAAAATACTCACATTCCTAGCTGGGAGAACGAAACAATACTCTGATTGTTCAGCTAAACGGTTCTTGAAAGTAAAGTAAACTGACATCACTCTATAGTGCACATTTTCAGCACTCCCTGAAAAAATACAGATGTTTCAGCAGCTGAAATAAAACACTGTGCAAATAGCAAGCTGGAAAAAATGCAGCCCTGGTGAAGGTGGAAACCTGATGCAGCAACCCAGGAGCAGGGCAGTTTGCAAAACAGCAGCAATAATTAGTGTGCACTTGCTAAAATATGGCAACCAACTTGGTTCCATAATAGAATGAAATTCATGAAGGCATTCTGATGACGCAGTTGTGTTTATTTAAAGTATTATGAATTCTATTGGCCTTAGGCATAAGGAAGTCTCCTTCCTCTTTGGATACTAGGGACTGGAACAACTAGAGATGGGATGTTGGCAAACATGGGCCTCTAGCCAATAACATTTCCCTTAAGAAATCTCAATGGTTGCTTTTGGCTCGTGTTCAATACCTGACCAGTTACTGTGCTTCATGCCAGAAAGGCACATTTAAAGAAATAAGATTGACAAATAAGGGGGAGAGATGAGATGCATCCTGTTTATGGAGTATGGCAGGCTATAGTCTGGGTTGCATTTGGGGTGGGTTGCATTTGGTTCTGCAGCCAAGAGCTGACACCCTTTTCAATCCAGCCTACCTCTGTGAACAGAATGAATAATCTTATCCGATTGTTTTTGCTGGTGCTTGCTGGGGAAATGTTTGGAAAACTACGGAGCCAGATACAGACTGTGTGAGCAAATAAATATTAGACAACGCAAGGTTTCATCTGCTTGCACGATTGCGACGTGTCTTCAAAAACTATCAACGCACACTTACAGAAAGGAAGAAAAGCTGTAAAGAAACAAGCCCCAACAAATGAATGATCCACGTAGTGATAGCAGTTGCTAGAACTAAGCAGATTTTTCACCCTATGCATACAAACGAGGCTATTTATACATTTTACTTCCCATCAGGCTCAGCATGTCAGCTTACAATAACATGTTAATGTTAATGTTTTCCAGTAATTTTCACAGTGGCATTTAACTGCAAACGCCTCAGCCAAGGTAAACGTAAGGGCAATCCGAGGGCTAACTGCATAATCAAAAGTACAGCATTAATGAGCACTGCACTTAGGCTTTGAAGTAAACATTAAGACTGGTTATAATACATTACACTGTTTTGCTTTGCTTTATAACACTGAAATATAGTGAAATCGTTTGGATGTGCCTTTCCAGAAGTAGCTTTAAAAAAAAATCAATTTATCTAATCACGGCTAATTACAAAACTTCATTTGTGGTTTTAAAAATGGCCAGTGAATTCTGTGCCTATCGTCCTCATTATGCAAAACACGGAGCACAAAAATAGTTCCAATGTTTGAAATCCTCTTGAGATAGGTCTGGGCCAGCGTAGCTAAACAGATTTACTGATAAACAGCTTCCTAACACAAGTCTGGACCAAAGTCACTTGGTATATATTCTACCTACTTTCTAGAGATATTGCAAAGATGGAGGGAATCAACAGAAAAAGTAAATAGTTAAAGATATTATTTTTATGGTTTCCCCTCCTACATGCTAATGATTCTTAACAGACATAATCTTGATAATCCAAATCAACTAAAACTGGTATTCTTGGCATTGAAAAGAGGAGCTAATAGACTGGCCTTCGCATGCAGAATGCTTAGTCAGAACAGGGTATTCCCACCATAAATGCATGTACACTCACAATTCCTTCGGCGATTCTGGGATGCCCCCAGAATCAGGTGAGAATTCTGGGATTCTTAACCTCCTGTGTATGGTTTTAAGTGTGTTACCTTGAAGGTTTACAGAAGCCAACTTCACCAGTACCATCTGAGATTTTGCCTCATCTGTGTTCATCTGATGTTTGACCTAAATCTGGCTCTGACTGCATGTGTAAGGCATCCAGCTTCACTAACATGTTGTAAATGCTAGCTACTGAACCCCTACAGTAGTGTTCAAAGGCTGTCACAGGGCGAGTGCCCTGAGTTTGAAGGAAGGGAGACAGCAAGATATGGAGCAACTGTCACTCCTTCAGCCAATCCCAGGGATTGCTCACTCAACCCTGCTCACTTACTATCAGGGAACTGGAAGCAGGGAAATCATCTTAACATTAATTTTTTTCTTGGAGAGAAAAATACTCCAACACCTTGGTTATTGGGTTGCCCTTTTCTGCATCTCTTTTAAAAATATATTTATGAAAACATTTCTCCCGCAACACTCAGTCAAACTCCCAAGGCAGCAGGTAACGTATCTTAAAAGAACCCCCGTATTGTAGTTTTAAGGATGCACATAATAGTTTAAATGTGGCCACAGCAGAGAGTTATTTTGAAAAGGACATTATGAGCCCTGCCCAAAGCAGGGTTTGCTGTAAGTGTTGATCAACTTGTTTGGTTCATACAGAAAGCCCCTTTGAAGTTAGGTCAAATGATGTCATGGTGGTGTCTGGTGACGGACAGGTTGGTGGTCGCATCTACCGGTCAAAATACCCCATGGGAATGGGCAAGGTCAGGATGTGGCCCACCAGTCAAATCCTGCTCTCCACCCCTGCTTAAACTATCATGAAGCCTAACTATGTTTAAAAGGCAAATACATAGCGTAGGTAAAGGTAAAGGGACCCCAGACCATTAGGTCCAGTCGTGACCGACTCTGGGGTTGCGGAGCTCATCTCGCTTTATTGGCCAAGGGAGCCGGCGTTTGTCCACAGACAGCTTCCGGGTCATGTGGCCAGCATGACTAAGCTGCTTCTGGCGAACCAGAGCAGCGCACAGAAACACCGTTTACCTTCCCGCCAGAGCGGTACCTATTTATCTACTTGCACTTTGACGTGCTTTCAAACTGCTAGGTTGGCAGGAGTAAGGACCGAGCAATGGGAGCTTACGCCGTCGCGGGGATTCGAACCATCAACCTTCTGATCGGCAAGTCCTAGGCTCTGTGGGATAAACCACAGCGCCACCCATGTCCCTCAATACATAGCATACTCTGGCACAATGGAATTTCAGCTGCTTTGCTTCTCTTCCATTCCTGTTGCTGCATTTACCAGTTGTTATTTCTTGGGCTCTTGGTTTGTCTCTCTCCAAACAAACTATGAGCTGTACCCAAGGTTTGTTACTGTCTTCCCATTAGGGGTTTGTTTGGAGAAACAAATTAAGAGCCCTGGTTTGCACTTAATCCTGGTTTGCACTTAATCCTGCTTAGCTGCTGGAAGGAACAGGGAAAAATCCAAACTGCCCCAATTTTCGCTCTGTGCACTAGCACACTGCACACTTGTCTTTAAACTATAGTTAAGCTATGGTTTAAAGTGGCATCCAAACCAGGCTATAGTTTATATACACTATTTTATTTTTAAAAAAACTATGTATAAAAATAGTCATGAGAACAGACACACAGCCGTTATTATTTATATTTAGGTGCATGTTTTCTACTTGACGCAAATACTCCTCTTTTTACAACTTCAAAGAAAAGCTTATCTTGGACAATAAAAACGGAGCTAAGAAAAGGAGCAGCTGCAAGGAAGTTGCAATGAAAAAACATTTAATTATAATGATCTGACTGCTTTGATCTCCAGGTACTATAACATTCATTCACAATATCAGCCTTTATAAATCAGCTATGAAATAGTACACTTCACATTCTGCTGCCAAATCAAATAAGAAAAGCAATACATAATCAGCAACATTTCTATTCCAAAGGGACAAGGCAGTTAACAGAGAAGTCTGCTGAACAAGTTATGAGCTGGAATGTGTATTATATGGAGGATGTCCACAGAAGATGCAGGCTGTAGCTGCAAGATGTTGAGCAGTCTAACAAATCAGTGTTTGCCTCTGTCTCCCAAACAGGCAATTTTTCATACTATAAAACTACTCAAGAAATCATACATCCCTGCAAGTTTTATACTGCGTGCACTGCTGCCATACTCCTGCACAGCTCAGCGGAAGGTTCCCAGTGGATTGTATCCATAGTGACTTCTGGAACAGTTATAGTTAACCATAGAACTTGCATACTGTTACCTAGACCAGACGATTTTTTTCAAAACACTTTTTAACATTGGTGTGTTAAGAAAAAATGATATTTTGGGTTGACATAGGCCACTAAAACTCTTAATTTCAACGAAGCCAATCAAAAATAATAAGAAAACGTATTATGACAATATATTTATGTTCTGTACAGAGGGTTGTATCTAATGCTGCATGTGCCTGGTTCCGTTCATGCAATGGGGCTTTCTCTCCCTGTGCACCTGCAAAATCTCCTCTGGAGGGTCTCCCACCCCTCTGGAACAGATGTTGAGGGTGAGCAAGGGGCTGCAGGGGAGAAGAGGAAAAGCAGAAAATCCATGCAACAAGCTGAAGTCTGTTGTGAAAATGGCACAGTGCTGGATACAACTCGGAATCTTTCTGTCTCAAAATATGTTGTTTTACGGTGTGTTGCAAACCTCCCTGAGGTCTGCGTGTACATGGCAGTATACAAATTTAATCAACAACAACATAGCCCGTCAACCCCAGAGTCGGTCACGACTGGACCTAACAGTCAGGGGTCCCTTTACCCTTTACCTTTAATGTTCTTGCTAATGAATCATCATCAGCATCATAATCATAATCATCATAAAATTATTTATTTATTACTTATACCCCGCCCATCTAGCTGGGCCTCCCCAGCCGCTCTGGGCAGCTCCAACAGAATATAAAAAATACAATAAAACAGGCTTCCTCAAACTCGGCCCTCCAAATGTTTTGAGACTGCAATTCCCATCATCCCTGACCACTGGTCCTGCTAGCTAGGGATCATGGGAGTTGTAGGCCAAAAACATCTGGAGGGCCGAGGTTGAGGAAGCCTGCAATAAAACATCAAACATTAAAACAGGGCTGCCTTCAGATGTCTTCTAAAAGTCAGATACAGTGGTGCCCCGCAAGACGAACGCCTCGCAAGACGAAAAACCCGCTAGACGAAACGGTTTTCCGTTTTGGAGGCGCTTCGCAAAACGAATTCCCCTATGGGGTTGCTTCGCAAGACGAAAAAGATCTTGCATCCCCCTGCAGGTTTTTTCCGCTTTTTTCGCCCTTTTCTTAAGCCGCTAAGCCGCTTATCAGCTGTTCCGCTGATAAGCCGCTTAACAGCTGATTGCTGGAAGCCGCTTGACAGCTGTAGCGCTAATCCGCTAAGCTGTCAATGGGCTTGCTTCGCAAGACGAAAAAACCGCTATACGAAGAGCCTCACGGAATGGATTAATTTCGTCTTGCGAGGCACCACTGTAGTTGTTTATTTTCTTGACATCGGATAGGAGGGGCATTCCACAGGGTGGGTGCCACCACCGAGAAGGCCCTCTGCCTGGTTCCCTGTGACCTCACTTCTCACAGTGAGGGAACTGCCAGAAGGCCCTCGGAGCTGGACCTCAGTGTCCGGGCTGAACAATGGTGGTGGAGATGCTTCTTCCGGTATGCTGGGCCAAGGCATACAATGTCACCAAGATAACTGACAAATTTCATTAACATTTAAAGTAATTTAATAAGCTAAATATACGGGGACACCCATATTTATGTTCTGGTTGTTCTGCAATAATTCCCTGAGGCCCTCTTTCTACAAAGTTTCTTGCTCTGAGTCTAATTATATGCACCTCAAATACGCGAATTTTATGAAGAAAGCACCAATGTGGCAGCTTCTGGATGCTGTGGATTACAACTCCCATTAGTGCAAGCAAGTAGGGACAAAGGTCAGGGATGATGGGTCTTGCAGTCCACAACATCCAGTCCTGTTCTAGTTCATGGTGCATATATGATCACTGCAGTTTTAGTCTAGTTTTGAATTGAATTGATTTGTTTTAATTTTAGCACATATGTTTGCAACCTTGAATATTTCACAGAGAAGCAGGGTAAAAAAAAATGCCCATAGGCCTGAAGGAGTTATTCTTGTTCATAATACTAATGAACAAAACTGATGACAATTTTTCTAGCTGATTCTCACTCCCTGTTACTCCCCTGCAGCTATATGTCGGTATTCCAGCTCTGAACATTCCACACCCCTTTCAAAAGAAAAGCAACATCCACATTACTGAGACAGATTTAATTAATATCAAAAGAAACTCATGTACCTTCCTCAGCAAAACAGTGAAGCTGGTGATTTCAAAAGCTTCTACTCTTCACAGAAAGTCAGTATCGCATAAATGTCATTTTAATTATTCTTTTATATCCGTCCTAAATATCCCTGTAAGTAAGCATTCTTACTTACTCTGTGGGGACTGCTATTCAATCCATACTACTGACTGGAGACAGGATCTGTATAGTCGCACACCACCCTAATCTACAACCGGTGTCAGATTCCACCGCTCACCCAGGGTCCATGTTTCCTTTTGGAAATGAGGCACAGCGGAGACTGTGGTGTCTTTATGATATATGGTTTATTTACACATATATACAACCTGAGCCTACGATGGAGCGGTTCACAGCATTAACACCCCAAGAGGGTCTTGTTTCTCCCATAGCCACAGCCTTGGATTCAAACAGAAGCCAGACATGGCTTTTTCTCTGCCTTTCCAGCTTACAGCTTCTCCCTCTAGGTCACATCACAGCAAACGCTGCCCTCAAAACTCCTGCTAAGATATGCAGGAGGGGCCGATCCATCTGGCACAGTGCCCCCTTTACTTGGTTCTCCTAATGGCCCATCACCCAGGCTGGCCTGACTATTTCAGCAATTGAATCCTTGCTGGATCCAGGAATTAGAAGGGGGCCCAAGCATTCAGCCTATCCCCCCCCAAAAAAAAACCCCTCATAAGAGTACATTTATCCAACAGTTGCAGGAGGTCCACAGACCCTGAAAGTCAGCAGGGCTTTGCAAGGCAAAGGACCAAAAGTAGTAATGACACTTTTGAATTATCCGGACGAGCAAATGGTAGAATGCTCACTGAAATATGACCAGGGCACAAATAGTGAGTCCATAATAAGCAGGGTTTGAGAAAGGAAGAAATGTCTGCAGATTTCACAAAGACCTAGACACTCCCTTTCTAAAGTGTTGCACTGCTGCAAGCATAGGGATTCTTAGGGAATAGATTTTTCTTTCTCTATTTTATTCACTTTGGCTAGCAATAATGACTTGTTGTTTGTTGTTTAGTCGTGTCCGACTCTTCGTGACCCCATGGACCAGAGCACGCCAGGCACTCCTGTCTTCCACTGCCTCCCGCAGACCGGACCTCTGTGGCTGCACCCAAACATTACCCTCCCCCTATCCTTACTGGTCTTCTGTTACAGGATTAATACCTTCCTATTTAAGGAAATAATTTGGTCTTTTCTGGTAGGATCCTATTATTATTTAGTTATTGAAACACTTGCCATAGAGCTTTTCTTGTAAACATCACAAGGCAGTGTAAACAAACAAATGAACCTTAAAGTTATGTCAAAACTTACTTGCAGAATAAATAGAACAGCAGCCAACATTAGGGCAAAACAGGTATATTAAGTGAGTATGCCAAATTGGTATGAATGTTCAGCAAAGGCCGGAGAGAATAAGTTTCTAGTAGATCTGAAATGACATCAGTCTCAGTACCTGCCTCGGTTCAGAAGCAAAGCAATTCTAAAGAAAAGGCGCTACTACTGAAATGTATGCTATCCTTACAATGTTTTTACTACATGCCTCTTTTTTTGCTGTTTGCATATTGCTGCTTTATTGTACTTTATTATTTCTTGTAAGGGGCCTTGTGCTATATGAGAAAAGTGGGGCACAAATATTTTCAATTAAACAATGAGACAATTAAACAATCAAGCTAATGAGAGTGGATGAATTTAGATGCAGCATTCAGCAGCCAGCCAGCCAGCCATATGTGTGTGTGTGTGTGTTGTTTAGTTGTTTAGTCATGTCCGACTCTTCGTGACCCCATGGACCAGAGTACGCCAGGCACTTCTGTCTTCCACTGCCTCCCGCAGTTTAGTCAAACTCATGTTCGTAGCTTCGAGAACACTGTCCAACCATCTCGTCCTCTGTCGTCCCCTTCTCCTTGTGCCCTCCATCTTTCCCAACATCAGGGTCTTTTCCAGGGAGTCTTCTCTTCTCATGAGGTGGCCAAAGAATTGGAGCCTCAGCTTCACGACCTGTCCTTCCAGTGAGCACTCAGGGCTGAAATAATGACTTATTACCATTTTTAAAAAGCTGTTTTAACACTGTGCATCACTGAATGTCAGCTGTACAGCATGTAAAGGTCCCTGAGACCTGTCCAATGACAATTAAATATCTTTTTAAAAAGCAAACTGGCCAAAGGCCACAGCATGTGTATTTTAGCTTAAGCCAAGGTAATGGAAAAACTGGTTACTAGACCGATTGGATCTAGCAGCATGAAATGTATATAGGGCAGCTTGTCAAGACTGGAGATTATAATCATACTGAGTGAACTTTTAAATTGCCCATGAAAAACATCTACAAAACATTTCTAAAGAATCCAGTACTTGAACTGTCAGAGACAGGGCAGTGGACTGATTAAGTAGTTCTTCCGCTTATTTTACAAACTGTTACAGCTTCTTTCTTGTTACTAGTGAGAATCCCCTTTCCCTTTAGAGGAATTATTAAACCACAACAGCAGTGAAGATGAAAACAGTATTTATTTTATTCAATTACTACCAATGGATTTATTCAGTGTAATGAGCTCATTAAAATAAGAACTACTATCAACTAGGTTCTCATCAGTAATTATTCTACTATAAAAGGATTACAACATAAATGATGTGAAAAAATTGTTTTGTTCTTTTTAAAAAATAGAGACAAAAACAAGCATTGCTAGAGAGGCTTAGCCAGATATTTACATCTTTTGAAATTGGTTTTGAAGTGAAAGAAACTTTTGTAAGTCAAACTGTTTCATAAAATCACTGAGAAACTGAGACTCACCCCTTTGATGCTATCTGAATATTGTTAAAATGGTTGATACTGGCAACTCCTATTATCCACTATCCATAAACTTAACTATCTCTTCTGCCTACTTCCCCATTTCCTTCCTTCTCCAACTTGCCCCTCAACCACTAAGAATCCCATTGACTCATTCTGCCTTGATACAGTATTGAATTCTCCTCAACATTTCTCCTACAGTCCATTTCCATTTCCTATCCGATAATCTGTAACAAACTGGCGCCTGGACTTCTGCAATCCACTAACATTTCCCTCACTGAATCTTTCCATTGATCCAATCTGAAAGGTCTCTTCTCCTCCTGGACATTTTTGCTGGCTCAGATAAAACTGACCATCCTCTGCTCCTCAGTTCCTCCATACTTACGCTTCCTTCTTACTTTTCAGCTCACTCATTAGAAAATGCTCATTCTCTACCTTCCTGCTATCCATTGGGTTCCTCAAGAGTTCTGTTCCTGGCCCCCAGCTGCTTTCTTTCTCCATTTTTCTAACCTTCTCAAAGGCCACCATTTTCAGTGCTACCTGAATGACGTTACTTCACACCAGCATGAGGACTTGGCATCCTACAGCAGCTACTTAGAAGGCCATACCAGCGCTAACACCTGCCCTAGGTCTTCCTGCAATGGCTGACCGCTGGGTTCAGTAGTCACTAGTTAAATGTCCCACAATGCACTGGTGTGGCACAAAGTCAAGGATTCTTATGGCATAAGCAGGAAATGTACATGACGGCTCTCCATCAGCCTTGGAGTGCTGTTGCCACCACTGCTCTCTCCATCTAGTCCTACAACTCAAACTGCCCACTTGATATTTTTGCTTGGGTGTATTCAAACAAACACTCAAATTCAGTATATGCCAGAACACTGAACCTGTTGTCTTCTTGCCTTAATCTTCTTCCTCCTAATCCCTACCCATATTCATTGACAATGTCGCTATGCAGGGAAAAAGCCTTAACATTTATCTCCCTGGTCTCCATATTCAAGTGTTCTATGGTCATCCCCTGTGGGTAATTGGCTCTCTTATTTCAGTGCTATTTTCTGAAAAAAGAGGCGCCAGAACTCACCACGAACACCTCCCTCATTATCTTAGAATGGCAATGGTGGCCAATTGAGAGGTGCCAGAACCCAGCTGAGAGGACTCACCTGAGAACTGAGTTTTGGTGAGTTCCAGCTGGGGGAAAAAAGCCCTGCCTATATTTTACTAATAAGTTATATTTCTGTAGTTTACACTAAGCTGCCTGTAAGGTAGTTTGGAAACTATAGTTGGTTTAAGACATGGCTTTCAGGCTGCTGAGAAGGGAGAGGGAATCAGTACCTTACTGCATTGTTTTCTGAAAGGCATACTATACATAAGTAAATGGGGAGAAAGATCAATAAGAAGGCTGGGGTCAGAAAAATCAGAACTGAACACAGTTGTCGAAACCTCAGCATGGAGACTTTTAAAACGTCTCATCACAACAATGGTTTTGTTGTTTGGTGTAAACGTTCATGCACAGACTATCTGACAAGACCCACTAGGTTTATAAAATCATCATCAATGACAGACATTAAACCAGATTTGCCTTTTTTTTAGGTCAGGGCAACTTTTACAACTACATTCCTTTTAACCTAAAAGAAATCAAGGCAGAAGGAAGAACTACCGTATTTTTCGCTCTATAACACGCTCCCAACCATAACACGCACATAGTTTTTAGAGGAGGAAAACAAGAAAAAAATATTCTAAACAAAACAGTGGATGTATGATTTTTGTGGTTCATGCTGTGGCCACAGACATGTGATCTAACGATGAGTTTGGGGTAGCCCAATGCAAAAATCCTGAGGATCCATGTGGATCCGTGCTTTGTAACCACGTGAATGAAGGAACTGTCAGTAATGTATGGTATCTCCAATACAGTGATGAAGGAAGAGGGGGGGAGCTCGCACTTGTCCTAGGCAAAGCAGCCAACTCCTATAGGCCTAGGTGCCTTCACCCCCTCCATTAAATATTTGAGGGAGCCATCCTCCCCCCATGCTGATGGGCATTGCCATTCATATAAGGTACCAGTGTGCATGCACTTTGTCTTGAGATCATTGCAGTCTGTGAGATGGGGCTTACCTGTACCTGCCCCCCCCCAATATTTTATTGAAATTGGAAGAGGGAGGGAGGGAGGGAGGGAAGAGAGATTGAGAGCTCACATTTGTCCTAGGCAAAGCAGCTAACTCCTATGGGCCTAGGTGCCTTCACCCCCCCCCTCCATTAAATATTTGAGGGAGTCATCCTCCCCCCATGCTGATGGGCATTGCCATTCATATAAGGTACCAGTGTGCATGCACTTTGTCTTGAGATCATTGCAGTCTGTGAGATGGGGCTTACCTGTACCTGCCCCCCCCCCAATATTTTATTGAAATTGGAAGAGGGAGGGAGAGAGGGAAGAGAGATGGAGAGCTCACATTTGTCCTAGGCAAAGCAGCTAACTCCTATGGGCCTAGGTGCCTTCACCCCACCCCCCCATTAAATATTTGAGGGAGTCATCCCCCATTGTGGTATGTGAGTGGGGCTTACCTGGCTGTCTCCCCAATATTTTTGAAGATGGAAGAGGGAGGGAGGGAGGGAGGGAGGGAGGGAAGGAAGGAAGAGAGAGGGGGAACTCACATTTGTGCAGCTGCCTTGCCTCGAACCGAAGCAAAAAGAGGAGATGCAGGGACACGAGCCTTGTAAGCTGCTTTGTTTGAATTTACCGGTGAGGTGCTGGGGGAGGGACGGTAGGGGATGCCCTCTTTGTCCCTCCTTCCAGCTCATTGTAAAGAAAGCGGAGTAAGAACCACTTACATGTGTGTAAGGGAGAGCCATAGAGCAGGCAGACACTGAGAAAAAGAGGCTGTCTCCCTTCTCCCACCTTGGCTTTTACAGCTGCAGGCAGCTCTTGCCGGCTTCCAAGCTGCCTCCCTTCTCCCACCTCGCCAAAAAGCCATAGAGCAGGCAGACAGGAGGGAGAGAGGCTGTCTCCCTTCTCCCACCTTGGCTTTTACAGCTGCAGGCAGCTCTTGCCGGCTTCCAAGCTGCCTCCCTTCTCCCACCTCGCCAAAAAGCCATAGAGCAGGCAGACAGGAGAGAGAGAGGCTGTCTCCCTTCTCCCACCTTGGCTTTTACAGCTGCAGGCAGCTCTTGCCGGCTTCCAAGCTGCCTCCCTTCTCCCACCTCGCTAAAAAGCCATAGAGCAGGCAGACAGGAGAGAGAGAGGCTGTCTCCCGACACTCAGCTGTTGCTCAGCTGTTGCCGGCTTCTCAGGGAGCCAAGCGGAGGAAAAGAGGCTGCCGAACAGCCAGCAAGAACGGCTCCTCCTGCCTGCATTCGCTCCATAACACGCACACACATTTCCCTTTACTTTTTAAGGGGGGAAAACTGCGTGTTATGGTGCGAAAAGTACGGTATTTGCCAGCAATGGGAGAAGGAATTATTGGTGATCTGCAAGCAATTATATACATTACTGACAGGCGAAATATTGCTTCTCATATATCAAATGGAAAAGGAATAGCTGAAGTCCACTGTCTCGGGATTTTCTTCCATTCCGCCTCAGAACCTAAACTTGCTGACTTTAAAGGAAATTTCAAGAAAAACAGGGCTATGGGAAAGAAATTCTAATACATTCACAGCAGAACAATGGGCCAAAGTATGCTGAAAGCTATAGACAGTTTCAAGGTAATAAACATGGATAATAACAGATGATATCCTGCTAAGCCGTACTCAAGGCTAGATCCACTAAAAATCAATGGCCTTAAGTCTACTTGCTTCAATGGCCTTAAGTCTACTCTGAGTATGGGTAATGCTAGATATCACCCACTGGTTTTTCAGTTCTTCCATAAGAAGCAGAACTGAAAAAGCGCCAGAATAATTTAAAAATAAGAAGAAAAATTACAGTTAATTCAAATTTAAGGAACATAAAATGGGGAAATTTCTGTCTCCAAACTGCGAAAAATGGTTTCCTAGAATTCTGAAGCCTTGTATAAGACCATGAAGATGATCACAGCTGGTTTCAAGATGAATACTTCAAAAACCTTTTATTGTGATGTGAAGTGCTGTTATTGGTGCTTGAACATGTTTTGCATTCATGATCTGTTGATGGGAAGAAAGATCAGTAGAAAGGTCGCATCCACACCATATAGTTGAAGCACTTATGCCACTTTAAGAGTCATGGCTTCCCTCAAAGGATCCTGGGAATTGTAGTTTGTTAAGACTTATGCCACTTTAAGAGTCATGGCTTCCCTCAAAGGATCCTGGGAACTGTAGTTTGTTAAGACCACTGAGAGTTGTTTAGAGACCCGTAACAAACTACAACCCCCAGGAGGATTCTTTGGGAGAAGCCATGACTCTTAAAAGTGGCATAGAGAGCTTTAAATGTATGGTGTGGGTGAGCAATACATTTTAAACCTCTAAAATCCAACTTGCATCAGTAGTTGTTTTCCTCGGCTGACAACTTACTTCAACAGCGGCCATTTTTCAACTAAACAAGGGTTATGTGACCATCAACACAAGAATGTAGTGCATGAGAAAAGGCTCTTCACCCTCTTCTTTCCAACAACAGAGGCTTTGGCAACCCCTTGTGTGCATAAAGAGAGAACCCCTTACAGAAACTCTGTTGTTACAGTGGCATTTGCTGGTGGTATCTCCTTAATTGGGAGTAAGCACCTGAAATTCATGAGGAGGACATGGTTTTTGAGGTCAAAGGCTATGGACAAGGCTCAGGCAGGAAGTTCCCGGGCTGTCTTGTCACCTCTACCTATCGCGAGGGACAAGCTGGATTGGAATACAGAACTTTCACATGTTCCTCTGAGAATCAGGACGCACTATTGGTTAAAAAAAAGCACACAAAGCAAGAAAACTCAATTGCATGTTCTGTTAACAGAGCTTCTTTGTTAAGGGGAGGTTTTCATAATCTCATGCAAGTCAGTACTAAAAGCAAGTGAGAGGTAAGGCTTAACTGCCTCATTAAGAAAAGATAAATTGGGGACAATCAACATATCATAAGCTAATTTCATCACTCAAGTAACTGCAAATGTTTAAATAAAGTATTTGCTTTATGGGAGTGAGAGAAATGCTATTATGTACCATCAAATTTTCTACAGTATATATATATATTAATACACAGCTCTTTGTGTAATACAATTGACAGTAATTGTCACAGGTGCCCTTCTGTTTGGAATGTGGAATTTTCAGTCTGAATGGCATTTATGCAGACAGGCATTAAAACACACACACTCCCAAAACTTATTAATGAATTTTGCAGTGGCGGCAACAGATTGTGTCCTGTTCCATTTGAGGAGTTTATAATCTTTCCTGAACTTTGTTACTTTGTGCTCTGGGGATTTATTTTTCAAGATACAAGCTTTATTTTCCTCCCCCCACATTGGTTTCCATGAGAATAAGACCAAATAATCCAATCTGGTAGTGACAAAAACACTCAGACACAAAGTCATTCAGCAAACCCCCAGGTACTTTCCTAAGCAGCTGCTGGATAAGAGCTGTAGCATGGAGGAAAAGGGTAAAAAGTAAGAAAAAGAAAACTGAATGAGACCATTTATGCAGGGCCAAAGTAGGAATCAAAAGTAATTGTTGAGTTATAGAAATCCCATTAAACTTTGTCTTAGCTCCACTGCAATTCTGTTCATGCAAACCTGATATTAATTGTGGAGCATTTTCCAATTCAAAGCTGTTGATGCATCTTCACATTTTATAATATTGTTCCAGAGCTCTGTGAATGTAGAGCTAGCTCTGTGTTCCTAGAGCTAGCTCTGTAAATCTAGAATCTCTGTGAATCTAGAATCTAGCTCTGTGTTCCTAGAGCTCTCCTCCTAAGTCAACAGCCGGGGTGATAAGAAAACTTGAAAAAAGTAATACAATGCAATACCTCTCTCGCTCTTCAGAGTCATTCCCATCTTTATGTGTCTTCCCGTTGCCAACTCATGCTGAACGGTCACCACTCTTTCCATCTGCTTTAGGTAGTCATTCATGCCCACTGATATGAGCAATATTTAAAATTCCCCCCATTCCTCCTCTCAGACCTATGTCTACCTGCACTTCAATCAGCCAATACACCTTAGCATAAAAAAAATCAATGCAGATTCAGGTAATAATACTACAGTTATTGAAAATCAGAATACACCTCTCCAGGGATTTCGGAAAGGAATCTTTCCCAACTCTCCCTGAAGATGCCAGAGATTGAACCCAGGATTTTTTGCATGCTAAGCACATGCTCCATCACTGAGTTATATCTTTTCCTCTCATTCAGGTACAGCGGTACCTCTGGTTGCAAACAGGATCCGTTCCGGAGCCCCGTTCGCAACCTGAAAGGAATGCAACCCATGTCTGCGTGTCGAAATTCGTCGCTTCTGCGCATGACATCATTTTGTGCACCTGCGCATGCGCAAGCAACGAAACCCGGAAGTAACCCTTTCCAGTACTTCCAGGTCGCCACAGGATGCAACCTGAAAGCGCTTAACCTGAAGCAAACATAACATGAGGTATGACTGTACTCCACAAGCATTCCTGCCATTTGGATCATCCTGAGACCTGAAAGGCACGGCTGTAAAATCAAAACACTCAACATAAATGTAATTCTGATCTCCTCCATCCATCACCTTGGAAAGAACTGCTATGTAAACTGTTTGGCAAGCTCTGCCTTAGTTTCAAAGTTTTGCAAAGAAGCAAAGCTTACTTGCAGTAGTGTTCCATGAATGGCATTCTGTCGTACGCAGGGATCTGTGCAGTCCGGAAGCCCAGCCAACAAAGACGATACAGTCTGTGGGACCTGGTTTACCATAATAAAGGGGACCAGGGCGCGACCAGCCAACTCACGGGAACGATACACAGGAGAGTGCCCACATCTGGTAGGGCGGAGAGGAGAGGCAGAATTTGTTAGAGCTCACCCATATACACAGCATATTAACACAAACAGGTAATTCAAAACGGGGGGGGGGGGTTTCTAGAATGCATATTACATATTTAAAATGCATATTACACAAAAGGATGCTTGAAGAATTCAAGTTCTGTGAATTCAAACGCAACATGGTGCGCTCCCCGCCATGTACAGATGAGAGCACGACTCTCCTTGAGATTTTGCACTTTATGAGAATTTACGCAACATAGCTTAAACAACATATTCAAGTGGGTTAAACACAAAGGGTCAGCGCATGTTTTACAGTGTGTCCATGAGACAAAGCACATGGGCAGATATATATATATTTACTACTGCACCTTTCTGTTGTGAACTGCCAAGATCTATGGGTGTAGGGCAGTATAAAAATTTAATAAATAAAATGACTATTATTTTCATTCGTTCTTTTTCCTTTCAAAAATCACAGATTACTGGGGTTTAAAAAAAACAAAACAAAAAACCCAACAGATTAATGCAGAAAAAGGACAGAATGGGTTTATGAATGAGTGTATGTGAAATTACCCTGAATTGGAAATAGACTTATACATTCATCCTTTAACTGCACACTAGAGACGAACATACAACACCTTTCCCTATAAGGAGATTAAAACGGCAGCTTTGCAAGGAACAAAGAAAGTAACTTTTTTAAAAAAAAAAATGCTTCTTATTCTCATTCTTTTGGCCCATCAAATGATGAGGCTACTTGAGGAGATGCAGGGACTCTATTTGACAACAACAATAAATACAGCCTTTCGTGTCACCAGCCCAGCGCTGTGGAATACTCTGCCAATAGAGATTCAGCAGACGCCTTCTGTGCCAACTTTTAAATGCCTGCTGAAAACTCTTCTATTCCACCAGGCCAAGGCAGCCAATTAAGAATACATCTTTCCACAACAGCTAACCGATGTCCAGCTTTTAAATTTTTTAATATGGTTTTATGTTCTATTGCGAACCACTTCGATTTTTTCCCCCTAAATGAACAGCAGCACATACCTCTCACCATGTAAACGAACAAGCTGCTTATCTGCATGCCACTGCTCACTGTAATGTGAAAAGTGCCCCCTCCCCTCAGGCTGAGTTGTCCATAGGACTCACATGAAGGGTGTCAGCAGACCAGGAGTCATTTGGCAAAGGTTTACTCTACAAAATCTTGGGTGCGCTTCTAGGAAAAGCAGACAGTGATCTGACAACTGTCAGTTCCCAATCGTGCTCCTAAATAGTGAATGATTTCAGTGTACAAGATCTATCTCCACCTAATAATAATAATAATTTATTTATACCTCGCCCATCTGGCTGAGTTTCCCCAGCCACTCTGGGCGGCTCCCAATTGAGCATTAAAAACAATACAGCATTAAATATTAAAAAATTCCCTAAACAGGGCTGCCTTCAGATGTCTTTTAAACATAGGATAGTTGCTTATTTCCTTGACATCTGATGGGAGGGCGTTCCACAGGGCGGGCACCACTACCAAAAAGGCCCTCTGTCTGGTTCCCTGTAACCTCACTTCTCGCAATGAGGGGTTAACCGCCAGAAGGCCGTCGGCGCTGGATCTCAGTGTCCAGGCTGAACGATGGGGGTGGAGACACTCCTCCAGGTATACAGGACCGAGGCCGTTTAGGGCTTTAAAGCAGGGAGTTATCATCAATTTGAAGGGACAGGGTCCTGGCAAGGAGTTGTGCATGATGGTGTCATGGACTGGCTTTTAGCTGCACCCTCCTGCATTCTCAGCCAGGAGTTCCCAGAGGAAAAACTGTTGCTGGGTGGTTAAGTGAGGAAGTAAAAGATTTCAGTTTCCTTGCTTCATGTCCTCTTCCACAGGGATAACTCTCCCTTGAACTAGGCAAGAGGGTGATTCCTGCTGTCCCACATCTCCAATTGTCCTAGGTTTCAAATGCAGGGGAAATGACAAAGCGACTCTTTTTGTCATCATTCTGCAAAAATCATAGCCCCTTTCTGCTGAAAGCCAACCTTTTCTGTCTGTATGTCTACACAGTAAATACTGAGTGATCCTCTCATCATTTGAATTCTGGGGGCACATTTTGCTTCCAAAGTTTCTGCTAATGGTTCTACAGGTTCAGAGCTATGCAAATTCCAGAAACACAGTCTTCCCAACGGTGAAGTCTACACTCCCAATGCAGTGTGAGTAGAAAACCAAAGTACGGATGATACCCGAATAAGTCATACAGAGGGTAGAGCTACTGAAATGAATGAACTTAAATTAGTAGGTCTTCTCCAGGTTTGACTCAGTAAGTATCACCCTAACATAGCTTGCATTGGAAACAAACTGGAATTAAGATGCTGAACTAAAAAATCAGATCTGTGTTGCAAGATATGCTTTCCCCAACTTATTTAGTGGCTTATGCATAGAGGCAAAATCTTTAAAATTGCATTTCTAGAGGAAGCAAGCAAGCAGTTTAGTAGTAGGAAGGATTCAAATAAGTGAGAATGCTTTACTGCAACGCAATGCAAAATAATTTGTCTGCAAATGCTCCCATGTTTGTGCTACACCATGCCTTATTTAAATTGAACAAACTCTTGTGTATAAGTGTTTCTTTTCAAATACAATTAACCCTGACACAGTTGCAGATGTTTAGCTTCTAATTAGCAGCAACGGCACACTCAAGAATGCCCCTCTTTTTCCTCGCAATCTTTTACAAATGATGATTTCCCAAAGGAATCTGGCATCAATTCAAGAGAAAGAATGGAAAATGGGAACGCTGCCAGTGTTGTGACTGCCAGATATTTTGTGAAAAGGTACTTTCCAAAAACATGATTCAGAGGCCTTTTTTTCTCATCCAACTCTAGAACTGCATTCCATTTTGATTTAATTGCATTAGTTCTAGTAACATAATCAAATGCAGATTACAGTCAAACACTTAAGGAGCTTGCTTTATTCTGTGGTCATCTTAAACAGAAGCCTAAGCATTTAGAAACTCGCAATTGTTTATTATATCATGGCAAATAATATATGTGTACATAATGCACATAATATATTAGGGTAAAATAAAATCCAAAAACCATACTTGTTGTGGCAAACACAAGGATATGTAGAACAGCGCTTTACCTTTCACACATACTGCCTCTTCCAAACATCAGATTAACATTCTTATCAGTGACTGAAAAATACGTGTATCTTCATTCTCCACCCAACCCCATGTATTTTTTGTTCACCATGAATTGGATTAAAGGACTAGCTTTTGCCAGCATTTGCAGTTATTGAAGCAACACTGCATATTTTTACTTATGTAAATTCCCATTCATTCAGAAAGATGCTGGAAAGGCAAGGAGATTCTCCTTACACACAGAGGTCAAATTGGACTGGCTCCTTCTTCCCACCCTAGGAAGAGCTGCTATCCCAGATATTCAGGCTATATTTCTGGGAGAGAGCTCCCCCCAATAAAAAACCAGTCCATTTCCATTTGAATATAGCTGCTTCCTAGAGCCACAACTTAAAAACCTATGAAAAATAGTGTTGGTGGGCAGACAAGTGACTGAAGAAGGAACAGGGAGAAGAAACCTCTCCCTGCCCCAAATTAGCCAATACATTTCCCCTCTCTCCATAGGATTTCTGATTTAGATTTACATTTACATTTCACAGATGAGGGAAGGGTCACTGATAAGGGCCGGCACAAAGAACCAGGACCGAGAAAGCAAGCTTGATGGGAGTTAGCCAGAATGCAACTAAATTGTAAGGAACTCTGGGCTGATTTGAGCAGAGGATCTAACTACCTGGCCAACAGAAAGGTCGGAAAGCCAGCTACAAGCTTGAAGACACAGCAACATACCACCAACAAGGTTTGTTTCAACAGCTTATTGGTGAACCTCCTGCCTGGATGCTTCATACACCTCAGGGTTATGGATTCGAGCCCCACGTTGGGCAGGGGGTTGGACCAGATGATCCTCGCGGTCCCTCCCAACTCTACAATTCCATGATTTATCAAATGTGGTTTATCAAAATGTAAAAATGGTTGGTGATGCTTATTTCAACACAAAAAGGATACAGATCTTAAGATTCAGATTGTGGCTCCTGCCGTAAAATTTTGGCTTCACTTAACAGGGGTGGGGAATCCCATTTCCTTCCCTTCAAAGAATCCCACCCTTTTAATTGCTACTGTATGTCACTCAACCATTACCTGTTGTCAGGACATTTACCAAGCACAAATTTATGGAAGAAAACTGGAAAGAGAAAGGAGCCGAAACACAATGGTCCAGCAGATGTAAACAAGTCATAAAACCCCAGGTTGGAGTGCCAGTTCTTGCTTCCTTGTTATTGAAATCACAAGGAAGCCCTTGAACAATACTGTATCTGATCCTGGACTTCCTGTCTATAAGAAAAATACTGTTTCCTCCTGGCAGTTCACAATAAACATGGGAAATCGTTTGACTTGTCAAATAAAGTCTCCCAAGATTAAAAAGTGCTGGTGGCAATCAAGCTAACTTAACTATGTTTGCATATATATTATAAAATGAAACATACTTCCTTCAAGTTAAAAAATAAACAGTCCTCCAGCAATAAGTCTGGATTTAACAAGCAGGATTACAATGAAAGCGGTCTGTGATCTCTCTTCTCACTTGAGTCTGAGTGGTGCTGGGGTCGCTTCAGATTAATCTGAGGGGATTTGCTTTTTGATAGCGAATAAACAAAGCAAAATATACAAGCTGTATCATGCAACAGCTGGAAAATCTTGGAGTGAAACCATAAATTTTATTATTCAAATAAGCACTCTCAGTGTTTGAGCTTTAAGTATTTAACCTTTGCCTAGTCACAATGAACTTTAAAACTATGACATGCCTGACCGTTACAAAAACCAAAGTATATTGAAGTGAAGGCTTTCCTGAAACTCTGGCAACCCTGAATAATGTTTTTGCTGGGGGGGGGGAGAGAGTGTTTGCTGTTTTCCTTTTATACTTCCCTGCTTGGGAAATCGAATTTAGAGAAAGATAATCATGTCATAAGTGATTCAAGGCAACTGAAATGCACTCTGTAAAAATTTCTATAACACACTTTTATTTATGATAGATTTGTATATGGCATGTTAAGGTAAAGGTAAAGGTACCCCTGCCAGTACGGGCCAGTCTTGACAGACTCTAGGGTTGTGCGCTCATCTCACTCTATAGGCCGGGAGCCAGCGCTATCCGCAGACACTTCCGGGTCACGTGGCCAGTATGACAAGCTGCATCTGGCGAGCCAGCGCAGCACACGGAATGCCGTTTACCTTCCCGCTAGTAAGCGGTCCCTATTTATCTACTTGCACCCGGGGGTGCTTTCGAACTCCTAGGTTGGCAGGCGCTGGGACCGAGTGATGGGAGTGCATCCCACCGAAGGGATTCGAACCGCCGACCTTTCGATCGGCAAGTCCTAGGCGCTGAGGCTTTTACCCACAGCGCCACCCGCGTCCCTGTATGGCATGTTAGGGGACGGGTAATGCCTCTAGTGGGGGACGTGCCGTGCTTCTTTTAGAGCAGTGTTTTTCAACCACTGTTCCGTGGCACACTAGTGTGCCGCGAGATGTTGCCTGGTGTGCCGTGGGGAAAATTGAAAAATTCGAAAGATTTAAAAATAAAGTATTTTATAATTTTTCATATTTCTGTTTACTTACTATTTCATAATAAAGTAATTATAAAATACTTTCTTTGTGTTTATTTGATTCCTATTCAAGAGAATTACTTTATATATAGTCAATATAGGCACAGAGTTAACTTTTTTAACATTTTCTAATGGTGGTGTGCCTCGTGATTTTTTTCATGAAACAAGTGTGCCTTTGCCCAGAAAAGGTTGAAAAACACTGTTTTAGAGTAATTTGTCCAACTTTTGTCTGCACCCTACACTCAGCTCTCACCTGTGGCTCCTAGAAGCTGTCAGCAACAGCGGCCACACCCCGGGAACGGCTTTGACTGGCCAGCTGAACCAGGTGAGGTCTCAAACCCCCCAGTAGTTAGGGAATTCCCCTGCATGTGAAGATAGGCTCCGGTGGACTAAGGGTCCAACAGTCTAGAAGGTAGTTTCTGCACATGTTGCAGAGGGAAGTGAGGGTCAAAAGGGGCTTGTCAACCTGAGATGATAATCCATCTAGGAAAACACTGATCCTAAACCTTCGCTTCCTTGCAGCTATATTCATTCGTGAGAAAGGCTTCAGGAGATTGAGGAATAATCTGTATCTACTTCCTTGCAAGACACCTTTGGGAGAAGGAAAGGCTAAGGAATGAAGCCTATACAAACCAGAGTGGAGTCCCTTAGACGGTTGGATGGCACCTTGTATGCCTCCTTCCATCAACTCTTGCAGCCAAGCTGGTGCCAATATCTTGCTCTACTTTCCTTTGGACCACATCAGTGAGACTGAGAGGCGGGGTCTTGCCGTCGGCCAGCCCAGAACCTCCATATATACTGTCCAGGTTTGCACCCCAGAGAGGTCACTTCGCTGCTGCTGCTGCTGCTGCTGCTGCTATCACAGCAAAAACAACACAGAGGCAGTAGTTATGAGTTACTGGTCTCTGCAGCCACAGCAGGCGCTGTGATTCCCCAGCCATTTGACTTCACCCCCAGAGGTGCACTCCATTGTCTCCCGAGACGAAGCCAACAACAGCTATGCAATAATAATAATAACAATAACAATAACAATAATCAAAAACATAATAATCCATTTATCCACACTACAAAATAGTAACTGGCATGTGGATCAAACAGCACAGTGCTGTCCCAGCACTTCTGCTGCTGCCCTTCCTCCTCTTCGTGGCAATGACGGCAGGGACATCCCTGCTCCTCAGGACCCACTTACTCGCTGCTGGTGGTGATATTGTGTCACCTGTGCTTAACATTTATTTTCTTTTGCCGTCTTTTGAACAGTGCCAGTGCGGCCCTCCGCCCTCCCCACCACCACCTTACTCTAGGACAGGGGTCAGCAAAATTTTTGTGGCTTGGACCGGTTCATGGTCCCACAGATGCTGTGGTGGGCCGGAGTGCATGCGAATGTGCAAACGCTCCTTCCAGCACGGAGGAGGCGTGTGCAGCTTCCCATTGGCTGCAGGAGCTTTCTGCAGCCAATGGGAAGCTGCCCAGCATCATGGAAGGCGGTCCTTGCTCCGCTCCGGTTTAGCGCAGTGCACAGGAGCTGACCGAGCAGTCGCCAGGGTCCCCGAGTGGACGGCAGGGGTCCATGGGCCAGTTAAAAGACCCCCATGGACCTCTTGTGGCCCATGGGCCTTAGGTTGCCAAACCCTGCTCTAGGAAAGAGGCAAAGAGCCTTGTTGAGTGGAGAGCTGGCTGTCAGTGCCAGGTGTGGAGGCCCCCCCAAAACAGGGGATGAGGCAGTTACCCTGCCTGTGGTTGCCCTAGTCATATTTTTCACTTTCTGCTCCATCTTCTCCATGAAGAATGCACCATTACCAGAATTAAAAGAAAGAAACAAGAAAGGTCAGCTAATTTGTCTTACACAGGGGGAAACAAAGCAGGTTCTAAGTAGCTCATACTATTGTGAATTCATATCCAAGTAATACGATTCCATGGGCAGGAACGTTGTAATCAATGATCCCAATAACTATGCAACTAGTTTCACACTACAAGGGCTCCTGAGAAGACACTGTGCCACACCGCATTGTGAACAGCTTTTGAATTTGAGTGTGTAAATGTGGCATGAGGGGCCTGTTTCTGAAAGTGGCAGAGGGGGAGATCAAAATTCTCACTGATTTTACATGTCAAGCGCCAGAACCTGGCAAGGCCGGTTAGCTGCTGGGGCACATCAACAGCCTCAGGGCATAGCCAGACTCAGTCCAATCCCCAATCCATCATTGTGCTCATGCTCCTCTATTCTCTGTAAGAATATTTTTAACCAACCTTTATCCTTTTTTGTATTTCTTGTACCTTGCTTAAACACTTGGCAGTTAAGTGGCAGATACACACACAAACACAAAAGTGATTTATAAATGCAATTAATTAATTTCTTAAAAATAAATAAAAGACCAGCAGAAACACTGGATAAAGGATCAGGAATCAATAATTAGGAGCTAGGGAATGGGGAGGGCTTCTTGCCTGGGATTGAGTGTTATAAGACACTTGTCTTGGAAAGGCCAGCTAAAATACGACGCCTCTCCCCCCAATAGCTAGAAGTGGCCTTGTCGCATTTACTTGATGCCTAGAAGTTATAACTTAATACTTTCACCTACAGATGTAGCAGAAATTAAATGTTCTCAGTGACATTTTGTGCTATTTATCTTCCAACACGAACTGCTAAATAAAACATTTGCTTTCAGCAGCACGTGACCAAAGAACAAAACTCAATAAATTTAGATCCACAACTTGCGAAATTATTTCCAGTGCATTTCTGCTGCCTCAGCTACCCTTTGCAAATATTCGGTCTTGTGCAAACCAGCAATTGAGTTGGCAGCATGCAGTGCATAACAATTAGCAACTTCTATAAGAAAGCCCCATAATAATTTGGACGCCCTTCAAAACATTCACTTAAAGCACTAACGAATAGCACAAGTAAAAGACCAATCATTGGAAAAGTAGGTAACATATGTTTAAAACACAAAAAGAAATCCATGAAGGCTGTGTGGACATCTTCCTTATCAGACTTCTGATCTAGGCAAAATATTCTCTACCATGGAGGACAGCAACTGTGTCAATGATCCTTTTGACTGGGATTGCTAGGCAGATAGGGATTAAACCTGATTACTTAAGAACATGTGCTCTGCCACCAAACTATATGTTCTCCCCCATGTGCATTATCATATGCAAATATTTTAACCTAGACTTCAAACTTTTGTAATTAAGCTTCAGGTTGCTTAAGCCAAATGCAAACATGAGACCATAACAATTTATATGAAGATTATGATCTTTTAAATCACCACAGGACATTTAACTATAAAGGACTTCCAGTCCTATGGTTCTCTCTCCTTTAGAAATCTGATACAGGTAAGAAAATATGTTGAATTGTAAAGTTGGAAGGGATCCCAAGGGTCATCTAGTCCAACCCCCTGAAATGTAGGAATCTCTAGTGTATCCATGACAGATGGCCACCCAACCTCTGCTTAAAAACATCCAAGGAAAAAAAGTCCACAGCCTCCCCAGGGAGTCTGCTCCATGGTCAAAAAGCCCTTACTACCAAAAAGTTCTTCCTGACTTTTAGTTGGAATCTCCTTTCTTGTAACTTGAAGCCATTAATCTGGGTCCTAGCCTCCAAAGCAGGAGAAAACAAGATTGCTTCCATGTGGCAGCCCTTTAGATATTGAAGATGGCTATTGTATCTCCTCTCAGGCTCCTTTTTCCAGGCTAAACATACCCAATTCCCTCAACCATTCCTCATAAGGCTTGGTTTCCAGACCACTGATCCTCCTGGTCACCCTCCTCTGCACACAATCAAGTTTGCCATGTCCATTAATTTCAGTGTGTCAGAATGACTCAGCTCAAGGATTGCTAGCCTAATTTGAACTGGTGGACACCTTTTGAATTTTGAGAGAGAGCTGTGGGCGCTAGTCACAACATGGCTACCATGGGGAAGGTCGCAGCAAAACACAACATGGCTGCTGTGAGGGGCCATGGCGTAACAGTTTTGTTTAGATAATCAGCTGATCTGAGAGGACACGTTCATCACAGTCTAATCTTGCGCCATCAGAACTACTATATTTTAATTAATACATTTGTGAGCATTTTAAACTTCTTAATATGACAAAATCTCTATCAGTTAACAAACAAAAGTTCTTCATCAGTTCACATCTTTTATTTGCTTAAAATAGCTGTTCATGACAGAACGTGGCAGTTTTTGGTCCAGTAAGTATAAAATAAAAGTGTCTAAACCTTATGCTCTCTTTCAGTCTGAGGCCCCACCCTCCAGTTGGGGCTGAGTATGATTTCTTTCTTTCTTTCTTTCTTTCTTTCTTTCTTTCTTTCTTTCTTTCTTTCTTTCTTTCTTTCTTTCTTTCTTTCTTCTCTCTCTCTCACACACTCACACTCACACACACTCCATATCCATACATTCAACACATCCAGAACACAGTGGATTTATAATACTGATACGAAGTTCAGTTCTGACCATAAAGTAATTTTAGACGCCCGCTCCCCTCATTAACAAAATGCGGTTTCTCTCCTCCCCAGAAAAACACTGTCTTAAGTGTAAGGCACTGTCCCTAGTCTCAAAAAAGAAAAGAAAAAGTCTATTTGCAAAGTTTATCATATTGAAAAGCCCTATTTTCCTTTCCACTCCAGATCAGCTTTTCAACAACTGTAGGTTTCGCTTCTGAGACTGATAGGAATTTGGCTTTTATTTGAAGTGGTCATTTAACAAGCGAGCTGAAACGGAGCCACTCCTAAGCCCACTTGTGTATAACATTTCTAAGAAAAGTTATCTCAGCGAGATGAAAAGCTGCACTCCCCACCCCCCTCGCATGTGTGTGTATATAGATTTTTACACCCTAGAGAAATATTTTCCCATCATATTTCAGAGCCATCATCAAGCCTGCTGGGATTTTCTATTTCAACTAGATGTTTATTGTATTTTACAGATGCAGTTTTTCCAACCCACAATGACTTCAGCTAGCTTTGCGTAGCAATTTGTTGAAGCCACATGGGGTTCATTACAAATTCTTCTTTTCTAACCATTTAGCAAATATTCCTCCAAACAGAGAATGATTCTGCCAACTTGAAGCCATTTAGAAAATAACAAGAAACCAGAAAGACTGCTTGCTAGTCATAGCAATATTTTATCTTGGTGTCACCAAATGGAGATGGGTGAGAAACAGCGTGAGAAACAGATTAACTGGTTAAAAAACAATGGTTACAGAGAAAACACTTTTTCTTCCAGAGATCCCTTGCCTATTTCTGACTTCGGTTGCAATCATGCACCACACTTACCAATGCCTAACTCCATAGACACCAGGGAATTGGGCAAAACAGGGGGAAGGCACTGAAAATGCCACCCCCAACCCCCGCTTGAACAGGGTGGTCCAATGTCCAGTTGAGTCCAGACCCAATTGTTGGTGGCTTTTCTAAACACATTCCTTTCCCTTCATTTCCATTTATGCATCTTCCTTTACTAGTTTGAAGACCTAATGGCTTGGTTTGCATGTTGCACTATCAATCAATCAATTTATTTATTATGTATAGCCACACTTAGTATGGCTATGCACAATAAAAACTATGGCTTAGCATACGTGCAAGCATGTGAGCTCTCAAAAAAGAGGTTGTAGGGGCTTTGCTCCTCTATGGTTGTTCTATTGCTGTGCTGAGCTAAACCATAGTTTGGCTTGTAGTTTGGCTCCCCCCAGACAAACCACAAGCTTTAAACTATAGTATTAAACGATAAAACAAACTGAAAGATGTGAAGCTTAAGGCGACACTTCCTCCCTCGGTGCCATCGACCCTAAATCATACCTCATACCTTAGGAATTTGTCTGTACCTACCTATCGGTGTTTATTTACCAAAGCCAGACTAAATGCATTTCCCTCATAAGTTCTAAATGGCAGACTGAGAGGCATCAATATGCTTTGTTTATGTTCCCAGGACATCAACTGTATGAAGCATACCCTACTGCATTGTGGGCAATATGAGCAAGCAAGGGATCAACTATTCAAACCCTTACTGGCAAATTTGCCGGGAAAATCCTAAATATCTTTTGGAAGACAGGTCAAATGATATTACACTGGCCATGGCAACGTTTTTTTCCGGAGGTTATAAGAAACAAAGATAATTTTGCCCTAAATAAAACAAAATGACTGCCTTGGTTTCTTCCATCTGTCTGTCTGGTCGTTTTAACTGTATCTAGTTTTGAAATTGTTTTGTGGGTCTTTGGACCGCAATAAAGTTTTGATTTGATAAACTATAGGACAAATGTTGGTTAAAGCTTGTGTTTTGCCTAGAGCAGCCTTTCTCAACCTGTGGGTCCCCAGATGTTGTTGAACTACAACTCCCATCACCCCTAGCTAGCAAGGGTCAGGAATGGTGGGAGTTGTAGTCCAACAACATCTGGGGACCCACAGGTTGAGAACCTCTGAAAACCACAAGCCCAGGTTGGGATGATGCAACATCCCATTAGAAGGAGGAAAGAAGCAACAATTTTTCCTGGAGCGCACATAGTCATGAAAGACATGGTTTAGCTTAGCATGATGTAATACCCTGAACAAAGTTGAATAGCTCAGTTCTCCATTAAAGTACACCATAAACCTTTTAACTCTATACAGAGGCAGTAATCTGTAACCTCTGAGTGTATTATTTATTTTTATTTTATTTATTTAGATTAAATTTGTATACTGCCCTTGATCCACAGATCTCAGGGCAGTTCATAACATAAATATACAAGATATAAAACAAACCTAGCATTATTACCTCTCAGGGACAGGAAATGGACTTTCTTTCTCTTCCCACCCACTGTTCCAGAAAGATTGCTTTGAAATTCACCCAGATTTGAAAAACAGCTTGCCATCTAGCACATGTCACGATGCCCAAGGTTAAAGTTAAAACGCTAGGAACTCAGAACTCATTAAAAGTGCATTCTTCATTAATAGAGTGTTGCAAGTTCATAGCCTTGAATTTATGTACTCATCATTGCAAAAACAACAAAGTGGGGGTAATTGTGGGTGAATAATTAAGATTTTTAAAAAATAAGTATGCAGCATCGTAATAAATCTAGCATTTAGGAGGGAAAGCACAATTATAAAATTAACCACTCTAAAGCATTTCAGAGCTGCAATCCTGTACCCACTTCTTGGAGAATAAGCCCCGTTAAGCTTGCTTCTGAATAAGAACAGACGGGATCTGCCTGCATATCATTAGTACTGTGGTCTCACTATTCTGGAATATTAGCTTCCATAATCCAATATTAGGGAAGAGAGATACCGCTGAAATTTGTCCCTTAAAAAAAAGTGCCAATACTTCCTTTATTGTCCTTTCCAACACAGACTATCTCCTTAGCCTAGAAGTTGCATGGAGCCTTTCCCAGAAGTCAGAACCTCTTACAGTTACATAGGCAAGTGCACCTGCAAGAGCAGTTCCGCAGTATGAAATGAACCCACCTCCATCTCTAAGTACCACAGGTGCAACTGGTAATGCAAAACCAGTAACTGATTTTGTAACTATAATATGCTTAGCTGGTGCTGCGATTCCATTTTCCCATAAGCACTACAGATGAAAGCAGAGAGGAGGAAGTGCACAGAAAGGGCATCAAAGAGCGAAATCAATTAGCTAGTTTTCTAGCTGAAGCAAATCAAAAGAGCTATGGGGGGGGGGGAATCAGTTAATGACAAGGAGGCACATTAAATACAGGCATGCGTAATATCTATAAACGTATAACCATCGGAAACAACTCTTCTGTATACATAATACCAAGCACATTAGAAATGCATTGTGTCTTCTACCTATCAAAAACAAACATTTAAAAGGTGATTCTATTTTTAGTCAGCTCAAGGGCAATGCTGTTTGAACATCTCTCAAGGTAAGATATGGCTTGCTTTAGCGAGCAAATAAGCAGGTGACTTGCAACGCCCAAACCCACAGACATTACTATTCGGATTTGTATTTCCACCAATATTGACAAGAGTTATTAATTTCAAGATTAAAAAAAATGTTTCAGGCATAACATCATGTTATTTAAAACTGTTCATTAAATATTGGTCCAGTCACACCTCAAAGTCTATTTTGATATGAGACTCTCAACACTCTTAACAGCTAGATCTTTTTAAAGAAGGAAGGAATTCCTTCTAATTTACTAAGCTACAAAATATTTATAGAAATCATTCCGTTGTCTTTCTTATGTCTTTTACAGCCTCAAAAGCCTGGAAATAATTAGCAGGGTTCTGGTTTTTACAATTTTATCTTTATATTGTACTTAATAAAAAGTGGCATATTTGACTTCAAACCCAAAACTGCACATGTTAAATTTGGCCCAGTAAGAAGGGGTGGTGTTGGGGGTGGGACAATGAACATCATAAATATTTACAATCTATTGCTACAGAGGCAACACTTGGGCATTGCACTCACTGCTTACAGAATCACAGAATTGTAGAGTTGGAAGGAAACCCAAAGGATCATCTAAGTCAAACACTTTGCAGTGCAGGAATCACAGCTAAATGATCCCTTGCCTTGTTAGAATGTCCTGCCCAGTAAGTAGCAGCAATAATATTAGGCCTTGTCCACCACAGAGTAGAATTCTCTCAGCTTTGCTTGAAACGTTTTGGCAAAAATCTTAGTGCTTCCTACTAATCTGCCAAGTTTCCCAATTAAACACAGAGAGAATGATTACGGTGCAGTCTTATCAATGCCTTTTTCAATCAAAAGTTATTTATGTCCTGAACTCGAATTCCTACTGACATCTGAAAGAAGGAAAAACCCTACTTTAAGAGGTATGTGCTGTGTTTTGGTTCCATTGCATCCAAATCCTACTGAAAACATTCCGGTATTCATTCTGTAATCGTGCCACGTTTTAAATCAGTTCACTTGTATGAACTATTATCAAGTACTCTGCTTGTTCCTGGTATTTTCTCTAGGGTTGAGTAGCAGGAAAACAACGATCAGAATTGGTTTTACTGTGTTATATCCAGAGTATCCCTTTCACAAATGGATGAGCTCCATCCTTTTGCAATCTTGATTTATATGTATGTAATGTATTTTTAATTTTTAATGTATTTTTAATCTTTTGTTGGAAGCCGTCCAGAGTGGCTGGGGAAACCCAGCCAGATGGGTGGGGTAGAAATAATAAATTATTATTATTATTGGCATTCCCACCCTCTTTTCCTTTCTTGATTTACATTCCAAGATTCACTCCCTTCCGGCACCAGAGGCTGAGATTTTTGGAAAAACAACAACACCCAAACTATAGTATACTCTATTCATGGAAACTGTTGTTTACTCTGAGGCCCAGTTTGGACAGAACATTAAACCATGATTTAGCCTTAGAGAAACAGATCCTATTTGAGTGCTTCCTATCTTTTCTCCTCCGGCACGGCCATGAGAAGATTGGAATCACCCCCACCTCCCTTCCTAGTTTAAGTTAGTTTGTAACAATATCCAAACTGGGAAATGCCATTTGTTTTAAACTATAGTTTATAGAAACAAGCCAAGGACAAGATCAGAGACCACAATTCAACCTTGGCCTGTTTCAGTAAACCACAGCTTAAACCAACCACAGTTTTGTCCTGTTGTGCATAATCACAAACTGTGGTTCATCAAAGCGGGGAAGCAGATCGTTTCAATCTCCTCCTTGTGGCTTCACTGGAGGAGAGAGGAGGGGAGAGTACTTAAACAGCTTGTTCCTATCACTAAACTATGGCTTGAATTAACTTTGGTTTATTCAAACGAAACAGGATTTAAAGCCATGGTGGAAGGTGGCAGGCTCCTCTCAATGCACACAGAAGATGAGGAAAGGGGAGTACATGCCCTTAAACCAAAGCCTCCATAGATAATATGTTTTTCAGAATAATGCTTTTTTGAGATAACAAAGGCTATCCTCAATATTTTCTATTTCATTCCCCATTACAGTAATTACAAGGGAACAAAAACAGACTAAAAAATATAGCGAGTGGATCCTGAGCTCTCAGTTCCACTGATTAATCAGTTGGGTCCCATTTTAATCAGCCGCAACTTTTGTTTATTTTAAAAACTACTGATTAAAGCTGGCAGCCCTAAGTAAAGCTGAGTCCCATCATCTACCCTGTGACCGAGATGGAAATATCTTTTCATGATGTGAGAATATCCTAGGGCTTTGCTTAAAGCAAAGAACAGATTACTCTGTATGAATTCACAATCAATCAGAACTTGCCAAAATTGGCAGGCAGAATTTCCACAGAAAGCCATTTCTGATGATCAGGAAACAGCAACAAAATGGAATCCTTCCAATGGATTGCTCATATTCTTACTTTCACAGTTAATATATTTCTCTCAGTTACTTCTTTTCATCAAAAGAATGCCTATTTCGCTAAAAATTACTAGCAAAGGACACCCTAACCCTCCATTCAAAGATTTTTAAAGGTTATAAGGAGTAATCTGCAATGTATTTTACAATTAAACTACCAGAATAAAATGTGCTTTTAATAATACGATGAATTACTGATAAAAAGTCTTCTAATTTAACTTTGGAGTATTCTGACCGCACAGAAGATCGAGATTTGTTCTTGTAAACGTTTAATCTGACTCACGTTTTGTAAATTACTTCAACACAGCCAAGCCAAGTGTAACTCAACTCCCACTAAATGGAAAATTCCACTTAGGCTTTGAATACTTTCAATTCAGCTTAATTAGATTTTTTACAAGCCAATGCTGTATTGTTTGAGGTGCAAGGCTGAACATATTCTCAGTGCTTGAATATATATATATATATCAGTCTCAACATCCATGGATCAATAAATACTTGGTTCTGTTTGTACAGGTCTACCATAGTTTTACAATTTAACTATAACCAGAAGCAAGTAATTGCTGGCCAGCATACAAGGGAAGGGCTCCCTTGCCTTTGCACGTGATCAAGAAGCTTGTACAGAATACACACAACAGAACGTAATTGTTTTAATTTTGTTTTTAAGGCAATTAAACCAAACGTTTTGGTTCAATGCAGAAATACGCAGCTTTTACCAGATGTAAATGGGCCACAGGTGTATTTGCTATTGTGCACACCAAACCATTCTCTCTTTCTCTCTCTTAAAAAAAAATTACATTTATGTTCTGCTCATACATATGAGTGGCAACAGTCTTACATCCACAAGATCAACCGGGTTCACACCTGGTTTTCTTTAGCAGTGCTGCAGCTTCAGGTGTTCGCAGACTGGACTCCAACCACTTCCCTTCCACAGAAGAAAATGGCTGCAGCCTCAGAAAGACACAGGGGAAAAGAAAAATCCACGTATCTCCTTCCTCCAATATTTAATATGTAAGGTGTTCTACACAAGTTATCTCTACTTTTCTCATACAAATAGAACACTATGTACTAGATCACGTAAAAATGTGAAGACACTAGCGGGATTGAAATAAAAACTGCAACGAAATTTAAGACATTTTATAACTTTCTAGACCAAAGAGACAGAGTTGACTATAAGGACATAAAGGCCAGAAGTGGAGGGGTTTTTTTTTATAAATATCTTTATTAAGCAGTTTCTTTAAAAAAATACACATACCAGAAAAAAAAGAAAAAAGACAGTAAAAAAAAAACTTATACACTTACAAACAATAGACCTCCATCCAACTCGGTTTAGGATTACATAAACTTATACAATTTCTGCAGTTGTTCTAACAATAGCTCTGCACGTCGTAGGTATTAATTACCGTCTACTGTTAAATTATTAATTCCCAAATTGATCTCGATATAGCTTAGAAATTTAGTCCACTCACTTTTTAGTTTTGCAGCATTGTGATGCCTAATTCTTTGTGTTAATCTCGCTAATTCTATGTATTGGAACAACCTCGCTTGCCACTCTCTGATCGTGGGTATGTCGGGGAGAAGTGGAGGTTTTAAAGTGCGATATAAAGACTTGAAAACAAAAACCAGTTGAAGGGATGGAGGCACAGCAAAGAGTATTTTTATTGCTATTGTAATGTTGAAAATATTGTCTTAAAAATTAATTAATAAAAATTATATGTTAAATAAACAACACTGTACTAGATCCCATGTGGAATAACAAATGTGGTAGGTGAACTAAGGAAGAAACCTTTTTGAATTAACAATTGAAATAGCATTACCAGGTACCTTGAAGTTATTTGTGAAGTGAAATGTACCACTTACCTCAAAATAAACGGAGCGAAGGGTGCCATATTAAGGGCAGAATATGTGCCATCCATCGGAGATGGATACAGCTTCCCCAAAATCAAAAGCAAAAGGAATAAGCTCGGGTGCAGCTTAAACTCACCCGTCCCACTACATTAAAAAAAAAATAATGTTAAGATCATTAAACACATCCATGAAAATATTTGCCTAAGTCTACAACTATCTGACAATATGAAGAAGAGTTTGGATTTGATATCCCGCTTTATCACTCCCCTTCAGGAGTCTCAAAGCGGCCAACATTCTCCTTTCCCTTCCTCCCCCACAACAAACACTCTGTGAGGTGAGTGGGGCTGAGAGACTTCAAAGAAGTGTGACTGGCCCAAGGTCCCCCAGCAGCTGCATGTGGAGGAGCGGAGACGCGAACCCGGTTCCCCAGATTACGAGACAACCGCTCTTAACCACTACACCACACTGGCTCTCACTAGCATACTCTATATGCTAGACGTTGCTATAGATTAGGGGTTTTTGTGGCTTGGGCCGGTTCACGGTCCGACAGACGCCACAGTGGGCCGGAGTGCAAGAGCTTCCTGTAGCCAATGGGAAGCTGGCCAGCGTTCCGGAAGGCGAGCCCCGCTCTGCTCCGCACCGGTTTAGCGCAGCGCACTGGAGCCGCCCGAGCGGGTGGTGGGGGTCCCCAAGTGGGCAGCGGGGGTCCATGGGCCTGTTAAACGACCCCCATGGGCTGCTTGTGGCCCATGGGCCTTAGGTTGCTGACCCCTGCTATAGGATGTTGAAGCACTCTGGGTTATAGCCAGCTAAGTCATCTTCCAAACAGAAACACTTGAGACTAACAAGCATAAGTTAGTAATGCCCATTGATTTTAATGGGTCTAACTGGGAGTATGACTTAGGAGGCAGTTTCAAATCATAGCAGGCAATGGCAGAGCTTAATGAAATGGCAGAGCTACTGCCACATCCACAGGCCTGCTACTTGAGCCAGCCAGGAGATATGGCAGGGGCTGGTCCAGCCTCAGTGCCAGATTTACATATAAGCTTAACAAGCTATAGCTTAGGGCCCCACTCTCTTGGGGGCCCCAAAAAAATCTAAAGAGAAAAAAAACCACTGGGTATACATTTCCAAAATATAAGATTAAAAACAAATAAAATAAAACCAACGTAGAGCAACAGTCCATAAATTACCATATAGCACATGGATAGGCAAACTAAGGCCCGGGGGCTGGATCCAGCCCAAACGCCTTCTAAATCCGGCCAGCGGACAGTCCAGGAATCAGCATGTTTTTACATGAGTAGAATGTGTGCTTTTATTTAAAATGCATCTCTGGATTATTTGTGGGGCGTAGGAATTCGTTCATTCCCCCCCCCCCAAAATATAGTCTGCCCCCCCCCAAGGTCTGAGGGACAGTGGACCGGCCCCCTACTGAAAAAGTTTGCTGACCCCGATATAGCATATATTCAACACCCCCCAAAAATGATGATTTGTTGTTAACAAAGGACAGCTGGGCATATAAAGGGCCCCATTACCTTCAGTAGCTGAGGGCCTCGTCAAACCTAAATCCAGCCCTGTCCAGACCCATCCCTTAAACACCGCAGCGGTATCAACTGCAGTAACTTCCACCTGCCTGCCATTTGGACGGGCATATTGGGCCAATCCTGACTGGCATGTTCTCCCTGTTGCCAGTGGAGATCCCCTGATGGCAGAGGCCAATGGATCTTGGAAGGGCTTGGGGAAGTGGCCTTTCCACATCACCCAAACTCCCTTCAGCATGGCTGATGAGTGGTTTCAGTTGCTCCACTAGGTAGAGGCTACTCTTTTAAATGATTAAAAACATTGCAGACATTTCTCTTTCATGCAAGTGTTATTAGTTCACTACAACTCTTTATCCATTTAATTTTGTTCACTTAAGTTATCAGAAACAGCTAATGCTTAATGCTCCATTTTTTTTAGCCAACCAATGCAGACCATAATGCTTTACTTTCCCCACAACACACCTTTTCCTTTTTTGCTGCATATAAACCCAAACCATAAGCATAAAAAATTATTTCTCAAATTACCTGGAGAAGAAATTAATGAATACAAAGCTGGACTGCAAAATAATTTGTATGAAATGGAGCGGATTGTATGTACATAAATATCACTCAGATTAATGTGTAACCAGTTTGGTTTTGGCTGCAGTAAAACAAAAACAAAAACTGCAAAAAATTTTTAAAAAATGCTGATGGGTAATTGCGAAGAAACTTTGAATTGAGAGTGCAATTTTTATTATTATTTTCCAGCAGTATATGGACAGCTAGAACAGAATGTTTTTAACTTTGACAATTTCAGCTGTGTATTGTATTAATTTTGGTGTTGTGACCTGCCCTGGGGTCCCTGATGAAGGCTGAGCTATAAATAAACTAATAGCAACAACAGCCTACTTCAAAACACATAGACAGCACTTCTCCAAATCTGTTTTCTGCTCCAACACTGAAAGCCTAAACATTTGACAATGGATTCAATGGACAATTGACAATGATAACAATGGATTCTTCTTACCTGTCCACTGTGCTAGCTACAGCTTCCAACTGGCTGAGCAAGAACGGATAAAGGTTTGGAAACCGAGTGAAGAACTCCCTCCCTGTCATTCTGTAGAAGAAGAAAAGATTTTCCAACACACAGTTGCATGGAAGTTTCAAAATTATTTACACAAGACTTATGTGTAATTATGTACAACCAAAATAATTTCATTTTCTGTGCCATTTATGTACCATAAGATGGACAAGCATCTTTTTTTTTAAATCAGCCAATGCAAAATAGGTAGGTCACAAAACCAGACTTCCTAAAAGCAGCTTTTAAACAACATGTTATACTTAAAGCTTCACAAGCATGTCCTTTTTTCAAAAATACAAACAGATCTCATATCCCACTGATTTATTTATTTCTAATGTCATAGTAGCCATTACTTTGATAAGGTAAATCCAAGATTTAGGAGGGAAATGCGATAGCAAAACCATCAGGAAAAAAACACGTTTTCCATTTAAAATGGTTTTTCAAATAAACACTGAATGCCTATACTAAGCACATTGATGTTTTTATTGTATGACACCTTATTATATTTTATATGAGTGTGCTGTTTATAAATATTTAAATAAAATAAATAATAAAAAGCTTCCATATTTCAGGTCAAGGAACTAATCTAAAAACAGTCTTATACCTACAGTTCCTTTAATATTTATTAATGAAAATAAGTAAGGTTTTAACGTATGAGTAAATCACCACATGGCAAATACCAGCCAAGATTCTTCCAGTGCTCAGCTAAGACAACATGCCTTAACCACAAAGCACTGGCCAAATATTGCAAAACGGATCAAAACAAATATTTTAAATGAAGCAAGCACAGAAAGCTTCCACAAGGGCACGAAAAGGTAGGAGCCTTAACCTGTTCAATACTACAAGCATACTGGCAGGGGCCTGGCTCAGAGTTCCGTTTACTATATTTTTTCATCTATTTTAATGTCCGAGGAGAACTGGTTAAAGCCAATTTTGTTATTCATAACTGAAGATCTCCACGATATAACATTTAAGAAAACCAAAGCCCTACATTATAGGCTCCCATGAGAGGTGGTAGACCCTCCTTCCTTGGAGGTTTTTAAGCAGAGGTTGGATGGCCATCTGTCATGGATGCTTTAGCTGAAATTCCTCCATTGCAGGGGGTTGGACTAGATCAGGGGTCAGCAAACTTTTTCATCAGACGGCCAGTCCACTGTCCCTCAGACCTTGTGGGGGGGTGGACTATATGGGGGGAGGAATTAATGAATTCCTATGCCCCACAAATAACCCAGAGATGCATTTTAAATAAAAGCACACATTCTACTCATGTAAAAACACCAGGCAGGCCCCACAAATAACCCAGAGATGCATTTTAAATAAAAGGACACATTCTACTCATGTAAAAACATGCTGATTCCTGGACTGTCCTGATTCCGTGGGCTGGATTTAGAAGGCAATTGGGCCGGATCTGGCGCCCAGGCCTTAGTTTGCCTACCCATAGACTAGAAGACTCTTGGGTCCCTTCCAACTCTATGATTCTATAAAACAGATAAAATGCAGACTGTTCTAGAAGTAGAAAATGGAAGCAGCGGACAGTATCTACTAGCAAACAAAAATTGCAGGAAATCTCGCCTGATTATTCCCACATATAATGAGGACAGTAAAATCGACCCAAGGAATGACAAGGAATGAACCAAGAAGTTATGGTTCTGTTTAAAGCAGCCCTGGATAGCACACCACCAAAATGACAGATTGGAACATCTTCCTGGGGTAGTGAAGGCCCTGAACTGACCTTGCCCATAGGAGTTGCATAACAGGCACTTCCAGGGACTAGAAAGAGCTTTACGTTTGGGCTGAGGCTTTGGCTGAGCAACAGTTGTCTTCCTAGCTCTTTGTCTTTGCAAAAATGGTCATTGTAGTGTTTTACAGTGAATGTTGGTTGCAACTCCTTGGCAGCCCTCCAACTACTGCCTTTGATATTTGAGATATTATAATGTAAAGTGATGAATAGTAAATTGCACAGAACAGTACTTGGAAGAGTTAATCACTATAGGAAGGACCATCGGTCTTCTGGAGGGAGCATGTGAAGAAGAACCCCTTGTTGCAAGCTTGTGTTATTAACAATATGGCCGACTGCTTTCGGCTAAATTGTGTTTCTAACTGGAAACCTGAGGACGTGTCTGAATTTCCAGCAAAGCCTTTTCTAACCTAGTGCACGCCTCGTGTTTTGGACCACAACTCCCATCAGCCAACACGTGGCAAAGGCTGCTCTAGCGCAAGAGAACTATTATTAAAGATCAAGGCTTCAAACCTGCAGCATTTGAGCAACAACAGCCAAACACTGACTCGACAGTGTTGCACAATCCCAGCCTCACACCTGTGACAAACATGGCAGGTTAGGTCATGCCGAACTCTGACAGACATGCCAAGTTTGATCATGTCTTCAATAAGTTGCTGAGTATTTTAAATTGCAGACAACACTCTCAACTTCTGCCTGCAAAGTACAAGATGATCGGAGATAAAATATTAATCTTAAATATAGTGCATTTCAAACATATGATAGCCATGGAAGTTTTGGTTAAGGCAGGTGTGCAAAATATTATAAATTTATATGGTGCTGTATTGTGTTTTTAATATTCGGTTGGGAGCCACCCAGAGTGGCTGGGGAAACCCAGCCAAATGGGGGGAGGGGGTATAAATAAATTATTATTATTATTATTATTATTATTATTATTATTATTATTATTATTATCCAAATTATTATTTCACATCCCACAATTTCATAAACAGGGGTTGGTTCCATAAGTCATTTTCTTAAGCACAGGGCTATAGTAACAAGAGGTGGTTTAAATTCAGAGAGGCCTCCAGGTTTCAGGCATTGAATAACATTTCTCTGGGAGAACAACAGCATAATGCTTTTGAACTGGTACCTGTCACTGAAGGAGGAGAGTTTCTGTTAGCATAATTTCCTAATCTAATTAGGAAATTATTCTGGGAGGTAAATGAAGGACCACCAACTTCAATTTACCAATCTTACAACTTGGCGGCGCCCACCAAAAAGGGACATAACATTCTCCAACTAGGCCGATCACGTTTACAACTAGGATCAAGAATAGGCTTGAAGTTTAGTCATAATGACGTTGGGATTTGTAATTTGGTATCCTGTATCAGTCATGACTGTTTTCCTCTACGCTTGCAGACTGACTGGAGAAGGCATGTCTCATCAAAATGCACAATTCTTTCAACCTCACCACTGAGTGACCACAGCCAGTTCCCAAACATTCGAGATTAGACAGGAGGGCTTATTGACTAACAGGTGGCTACTTCTAGTACTAGACAGATGTTCAACCAGTAAGTAAAAAGAACCAAAAGAGAAATGTGACTATACTATTACTGGTACTGGTCCCCTAAAATCTAAAGCAATACTCTGTGTGAAAAGATACAACATCAATTTTGCGGTAATTGCACACCACTTAGAAAGAGATCTACTCTACCACACTTAAAATGAACATAGAATCTTTATGCATACAAATGAAGTGGTGACAAACACAGTAGTCTTCAGCACTGTATATCTTTCATACTCCCAGTGCAAGCACAAATTTGTTGTTTTATATGCAATACATTCTGGATACGTAACTTTCAGGTTGCGAATGCGGCAAACCCAGAAGTGTTTACTTCCAGGTTTTGCCACACGTGCATGCGCAGAAACGCTCTGCGCGCCACACGCCATATCTGTCAACTTTCAGATTTGAAAATAAGGGATCAGCAGCCTCGAAAATAAGGGATCAGCAGCCTCGAAAATAAGGGATCAGCAGCCTCACTTGTCCTGGGGACAATCTATGGGATATCTAACTATCCCGGATAGCAGCGGGAAATGGAGCTGGAATGAGGGAATTCCCCACAAAAAAAAGGGAAGGTTGACAGCTATGCCACGCGCATGCGCAGAAGTGCTCTATTGCGCCGTGCGTGTGCGCAGAAGCAGCACCTACAGTTATGGACTTTTCAGGTTAAGTATGGACCCCCAGAACAAATTTAATACGTATCCGGAGGGTCCACTGTATTTATATCCTAGACTTCCCCCCAAAAAAATTCAAGATGGCAAGTGAGGGGTTATCTCATTCTACGCTCACAACAACCTTGCAAGAGGCAGAGTGAATCTCCCAAGGCTAGTTATGAGCTTCAAAGCGAAGCAAATGTGAAGCTCCCCAGTCTAACACTCTATCCCCTAGGGCAGAGTTAGCCAGCAGGGCACCCTCCCTATGTTTTGAACTAAAGCTTCCATATTATCCCTGACCATTGGCCATGCTGGTGGGGCTGATGGCAGCTATAGTTCAAAACATCTGGGCAGCACCAGGTTGGCTAATCCTGCTCTACAGTATCCACCGATTTCCAGTCCTCTGAACGCTTAGCTTTTCAAAGAGGAAACAGGAAAATATACTGCTACTTAAAGAATACTTTCCACGTACTAAACAAGCAATCTGGACTGAAACAATCCAGAATGTTTGCAAATAACTCATTTAATTTTCGTATACCGAGATTGTCAGATAGAGAGACTACATGAAGATGACAAATTGATGGAACAAACAGTTACTGATAATATTCAGATGCGGATTTTGGCACGAGAACTACATTGAATTAAAGCCTAGAAAACCTTTAATGTTAACTGACTTTGATAGGTCACAAGATAAACATCACTCCAAAACTTGTTTACAAGAAGTGCCTAAAGATTACTTTTAACATTTCCATCTCAAGTTTTGTTAGTCCTCCTTCATATTTTCCTTTCTTGTACAACTATTCTTTTCAGCTTTTCAAAAAAATTTCCTGCACAGGCATGATGCCAGTTAAAGTTGAACAGTTTAATATTTCAGAACGTAGCATTAGCAAAATCACCCACACTGGACACCTCAGTTACTAAGATTTTAATTTGGCAAAGACAAGGAAATGCATAGAAGCAATGCACAGTTCCCATCCAAATATGCCACATTTATATTATATGCCCCCCCCCAAAAAAAATCAGTTGAAAGTTAAACAGGCAGAAAATGCATCAAATGGGCTAAGGGTGTCAACATCCATTTTGACAGGAGAAAGTCACTGTTATCAAGTTTTCAAAAGGTTTCTGGCAATGTAATTGTTAAACTGAAATACAGTTAAGAAGAAGTATATTAATAGTGAAATACAATTAAGAAGGAGCAGGCCCATTACTTACATCATAGGAGCCTACACAACACAAAACACTGTTGCTGTAAGTAGGTTTTATTTTATTTGTTTTTTATCTTATATTTTGGAAATATACATCCAGGTTCTTTTACCTTTACAGTTGTACCTCTGGATACGAACGGGATCCGTTCCGGAACCCTGTTCGCATCCAGAAGCGAACGCAACCCAATTCTGCTCGTCTGCCGGTCACGATTCGCCACTTCCACGCATGCGCATGATGTCATTTGGACCGTCTGTGCATGCGCAAGCGGCGAAACTGGGAAGTAACGCATTCCGTTACTTCCGGGTCGCCGCGGAGTGAAACCCGAAAGCGCTCAACCTGAAGCAACTTCAACCCGAGATATGACTGTAATTCTTTTGGGGGGCCCAAGAGAGTGGGGCCCTAAGCTATAGCTTGTTTAGCTTATACGTAAATCCGGCACTGAGCGAGATGGAATTAAGTCCCCCCTGGCCTATACCTGCTTCCATTTTTGTGCAAATATCCACGGGTTATATTTAAAGGGGTCTATCCAACATTAAACCAACACTTATTTCACTGCATATGCACAGGAAGCCTCAGGCTCAGAGGATTCAGGAGACGAGCATATCCTACTTTTCCACAGAAGGGGGGGGGGAATAATTGAAAAACTACTGTGTTTTTTCTCTTCTAGCACTGCTGTCTTACTTTTTTCTATGTATGCAGTAAGTGACTGCAAGGATTTAAATGTCCTCAGTGGGCGAAACGCACCTCTAGCTGTCCTTGCTAAATTGTTCTCTGTTACATGATCATAGCTTCCCGTTAGAAATCATCAATTGTCACACTGTTTTGTATGCACACATCAGTTCACCAAGGCCACGCATCACAGGTCATCCGATTAAGCTGTTTATCGTATTTTATATTTTTCAGAAGAAAGGATACTTTCATGACCTTGATCCCTGGGGCATATTAGGTGTAACGCTGTATGCATAATTCGTGAATCAGCTGTTCCATTTCTCAGTGACAAAAGCGTTAGTCAGGGGAAAAGGGCAGCCAATTTGAAAGGGGCGGGTTGTTGTTGTCTTTTAAGAGGCGGCTGTCCTTGCAGAGCCCTAAAGGTGCATTTTCCCGCCAAATATCCACAGAGATGCCAAATGGCAATCTCACAGAGACATAAATTAGCTAATAAAATAATAGGATACAATACTAATCCAATACCAGGACTGAATTAAGGATGTCCACAACCACTTTGTCTTTTTGCCTGCCCACAACTGTCAGCTTAGATCATACAGCTCTTTTAAAAAATATATACAGTGGTACCTTGGTTCTCAAACTTAATCCGTTCCAGAAGTCCATTCCAAAACCAAAGCGTTCCAAAACCAAGGTGCGCTTTCCCAGAGAAAGTAATGCAAAATGGACTAATCCGTTCCAGACTTTTAAAAACAACCCCTAAAACATGAATCTTACTATCTAACGAGACCATTGATCCATAAAATGAAAGCAATAAACAATGTACTGCAGTCACACAATCAATCAGTAGCTGAACTGGTTTCCACACAGTCACAAAAACAAAACGAAAAGAGCCACAAAAACAAAAACGCAAAATAAATAGCAAAAACAGACAGACCTCAGTGTAACACTCAAGACAGAAGTGCGGCACTCAAAACGGAAATGTAACATTCAAAACGGAAGCGTGGCACTCAAAATGGAGCACGTTCAGCTTCCGAAAAAAGTTTGCAAACCGGAACACTTACTTCCAGGTTTGCAGTGTTTGGGTTCCAAGTTGTTTGAGTACCAAGGCACTTGAGAACCAAGGTACCACTGTGTGTGTGTGTGTGTGTGTGTGTGTACTTTATCAACGCATTCTGTGTTACAGTCATACATAGGATAATAAGAAAGAAAGGCATACAGCTCATTCAATTCATCTTCCGAAGGCCTGCAATGACAAGGAAAACGCAATCTGATCTAAGGGTAGAAGTCTCATACTACCCACCATAGGCAGAATATAATATCAGCCTACAAACCATTTACTCCAGGCAAGGTTGATGGCCCTTAGCGACAGGTGAGGAGGAGTTGTTGTTTATGAGTATCTTGAACAAAAAAGTAAAGGAAACTACATTGACCCAAAAGAAAACCCAAAACCTAGCCAGGCAATATCTTTATTAGATCTCTTTATGAAACCAGATGTTAAACAAAACAGAGGAGAGGGGAAGCTGGCTTGACGCTGAATCTACGGAGTCTGCATTTAGTTACAGTCTTAAAATGGAGTGTAGGGGGAGCCAGCAGGATTAATCTGAATTGCCTCCAGTCTACTAGGTGCTATACCATGAAGAGGAAGATGAGGGAGGCTAACTGTGTTAAATAATACTCATCAGGTCAGTTTGATAATGGGTTGGAACTAACCAGTATGAAAGAAGAGATGAAGTTAGGAAAGATTGGTAAAGCTGTGAGTTTCACATAAACCGGCAATTTATTGTTTAATCAGTTCCCGGTTATCTGAAAAGTACAGTAAACCTGCAACCTGTGCACATTTAATTTTGTGCATTCAGCTTTAAATGCATGGCAAAAAAATTAATATAAAGGGGGTGCAAAGAGGGCAGGGCTCTGGGAAAAATGACTTTGGCAATCCCACCCGCAATTCAACCCCAATGGATTTGGAAGACGTGTGATTTTGGCTTAAGGCGCAAACCCCTACATAAATTGTGGGTTTACTGTACCTTAAAGCTACGTAGTATCTCAGTATTTCGATTAGGCCACAGCTAATCCTTACCTGGAGCAAAAAGAGCTTTTAAACTCTCAGCCTTGCTTCTCAATAGGGATGTTCTCGTGGGAGAATCTGACTTCTCACAAGAGCATCCCCACCTTAACTGTGTATAGTTGGAATTTCAGAAGTTAAATGCAAGAAAATGTGGATGTACTGTGATATTATTAATTAGATTTATATACAGTGGAACCTCGGTTTTCGAACGTAATCTGTTCTGGAAGTCCATTCAACTTCTGAAACATTAGAAAACCGAGGATCAAAGGGCTGTCAACAAATTCGATGGGGAAAATTGAGAAACATGCCTCAGAAGCCATTCGACTTCCGAGGCATGTTCAAAAACCGAAGCATTCACTTGGGGGTTTTTGGCGTTCGGCTTCTGAAACGTTCAGTAGCCGAAATGTTCGAAAGCCGAGGTTTGACTGTACTGCCCTTCGTCACAACATAAAACACAAATGACAACCCATAACATGTAGTTTAACGATCAAACGAGTTATATGGATGCTGTAATAAGTAATCTATAATAAAATGCAACAACAACAGCATAAAGCAGTCCATAATTACAGAACCTTGACTCTATCTAAAAGTATTTCTTCATCCTGTCTCCCATGGAAAATCACAGACCCTTCCAGCTCTCACTTAGAAATTTTCTCTTCATCATATCCGTCCCTCACCCTGCTTGTGGTGGGAGGAATCTTCAGTTTTTAAATTCATCAGCAAGCTGTTTGCCTGTCCTTTATTTTGCTCACCTTTCTTCCCTATAATAGATGTGAACATACTCAATCAACTTTGATGGGTTGTTTAATTTTAAGCAGAACTCTAAAGAATTTTTTTTTTAAAGTATAGTCTACTCCTCTGACCATTATCTTGTGCCAGCACTAACAAGGTTGATACTGCTTTCATCTTTTTTTCAGACAGAGTTGGATTTTCCTGGCAAAACCTTCATTACCTGTTAAGGATGCACCAACACCAGGAGTTAAGAAAGCAGAGTTCTGTCGAAACAAATATTCCAGCTTGAAATCAGAGTGCTAAAGAGACATGTTTGAAAAAGGAACCAGGGAGTGTTGGTTGCAAAGAGTGCTCTCTGCTTTCTTAAAGGAGAATTCATTATTCCTCATAGCATCTGCAGGCCATTAGCCACTGATGTTTCTGTAAAAGAATACCCTCCACTAAAGAGAACGAACTTCTTGGGGCTTTTAATACACAGCTGAAATATGTTTTTAATCCAAAAATGGAGAGAGGGGAGGAGGTGACCCCATGTCAATAATATAATGGCAAAACATTTGGGGGGGGAGGAAGGGGGTCAATGCCACTTAGATGCATGGGTCACTAAATATGAGACTCCACGCTGTTTCATCACATACATTACTTGATTAAGATGACTTTCAAGCAAAGTATACACTGCCTTCACTGAAAAACAGTGTGTCTGAGTTGACTAGAAGTGACCACAAAATTCTGTATTTACTAATCCGCGAGTTCATTAATACCTTTGAGTAATGACTTGATACTGCAGTTAACAAGTGATGAAAAATATGTTTGAACTTGCTCTCAAAGTGAATAATATTCTCATAAATCATATGAAAGGCCAAAACAAAGTAATCAGAATACTACGTTATTCACATGAGCCAATTCACAGGATTCTCAAGTTCAATAGGTTTTACCCTTCTTTTAAAATAAGATTTACCAGGGTGGTTTACACACAATAAAATATAGTTGAAAGGGCATAACAAATGTACAGGAAGATTTGCTAAAGAGCAATAAGGGACAAACTGAACTGAAATACAAGAGAGTTGTGACAAACCAACAGATTTCCTCAATTAGATATTGTGAAACATTTCAAAGGCCCCGAAGGAGCGCTTCGTTAGTTTAGGACTGTGCTGAGAGATTCTAGTCCTCATTAATCAGGAATAAAAGATAACAAAGACAACCACTTCCAAGTTTCCTGGGATGGGGATTCACAGCAATTTCATACCCACCAACATCTGGGGGATCTAAATCAGGACGTTCGTTTTTTGCTCAGCCGCTGTGGTGTGAGTCAGCTGACTCCCACCAGCGCAACCAACCAAAAGGTGAGACATTCCAGGAGCCAATCAGAAGCTGGAATGTCCTCTGTAATTCCAGGATATCCTGCTTAAATTGGGGCGGTTGACTAGTATGCAATTTTAAATCCAATGATACTTACACTGATAAAATCCAGTTAGGATTCCGCTGAACATAACTGTGAAATATATCTTCATTTCAGGAGTTAATACCTCTATTTTCTCTTTTTATTCAAGTTCACAAGAGCAATTTAATATTTATTTATTTTTTAAATAAAAGGCAAGGCAATGAGAGAAAGGAAGCTAAAAGGCTAATTAAGCATTACTGAATTCAAAAAGATTGATAAATGTACCATTTGTTTTGCAGGGAACAACATACTTAAATATCAGAAAGCAAGCAACATTGCTTAAGTTCACCGACTTGGGAAAACATTCTTTTATGCTGCATAGTTCTAAAATAAATACTTTAGGGAAACAGAGAGCAAGCCATTATACCTTGGTTTTCATTTTCTTTCAGATAGAAACTGCTAGAGCAAACATTCCTACTAGTTTACGTTGCCTGTGTTTTTACGAAGTTAATAACCGAACTGTCAGTCAAGGCCTATATAAATACAGTAGTTGAATGCTTTCTGCTTTAGAAGCACTCTTATTTACAAGAGCAGCCAGCCAAGATTTTGAAATGACTGCATGGTCTGTTTGCTTTGATCTCTTTTATGCCTCAGTCTCTCAGTACCTGTTAGTTTGCTATTTATGATACCTTTGTGTATTTAGGCATGAGAAGAGCAACTGTGGGAAGCCAGCACTTCTTAAGAAATCAGTGATGTGAGGGGGTGCATCAGATGATAAGCAGGAATTTTATTTTATTTTTTTGAAAAAACAAAAAACCTCAAGGTAGTCATTTGTGAATGCAAAGAGACTGACAGGTGTTACGTTACCGAGGTGGGGGAGCACAAAGGTGTTATTTAAGCATACATCAGCTTTGTGACTGTACACTCACACTGTATTTAGCTATTGTTCAAGAAGTTTTCAGGATATCCCAAACTAATCTCAGCTCATTTACTGCCTTTGATTACTGCCTTGGAGGATTAACAGAGCCCTACCACAAAATGATTCACTCGTTAGCCTTTTGAAAGAACCTTCTCCCAGACTGAAGGAGGAATGAAGAACAATTGCAGCATGCCTGCTTTGTGTACGTAATGCAGTGAGTCTACCTTGCATTCCTCTCCCAAGCAGATCAAACAGCAGTCATGCCCAGACCTAGGAAGCTTCCCCCTGCACAAACAGGAGACCCGAGGTACCACTGACATGTGGGCAGCAAAGAAGGAAAAATGTAACTGGAAAACAGTGAGGAGCAATGTGGTGGGGGGGGGGGGAGAGAGATGGAGGTTTTTTTCCTGCTGAACAGCTGACAGAAGATGAGTGAAAACTATATACAGTGGTACCACAGGTTAAGTACTTAATTCATTCCGGAGGTCCGTTCTTAACCTGAAACTGTTCTTAACCTGAAGCACCACTTTAGCTAATGGGGCCTCCTGCTGCCGCCGGAGCACAATATCTGTCCTCATCCTGAAGCAAAGTTCTTAACCTGAAGCACTATTTCTGGGTTAGCGGAGTCTTTAACCTGAAGCGTATGTAACCTGAAGCATATGTAACCCGAGGTACCACTGTAATGTCCCTCCATTGCTGCTAATAGGGCAGCTGGAAGAGAGCACAGGAGAAATACCTGAAGGAGTGTCTCTACTCCCATCGTCCAGCCCGGACACTGAGGTCCAGCTCTGAGGGCCTTCTGGCAGTTCCCTCACTGCGAGAAGCGAGGTTACAGGGAACCAGAAAGAGAGCCTTCTTGATAGTGGCACCCACCCTGTGGAACGCCCTCCCATCAACTTTTGGAAGACATCTGAAGGCAACCCTGTTTAGGGAAGCATTTAATGCCTGATGTTTTATTGTGTTTTTAATATTCTGTTGGGAGCCGCCCAGAGTGGCTGGGGAAACCTAGGCAGATGGGCGGGGTATAAATAACACCCATCATCCCTGACCACCGGCCACACTAGCTAGGAAAGATGGGAACTGTAGTCCAACAACATCTGGGAACCCAAGGTGGAGAAAGTCTGGTCTCGAGGAATAAGTTCTGTGTGTCACAGGTGCATTTAGCTCACTGGTACAACACATGGTTTTATAAGCAAAAAGTTCTCAGGTTCAATTCCAGAATGGGATGGGAAAGACAGAACCACGGCTACAGTCAGTGCAAATAATTCTGAGCTAGACAGACCAATCATCTGACTCCTTGCAAGGCATTTCCCTACGTTTCCACATTTCTTGCGCTGAGGGCAGATAACCATACTGAATAAAGTGTGTTACGCTACTGAACCATTACCGTCCCTTTGGTAAATTAGGTGTCTAACAGTCACCATAAAAAGCTCTACCTCTTAAAGTAGTCCCCGAGAATGTGCTGTCTCCAACATGCATCAAAATTGGTGCTTGAACCTGAAGCAGCCTGCCTTCCTTGGCTGTACTGCTTGCTATCCAGAATTTTTATCTGATCCCTGTGGTAGCACCTAACGTTATGAGAACTTGAAAGCTTTGTTTTCATTTGTTAATATTTTGCATCTCATCTACAAATCTACTGCCTTTTCCAGTAAACTATTTTCAAAAGTGAGAAATCCACCAGTCACTTGAAGTTCTTGTTCAGCACTACAGTGGTACCTCGGGATGCGAACGGAATCCGTTCCGGAGCCCCATTCACATCCTGAAGCGAACGTAAGATGAGACTGCGCATCTGTGGGCTGCGCTTCACCGCTTCCGCACATGACATCATTTTTTGCGCAAGCGACAAAACCCGGAAGTAACGCGCTCCGTTACTTCCGGGTCGCTGCGGAGCACAACCCAAAAATATTTAAGCTGAAGTGTATTCATCCCGAGGTATGACTGTACTGAGGGTCCCAGGCTATGATGCAGGAGAAGGTTAGCACTCAGGGGCAATTTAAGCAGGATCATAGGCAAGCAAGAAGAATTTACCTGTGCAATGTTGTATGCATCTCCTTCTTTAAACCAGGTTGGTTCACCAGGGATGGAGGTTGCACTGGTGTGCTAACACGATATGCACAACATGCTACATATCACTGCAGATTTGGAATGGTCACAAGAGTCATCTAGTCCTATCCCATGCAAGACAGGAATCTTTTTGCTCAATGTTGGGCTTGAACCCATGACCCTGAGACATCACACAAGAATGAACCACTGTGAGCCTTGGACCTGTGTGCTCTCCCCTTTTTGCTTCTGCTTTGCTTAAACACAGCTTTATATGTAATTTGAACTGAAAACCATGATTAATGCCAACTAGGTATTGCTTGGAACAAACTGGTTTTAAACAGAAAAGCAAAAACGGAAGCTCAACGCAAGGCTCAACATGGCTTGTTCTCATCACACTAAAACAGGGGAAGAAATGGAGGCAGTGAGAGATTTGACTTTCCTGGGTTCCATAATGCAGATGGTGACAGCAGTCACAAAATTAAAAGACGCCTGCTTCTTGGGAGAAAAGTGATGACAAACCTAGACAGCATCTTAAAAAGCAGAGACATCACCTTGCCAACAAAGGTCCGCATAGTTAAAGCTATGGTTTTCCCAGTAGTGATGTATGGAAGTGAGAGCTGTTTTTTTCTTCTTCTTTTTTGTATTTGTGTGTTACTTTGTATGCTTTTTGGAAATAATCAATTAAAAAGAATGATAAAAAAAAAGGAAGTGAGAGCTGGACCATAAAGAAGGCTGATCGCCAAAGAATTGATGCTTTTGAATTATGGTGCTGGAGGAGACTCTTGAGAGTCCCATGGACTGCAAGAAGACCCAACCTATCCATTCTGTAGGAAATCAGCCCTGAGTGCTCACTGGAAGGATAGATCGTGAGGCTGAGGCTCCAATACTTTGGCCACCTCATGAGAAGAGAAGACTCCCTGAAAAAGACCCTGATGTTGGAAAAGATGGAGGGCACAAGGAGAAGGAGACGACAGAGGACGAGATGGTTGGACAGTGTTCTCGAAGCTATTAACATGAGTTTGACCAAACTGCAGGAGGCAGTGGAAGACAGGAGTACTGTATCTGGCGTGCTCCGGTCCATGGGCTCACAAAGAGTCGGACACGACTAAACAACAACAAAACAGGGGTGTGCACCCCCCATAGGTTGATGGTTTACTTCTACCAACCTTGACCATTATTCATGTTGGCTGGGGCTGATGGGAGCTGGAAGTCCAACATCATTTGGAGGGGCATGTGTTCCTTACTCATATGTTTAACTCTGATTGAACACTTGCAAACGTGACCCAAGTCTCATAGTGGGTACCAGATTTTTAAAAAATTAAATAAAACCTGCCTATCAAACCTTTCCAACCATAGTTGAATGCATTCTGATTTACACGAAGTCAGCCTTTGCAACACTACCACTTCTTTCCTTAAAATTCCACGGAGAACCTGCTCTCTCACTGATGCCTTCCATCAGCAGGCTGAACTATTCAATAATTAGCAGCGCAAGAATGATTTTATCCCCTAAATTCACTTACACACACAAAGTGCTTTCTTTCTCATCAATATCATCCAAGAGACATGCAGTCACATGAATTTCTCTACAGCCTGTTTCAGAATTCTGTAGGTTATGGGACTTTGCTTTTGCGTTGTTAACTACATCATGAAAAAGGGAGAAAATCTTGGACTATCGTTAATATTCATGTTTGTCAAGGGGAGGTACCACTTTATTCAGCGATTCTGAATAAAGGAATGCTACTACAGAATAAATGATGGCATTCCGGAGATGCTGTTTGGCAAGAAGGGAAGGAAAAAACCCAAATCAATTCCTGAATAGTCTTTCTGATCAGTACTCAAGCACTAATTGGAATTCAGAGAAATCTGCACTCAACATGCCAGTAAAAGGAAGAATCATTACTCATTCTTCAAAGCTGTAAACAGAAGATAAGTGTGTTTCAGGAAATTATAGGTACTGAAGTTCAATAGTTCAGGCATTTTTTCCATCCTCATTCTGTAACAGCAACAGCAGCAGTGATCTTTATACAGGTGTCCAAAAGCATAGCTTGTTACCTGCACTTTACAAAAGTCATTCCACTAAATTTTTACACTGATAAATCAGTGGTTGATGCTGAGTGTATACAGCAAATCTGTTCTCTGTACCTGTAAGGAGTAAGTTTCCAGGCAGCTATTAGTCACATCCAACACCTAAAAGTATAATGTGTGAGGTGGCGCTATGATAAATACACGGGAACATAGGCGCCGACTCCATGGGGCCTGAGGGGGCCCGAGCCCCCTCAAAAATTCGTTTGGGGGGGCTCTGCCCCCCCCCAATAATTTAAGAAAATTATTACCGTGAATTTCGCTCTGTGCGTGATATTGAGCGAATGTGTGGTCCCTGGAGCTGACTCGCTGGAGCGCAGGGGCAAAAATAGGCAAAAATCAGGCAAAAATAAGATCGGGCAGTCGGGCGGAGGCGGAAGCTGCTGCTTTCCTGCATTCTGCCTCAGGGTCTTACTGCCCACCCGCTTCTATTGCTGCGTTTGCTCAAACTCAACAAAGAGCAGGGAATCCCCTGCCCTCCTGGCAAGCAGAGGGTTAAGGAAAGGATCGAGTCCTTCCTTCTAATTCTTTCCTAGTCACACTGCGTGCAGGCTCCAGGTGGGAGAGAGAGAGAGAGGGTTGGTTTTGGGGGGGGGGACTTTTGCCTTCCTTTCCTCCCCCCCACCCCGTTAAACTCCTCGCCTGCATTCTTAGCCAGCTTCTTCTCCGCACACCCCTCTTGTGCTTCTTGTCCCTTCTGTGTTTTTCCTTCCCTCCCCATTTAAAACGTGGTGACAAAGCACGGATCCACATGGATCCTCAGGATTTTTGCATTGGGTCACCCCAAATTCACCATCAGATCACATAGCATGTTCATGGCTACAGCCTGCACCAAAAAAATCACGCACCCATTGTTGCCTAGGGTCACAGTGGTGCAAAAACGTGGTTACAAAGCACGGATCCACATGGATCCTCAGGATTTTTGCATTGGGTCACCCCAAATTCACCCTCAGATCACATAGCATGTCCATGGCTACATCTTGCACCAAAAAAATCACGCACCCACTGTTGCCTAGGGTCACAGTGGTGCAAAAACGTGGTTACAAAGCACGGATCCACATGGATCCTCAGGATTTTTGCATTGGGTCACCCCAAATTCACCATCAGATCACATAGCATGTCCATGGCTACATCTTGCACCAAAAAAATCACGCACCCATTGTTGCCTAGGGTCACAGTGGTGCAAAAACGTGGTTACAAAGCATGGATCCACATGGATCCTCAGGATTTTTGCATTGGGCTACTCCAAACTCACTGTCAGATATTAAAAATCTTTATAAAATAGAGAATTAAATACATACAGAATGTTAAATTTTCAGTTTTGAAATATTAGTACTAGTTTAGTACTGTATTTCTATATTAGTATAGTACTGTATTAGTTATTTTCAAATACTTAAATATTTTTAGGGTGTAAGACCCAATTAAAGCCCGTTATTTACATACAGTATTACAGTATTTACATACAGTATTAGGCATACTGTATTAACTTTATTAACTGTATTAAAGCATTAACTTTGAGATATTATTTTTATTTAATGAACCCTCAGCCTTATTCAAAGTAAGCTTAAATTAGCTATTTCACTTATTAATCAAAGTGCCATTACCGTGCGACAGCAATATTTTATGTTTTATTCTTTTAATGATAGTTTAGGATTTATTTAAATATCATTTCAGTCTTTTCAGAGCTATATATTCACTGCTCTGTAATAGTCTATAAGCATAATTGTTACTGTAAATTAAATTAGCTTTTTACAAAAATACCGTGCGTTTATGTTTTGTTTCTTTTTTCAAAGCCAAAAAGTGTTTCAGGCTTGTCGAGTTTCCCGGAGTGTGGAGTTGTAGAGAGTCGAGTTTTCGGGGTTCTAATGTTGATCATATGACTCTAAAATACTTTTAAAAAACTTTAAAACTCACTAATTTTCACCTAAAATTTAGAAAACTTCCCGGGGCAGGACCCCGGTATGGGCCCCCCCAATATTTTTTATAAGTCGGCGCCCCTGCACGGGAAGTAGGAAACCCCACTGTTGCTTGGAGTCCGTATATAACAACAAGATATGGACAGGAAAATCTGCTACTCACAGCAGAGGCTGAACTTTTCTAGGTATTACGGGTTTAACAGCAAATCCTACACTAAGTAATGAGGAACAAGGATGCTATTAAAGAAATAATCGCATTTCTTGCTGATTTGAACTGCATCTATATAAGTAGGGTTGCCATACTTCAAAAAGTGAAAATCTGGGCACAAAACTTGTTGAGCACTTTTTTTTCAAAATCTAAAAGGAAAGAAAAGACAATTTTGGAGCTATTATTTGGCATTTCGTCAAAAAATCAACATTTCTGACATGGGTTGCCATACTCCCGGGTTTCCCCGGACATTTTTGCCGACTTTCGGAAATTCCACCCGGACGCTAATTCCGATGTCATTTGAGAATTAAAAAAAAAAAAGTAGTTAAAGTACTGTATAACAGTTCTGCTGGGAATTGGCTGGCTTGGCAAAGCTTGAAAAGCCGGACTGAGTCACCTGATGTGCAGGGAGTTCGCTCCTGATAGGGCAGTGTTTTCCTGTCACCCCCTGGGCCAACTTTGACCTGTCAGTAGGACAACCCACCTGACATCATCAGATGATTGGCAGGTGGGTGGTTCTGCCCACCTCTCAAAATTGACCTGCAGGGGTGGAGGAGAGATAATGTTCAAAAAGATTGAGAGGTTTGAGAAAGCCAAAAAGAGGGCAGATGTAATGAGCCAGAGAAGAATATTATTTCTTTCTTTAGGGCAGACGGGAATGGAAGGCATTTGGGTGTAAATATGTTTTCCATCCCTTGTTTTAAATATATCTACAAGAGAAAGCGGGGGTGGGGGGGTGTTAAAGTGGCACAAGCTTCCTGCACCTTTGGCAAGGGTAATTCATTTACACTTTAAACAAACCCATGAGTGAACTGAAGATTTTCAACTGGCTGGGAAGATGGGGAACTCTTTTCTTCAATGTAAAATGCAGTACCACTGCCATGGATTCTTGCAGAAGTAAGGAAAGAAAAATAATTTTCTTAAAATTGCCTGGCCTCTCATTTCTGTCAAACCATGCTGCAACACCCTCTTCTAAATGTTCAGCCTTGGATATAGAAATTAGAACCTTAGGTCCTCAATAACCTGTGGCACAAGCTGCATCTAATTTAACGAGGCTTCCTCTATCGTCGCACAATCTGGGAGATCAGACTTTCCACTCATGTCAGTGACACCTGCCCATGTAACCTAATTTTAAAACGTATCTGTGGTTGCCTATTAAGTGAAAAGGTACAGGAGGTGGATCAACACAACATCTGTGGAAATAAGATCCACTTTTATGGAAAAGTTCCTACCTTCAGGCTTCCCTGTTTGAAAATGTTGGCTCATTTAAAACGACCCAGAAAGTTACATAAAATGTACTTGACTGTAATCCAAACATAAGTACATATTGGAAACAAAGGATGCCTGAAGGAAAGCGAATTACATATCGTTGCTCTAGGTACACAGTGATTATTCTGCAGTAAAAAAAAACATGAATCAAGAGAGACATCTAGCGGTTTTTTTATTATTACAAAAGTGTCTCAGCTGCTGAACCAGAACAAATAAATATAAAATGCAGGTTTCCTCAAACAGAGATTATTGTTATAATTTCATTGGAAAGGATTAGTTCCCAAAAGTCATTCTTAAAATTAAATTAGTGTAGGCATGCAGCCTGAAGGGCTCACACATGCCCAAATAACAAAATCACCAGATTAGATTCTATTTGTGCTTATATATTATTCAGAAAATGAATTTCAGTCAATCATGTGTTGGTTTAAATTGTACACAGTTTACCCTTGCAGCTGGCACCATTTCAGAGTTGTACATCCCTCAATCAATAATATTATTAATTGCAAACAGGTAACAACAGAACCTCCTGCCCATCCCTGCAATACAGACTATTGGCTAAAGCCCATTTGGACCAAACCAGTGTGTAAATGTAAAGTTACATTGCAGCCCTTGGATGTGCTGTTCTCAGGCCCTGTGCTCCTCTCTGCTTCTGCCTCACTCTGGCTTTGCTACAACTCCTTGTTGACACTTTCTGCCCTATTACCCACTCCAAGGAGGCCCGGGACACTGCTGCTGCCGCTCTGCCGGTGAGTCTTGGGGAGGACCGCTCCCCCTGCAAGCCCATTTTCCATCTTGGGCCTGGGGGCGGGCCCCAGACTCCACCTCAGGAGGCCTCGGAACATTGCTGCTGCCGCTTTGCCGTGCGTTTGGGGGGAGGACTCCTCCCCCTGCAGGCCCACTCTCCATCAGGCCAGGGGGCGGGGCCCACGCTCACCACTGCCGCAGCTTTTGAGGACACTAGTGCTGCTGCAGCGGTTGTTTGAAGTGTTTTTATATGTTTTAAACTGTTTTTATTTTTTGATTTGTTGTACCACCATAAGCTGTGGTTTTTATCTATGTATTTTTATTTTGTTTTGGTTTATTTTGGGTTGGGGTGGGGTGATTGTGGAGTGGGGTGGGGATTGGTTTGTTTCAGTGTAATTTTGTTTGTTTGTTTGTTTGCTTTTATATTCTGTAAATGGAGGCAAATATGAGGCTTGGGATTCCTACTGTGGAGGGGCGAGGGAGGCATGGCGGTGGGGGCAGATGTCATAGGCGAAGGGGATCGAGATACGGATATGCTCGTACCCCTTCCAATCTGCGCCCCATCCCGAGAGACGAGGGTAGGGTGAGCAAAGATTACTCACCTCCGTCACTGGTGTTGTGCAATGCCAGGTCTATAGGCAACAAAACCGCCACCCTGCGAGATTTCTTCATCTCGCAGGAGGTCGACCTGGCTTGTGTGACGGAGACCTGGGTGCGCGAAGGGGATATTGTTACTTTACGAGAGATGGCGCCCCCAGGTTTCTCCGTCCTCCACCAGTCGCGGACTGTGGGCCGGGGGGGAGGGGTGGCATTATTAATCCGGGAAGATTGTTCTTTCAGGGCTCTACCATCGCCATCGATCCCCGGCATTGAATGTGTTGGCCTAGTGTGGGGCTCCGAGGTGAGCTTGGCCGTCTGGCTGGTGTACCGGCCACCTAGCGCACCAGCAGCCACCCTGCCAGGCCTGCTGGAGGCGGTGGCCGGCTGGGCCTTGGAGTTCCCTAACCTATTGGTATTGGGGGACTTCAACATCCATGCTGATGCCACTCCCTCCTCACAGGCTCTGGACCTGGTGTCTTCCATGGCGACACTAGGGCTCTCCCAGTTTGTTTCGGGCCCCACACATCAAGCAGGCCACACGCTGGATTTGATCTTTGGCGCTGGTATAGATGTGATCATGCTTCCTTCGATGAAGGTGCCATGGTCTGATCACTACGCTCTGAAAGCCAGGATTGACGTTCCACCCCCACCCTGCTTAGGTGGCGAGCCGATTTGGGCTCGCCCGCAGAGGCTGATGGATCCTGATAGATTCCGTCAAGCCTTGCGGGACCTTTCTCCCCCTGGCGACTCATTGACTGAGCTTGTTGAGGGCTGGAATACCCATCTCCTGGCAGCCATCAATGAGATCGCACCTAAGCGCCCTCTGCGACCCCGCAGAAACCGGGCTCCCTGGTTTACCGAGGAGCTCCGGAAAATGAAGCGGGACCTCAGACGGCTAGAGCGAGTATGGCGGCGTGCCCGTGACGGAGCTTCAAGAACATCTTATAGGGTTTTTATGAAAACCTACGAGATGGCTGTGAAGGCCACTAAGAAGTCCTACTTCTCGGCCTCCATTGCATCCGCTAGCTCTCGCCCGGCGCAATTATTTAGTATAATTCGGTCTTTAACGTCCCTCGAAGGACAGCCAAATTTAAATAACAAATTGACACACAGCTGTGAGGCATTTGCGAGCTTTTTTGCGGAGAAGGTCTTGTCGCTCCGCCATGACCTCCCTGCCAATTTGGATACAATAAAGGAACTGGAGGCCCCTCGACTGTCCTCGGGTCCAGTATTGGACCACTTCGACCGGATATCCCCAGCCGATGTGGACAGACTCCTCCGAGCTGGAAAGCCCACCACCTGTCCTCTTGACCCGTGCCCGTCTTGGCTGATTAGAGCGTGTCCAGACGAGGTGCGGGCCCTCCTGGGGGATATCATCAATTTGTCCCTTGGCACGGGGACATTCCCAGGGGAACTGAAGGAGGCAGTGGTGCGCCCGCTCTTAAAGAAAACATCATTAGATCCTTTAGATCTATCCAATTACCGCCCGGTTTCGAATCTTCCGTTCCTGGGTAAGGTGATTGAGAGAGCGGTTGCTGAACAGCTTGGTGGGTTTCTGGATGAAACATCGGCTCTGGATCCATTCCAGTCCGGCTTCCGCGCTGGCCATGGGACCGAGACGGCTCTGGTTGCCCTAACAGATGATCTTCGTAGACAGCTGGATCGAGGCGGGTCGGGGCTGCTGATTCTTCTAGATTTGTCAGCAGCTTTTGACATGGTCGATCATGAACTTCTGGACCACCGCCTTGCCGACGTGGGGATCCAGGGCACAGTCCTTCAATGGCTGCGCTCGTTTCTCTCTGGTCGGGGACAGAGGGTGGCGCTTGGGGGGGAATTGTCATCGCGCCACTCCTTGGTGTGTGGAGTGCCTCAGGGTGCGATTCTCTCCCCGATGCTTTTTAACATCTTTATGCGCCCCCTCGCCCAGCTTGTCAGGAGTTTTGGGCTGGGCTGCCATCAGTATGCTGATGACACCCAACTCTATCTGTTGATGGATGGCCATCCTGACTCGGCCCCAGACACACTGATCAGATGCTTGGAAGCTGTGGCTGGATGGTTGCGTGGGAGCCGGTTGAAGTTAAATCCTTCGAAGACAGAGGTCCTCTGGCTGGGACGGGATGATATGGGACTGAGGGGGCAGCTCCCATCTCTTGCGGGGGTGCAATTAGTGCCAGCACCGTCCGTTAAGAGTTTGGGTGTAATCTTCGATACCTCCCTCTCTATGGAGGCGCAGATTGCAGCTATTACAAAGGCGGCATTTTTTCATCTCCGCCAAGCTAAGCAGTTGGCTCCTTACCTCTCTCGCCCTGACCTAGCTACTGTGATCCACGCGACGGTCACCTCCAGACTGGATTATTGTAACTCGCTCTACGTGGGGCTGCCCTTGAGACTGACCCAAAAACTCCAGCGGGTGCAGAATGCCGCAGCGAGACTCCTTACGGGGTCTTCGCTGCGAGATCACATTCATCCGGTGCTATACCAGCTGCACTGGCTCCCGGTGGAGTACAGGATCAGGTTTAAGGTGCTGGTTTTAACCTTCAAAGCCCTATACGGCCTAGGACCCTCGTACCTACGGGACCGCCTCTCCTGGTATGCCCCACAGAGGAACCTACGGTCTTCAAACAAAAACACCTTGAAGGTCCCAGGCCACAGAGAGGTTAGGCTGGCCTCAACTAGAGCCAGGGCCTTTTCGGCTGCGGCTCCAACCTGGTGGAATGCTCTGTCACAAGAGACAAGGGCCCTGCAGGACTTGACATCTTTCCGTAGGGCCTGCAAGACAGAGCTGTTCCGCCAGGCCTTTGGTTAGGGCGCAGCCTGACTCCCTCCTCTGGCAACCTTTACAAAACTTTATGGCTGCCATCAATCTTGATTTTAATTAATTTTTATAATGTTTTTATAATGTTGCACTATTTTGGTGTTGTTAGCCGCCCTGAGCCCGGCTTCGGCTGGGGAGGGCGGGATATAAATAAAATTTATTATTATTATTATTATATGTTCAGAACCCATTTAAGAATTCAACCTACCGCCCAGGCTACAAACCAGAATCACCACAGATCTCTCACTTTCAGAATCAGCTCACTTATTCCTGGCCCATTCTGCAAAGGCTCACAAGAAAAGCCCCAGGCCCTTCGCCTTTTCTGAAGCGAGACTCCAGATACATGAAATTTGAATTATGAAAGGGTTCAAGGCATTTAAAGGCGTCAGGAAATACATGTAGAACAATCACATGACAATGAATTGTGGGGGTAAAACCCCTCAATATGTACTCTTCCATTTATGAAACAAAATAAAATAAAATAAATCCTTCCAGTAGCACCTTAGAGACGGAGTTTGTTATTGATATGAGCTTTCGTGCGCATGCACACTTCTTCAGATACTTCATCAGATTCTTCAGTGTGCATGCACACGAAAACTCATACCAATAACAAACTTAGTTGGTCTCTAAGGTGCTACTGGAAGGATTTTTTTTTATTTTGTTTCGACTATGGCAGACCAACACGGCTACCTACCTATATCTTCCATTTATAAACATATCCAAATCCTGCTTCTTATGCTTAGAGCTTTGTACATCCTTTTAAGATAATGGAACGGTAGCATTTGTGAAATGAGGGATGCAATCCTATGCATACTTTGTTGTTGTTTAGTCATTTAGTCGTGTCCGACTCTTCGTGATCCCATGGACCAGAGCACGCCAGGCACTTCTGTCTTCCACTAAGCTAAACCAAATAAACCTGGGGTGGTTTCTGTGCAAGCAGGTTTAGGAGCGTGTTTTAAATGTTATACAGCTAAATCTAAATTACCACCATGTTGCACAAATGTCTGAAGTATACTTTGTGAGGGAAATGAAGAAAAGAAAAAACAACAGCTTGGCAGGCCAGGAATAGTAAAATAACTGCAAACATTAGCCGAGAGCACCATTTTACACCCAAATTAAGAATCATAGACTTTAGTCCAACCCCCTGCAATGCAGGAATCTTTTGCCCAATGTGGGGCTCAAATCCATGACCCTGAGATTAAGAGCATCATGTTCTCGCTGTCATAATATTATTATTATTTTAACACAGTTTAATTATTGGTATCAGATGATAACAATAAATTTCATATAAATTCATCCAAAATAAGGGACCTTTCTCAAGTTTCTTTTTGGTCATAGAATATTTTATAGCAGTGGTGGGGTACATGTGACCCCCCCAAATAATATTGGACTACAACTCCCATTATCTCTGACTAGGAATTATACAAGTTGGATTCCAACAACATCTGGACGGCCACAGGTTCCCCAACCCTGTTTTACAAGGAGATCATGCATGTACCATACCTGTTTTTCTTTGAGTTCTCATCCTTTCCTCTTTTAACCCCAAATATTCTTGTGATCAATGTACTAAAGAGAAGAGTAGATGAATTTCTCACCTATCAAGCAACATAAAGGCAAGTGTTAAATGACATCCCAATTTTTCCTATATCTTTTCATTATGCATAAGTTAAAGTAGATGAAAAATATGAAATATTGCAAAGAAGAGAAAGAAGAGAGACATTAGTTACAATATTTAAATGTAATAGTGAAAGTAAGAAATGTAAATTAAGTGATAAGATTGGAAAATTTTCAGATGTGATTGATGGAAGTAAAAAAAAAGTGTATAAGATATAAAAGTATGTTTGATAATTGTTGAAAATGTTGTTAAAAAAAACTAATAAAAATATAATATAAAATAAAGTAGATAAAAAAGCCCAAATAAGAGAAAAGAGCTTCATTTTAAAAACATAATGTTAATTTCAACTTGTACTTTTATTTATACATGCCCCATGGGGGGGGGCAATCTGATTTTTAAGGAGGGAAATTCAAGAATGAGTTATTAACAGTATTTTTATTTTTTTTGCATTTCTTATGGTTCTAGGGGTCGCATATACAGTATATTGTGACATACACTTTTTTTATCTTGAGGTGAGCTCAAATTGTATTTTGAATTTGTTAGGTACCTTTATTTTATTGTATAGTAATGAAAATGATCAAAGTATTACATAAAAAGCTTCTATTAAAATTATTTTATATTTATGTATTTCAGTTTTCTATTACATGTTTTGGAACTTTATTTGCTATTTTTTCATATCACTTCATATTATCATTATTACTATTAACAATTTCTTAGAGATTTCTTCCTCAGTACTTCCAACTGTCCTTTTGTTCTTTTATTTTTCTCTTTCATGGGTGCCATGTTCTTTGGAAGCTTGTTTAGACCAAGCTAATGGCATTTTAGGCTTCCTCCACATGAATAGAAGTTCACTTTTTGAATAATAAGAATTATGTTTCACAGGGGGGACAGGGGACAGCATCAGGATTTTAGAGATGCTTAGGTGGGGCATGGCCCAAAAAAGGTTGGGAACCAACTCAGGTTAGACGAAACCACAAAACCCAGATTCAGAAGACATGATAAGCCAAAACATGGCTCAAAGGCCAGCAGAAACTCCAGCCGGACCAGAGGAGGAAAAGAGGAAGAAAAAGAAGAGTTTGGATTTGATATCGCGCCTTTCACTCCCCTTCAGGAGTCTCAAAGCGGCTAACATTCTCCTTTCCCTTCCTCCCCCACAACAAACACTCTGTGGGGTGAGTGGGGCTGAGAGACTTCAGAGAAATGTGACTGGCCCAAGATCACCCAGCAGCTGCATGTGGAGGAGCGGAGACGCGAACCCGGTTCCCCAGATTACGAGACTACCGCTCTTAACCACTACACCACACTGGTCAAGATCTCCTCTGAGAGAACCTGCATGCTCACATGTTCTCCCTAAATCATGGTTTGGCACAGCATTACCCGAAAACTAAGTCATTATGTTATTTAGGGACTGTTACTAAGGTGATTAAACTGTATTAATTGCGGGGGGGGGGACTGAACTTGCAGCATTATATTTTCACTGACCACACCCACAGAAACATTGTTCTACTTTTAGACCCACTGAAATTAATGAACAATAACAGAGTAGAAGTTAGATCAGGGTTTTCCAAAGTGGGTTTCCAGATGTTGTTGGACTACAACTCCCATCATCCCTAGCTAGCAGGACAGGGATTATGGGAATTGCAGCCCAAAAAAGCAGCTGGAGACCCAAGTTTGGGAAACTCTGAGTTAGGTGGATGCAGCCCATTGTTAATAACTTAAAGTATTCATTCTAGACCAAGCATGCCACCAGAGACTTCATTATCACCTCCAACTGGCACTCTCTCTATATATATAAGTGCGTGTGTGTTAAAAAGTTACTGAGTTTTTAATATTAATCAACCAAGTAGAAGCAGCTTTCCATGTCAGAAGGTGAATGCGGTGCTCTGCCTTCATTGCAGGAAACTAAATAAAAACCAAATATAAAGAATACCAAGAGCCAAAATTCAGTGTTTCTGTAGGCTGTTTTATAGCCTTTCCCGCACGCTGTCCACTTGGCATACATTCCATATAACTCTATAAAAAGAATTCATAAAAATCTAATCAGGCATTGTAGTGTTATTGAGAAACACAATCAATGCCCCGGTTACCACCATTAACATGTGGCTTTCAAACTTAATATATTAAACGTAAAGGATCAACTTACTGCCCAGACAGAGGACGTAAAACCTAATATTGCCGCTCGCATTCCATCTGCCACGTAAGGAATGATGTTTTCTCCTAAACGGGTGTCCTTGAATAAAGCCCTCAAGATATTTAAAGCATGGACCTGGTAGGGAGGGAAGTCAATACAGGCTACTTAGTTATCGGAATAACCTCAAAATTATGTACTTTAACTTCAAAACTGAAAAGCGAGCAAGCCCTGAATAGTAGCCTGCTTTGACTTAAGAGTCAGGGGCCATGTTGATAACTGCCTGCCTGGAAAATTTCAGGAATAAACAGCTTGGTAAAAGATAAAGGCACATCATGAAAACAATACAGGAAATAAATCTCACCAGGCCTGTTCCCAGTAAACTGTGTCTGCACCACACACTTCACCACAATAAAATACCTATTTAATCTACATTAAAGTTATATTTAGTATGTGTGTTCCTGTTGAAGGATATACAAATCCAATATCCCGCTGAGAGTGAATTATCACAGAAAGGTGGCTTCTTTTTGTTTTGGCATGTATCCCCCCACAATACACTAGGCAGGCCTTCTAAATTAGGTCAGTGGTCTAATATGTACACTGTGGGAAATTATTCTAGAATTCTACACCTCAATCCTTGAAATCTTTTCTTACTTTTCAGCATAAATTAATAAATTAAGGATTAGTTCTCGTATCCATAGTGGTCTTTAAGCAGCTCTTCCTTTTTCACATTATTGTATGCTTAAGAGATTTTTGAAACATTAAGTGGTTTACAAAATACTTTAAAATAAATATCAGCTTCGTCATAAGCTGAAGCTTTTTTTCTTCTTCTCAAGCCTTTGAAGGGCCATGTACCAATTCTGTTACTGAGTGTACCGGTTTCAATATCTTTCTGTCCTTGTAAAGTTTTTACCTCCTTTTGTTTTTTGTTTTATGATATTTTTGGTGGCGCTTTGGTTTTAGATTATTTTACTGTACCCTGTCCTAGGATTGCTTTGGGATGAAAGGCAGGTTAAAAACATTTCAAGAGATATAAATAAAACTTATTGTGATAATGAATTACTGGAGTTAATACAGTCAAACCTCGGCTCCCGAACGCCTTGGGAGTCGGATGTTTCGGCTCCCGAACAACTGAAAACCGGGAGTGAGTGTTCCAGTTTTTGAACATTCTTTCAGAAGCCGAATGTCCAACGGGGCTTCTGTGGCTTCCGATTGGCTGCAGGAGCCACGCTTTGGAAGTCGAACGGACTTCCAGAATGGGTTCTGTTCAACTTTCGAGGTACAACTGTTCTTCCTTTGGCATGAATCCAAAGGAGGGTCATAAGGGCTAGACGACAGTGTGCCTTTATTCTATGGTAACCGTTTCCTAAACCACTGATAGGGAACCTGTGGTCCTCTGGGTACTGTTGGGCTTCCAACTCCCATCACTGCCACCCAGTATAGCCAATGGTTAAGGAAGATGGGAGTTGAAGTGCAACAGTATCTGGAGGGCCCCAGATTGCCCCCATCTCTGTCCTAAACAAACAACAGATAAATTTACTGACTTTGCATTGTGATGCAAGGTAGATATTACCTGAGGGATTGTGCTTGGTGGAGTACTTGAAGGTGAAACTAAAGAAATCAACTCTTTCATTGTCATTTTTAACAAGCCTGTTTTACCCTTCTTCGGTTCTGAAGCTAGCAGAGCCTAGAACGAAAAAAAGAAGAAATAAAGACAAAGCACAACTCGCTAAACTTTTGCAAATAGATCCGACCCAATTGCCTCAAGATTCCATACACACACACATATATTACACACACCTATCTAGCACAAATGACGAGGAGCATCAGACCTCAGCCTCAAGTCCCAGGAGGTGGCAAAGGGACTTTCAACGTTTAAATCAAAACACAATTGTGACTCATTAAAGAGGCAATTTTTATAGATGAACGCTAGCCAGAGTTGGTGCGAGCAGTAGAGTAATATAGCATCAAGAAATGAAACTGGCAGCTCTAGGAACAAGCTAGAGAAGCAAAAACCTCAGGGATTTATTTTTTTTAATCTGTTACCATTAAGAAAGCACCTCTCACTTGTCTTAATTCTGTTAGTTTCATTCATAATACATTATCTGTTTTGGATTATGCAACTGGAGAGAGCCAATAAGTATTTGATTAATTTTAACAAACACTGGTTTTGAAGCTATACAAGGAATGAGGAAGGTTTGTACTACTGTACACACATACTCTTGTAATTTTCATCTTAGGTATTTATAAGGTCTATATTTATAGCCTGACTTTCAAGGTTGCTCCTCACTTCCCAAAAAGTAGCACGCATATTTGGTGCATCATATTTCTTCAAGTGAAACTCATTCCAGATCTTTAGTCGTAGTAAAAAAAAAAAAATGCTATCCCTGAAGCAAAAAAGTAAGCTATTTTCAGGAAATGACAGCCAACTGTCCAGCGCTACATTCCAGATTCTGCTCATTGTTTTGTTCTGTACAAACCCAAATGGAGCCCATGATATTCCATATTGTAGATGAGCTCGGAATCTCTTCCTCTGCTTATATCTGGCTTTACATAGGTTCAATGAAAATAAGGCAGGTGTGTAGAGAGACTACTGTACTGTTTAGAACACAACTGTAATTAAGTTTGTGTGTGTGTGTGTGTGTACAAACAAACAAACAAACAAGCAAACCAAAAACAACCCATGCATATTTAATAGTCAAGACCATCCTCCAGTTCTTACAGTAGATCCAATGAAGAAACTGAAATTGTTTTAAGATTAGAAGGGCATCTTAGGTACCTGTATATAGAATGGAATCCCAGCACTGCGTCTAGTGGCACAAAGTTTAGAAGAAGGATCGCTAGATTTGATTTCTTCCAGTACATTGCACAGCCACTGCTCTGGCAGCCTGTGAAGGCTTTCATTGTCACACCTGCAATGCAAACAAGAGAATGAAAACAAATGAAAGGATACAACTGAAAACACGGCAATGAGGATACATAACACTTAATGATCTTAAGGTATCAGTGAAATCTCCTTTTTTGGAAAAGCTCTGGCTCATGTCGAAGAATGGATGCTTTTGAATTATGGTGCTGGAGGAGACTCTTGAGAGTCCCATGGACTGCAAGAAGATCAAACCTACCCATTCTTAAGGAAATCACACCTGAGTGCTCACTGGAAGGACAGACCATGAAGCTGAGGCTCCAATACTTTGGCCACCTCATGAGAAGAGAAGACTCCCTGGAAAAGACCCTGATGTTGGGAAAGATGGAGGGCACAAGGAGAAGGTGATGACAGAGGAAGAGATGGTTGGACAGTGTTCTCAAAGCTACTAACATGAGTTTGACCAAACTGCGGGAGGCAGTGGAAGACAGGAGTGCCTGGCATGCTCTGGTCCATGGGGTCACAAAGAGTCGGACACGACTAAACGACTAAACAACTACTAGCTCATGTCAATTTCTCCCAAGAGGACTTTAGAAGAAAAAGAAGAAGAGTTTGGATTTGATATCCCGCTTTATCACTACCCGAAGGAGTCTCAAAGCGGCTAACATTCTCCTTTTCCTTCCTCCCCCACAACAAACACTCTGTGAGGTGAGTGAGGCTGAGAGATTTCAGAGAAGTGTGACTAGCCCAAGGTCACCCAGCAGCTGCATGTGGAGGAGTGAGGAATCAAACCCGGTTCACCAGATTATGAGTCCACCGATCTTAACCTTAGGATGCAGACCAAACTGCCTAATCATTAGTCTGGTCCAGGCATCCCCAACCTGTGGCCCTCCAGATGTTTTGGCCTACAACTCCCATGACCCCTAACTAACAGGACCAGTGGTCAGGGATGATGGGAATTGTAGTCCAAAACATCTGGAGGGCTGAAGGTCGGGGATGCCTGGTCTGGTCTATACCAGCTGGCAGAGCCTCTACAGGGTTTCAGACACCAGCTTTTCCCAGCCTTGTCTGGAGACACCCAGGATTTCACCTGGGACTTTCTGCATGCGAGGCTGAGCTATAACAGTGCTTTGTTGTGGTGTCAGAAGTGTCCTCTTACCATGAAGTATTTTTCCTCTGCTGTTACACCATTTGGCATAGCCTTTCTGCACCGCAGTCTTAAAAATAAATATTTCTGCCAAAACTAAGAGGAATAGCCTCCAGCAAAGGAGCAAAACCTCAAATTCTACCTGGATGCCATGCGCAGCCCAAAATATAGTTCAGCCAGCTGGTCAAACTGAAGTATTTACCTATTTCACATACTTTCCAAAATGCAGTGCAGATGACATTAAGGAAACAGCTCAATAAATTAAGGCTAGTTGCAGAAGATGCAAACTGTTCAAAAACAGGCTAAGCAGATACGCTGCTTAGCTCCGCAAGAGATTAAAGTATGTGGCTTCAGATGTTATATGAATGCTAATAAGAGGAGCACATAAAAGGGTCTCATTCTTCCTATCCCACAGTCTTCTCATCCCCTAAGAAACACAGGTCATCTTCCAAGAGGATGAGTTATTCTATATAACACCTGTTTACATTATTATATACTGATTGTTCTATATTTATACACTACTAAGGATTGTATCTGGCCAAACTGTGAGCAAAAGAGACCTACTGAAATTAATGGACTTAAGTATTTAATCAATCAATCTTTATTGTGGTCTAAGACCAGACAGCAAAGTTAACAACAACTTAAATATTCTGATTTCAATGAGTCTGCTCCGAGTTTGACAGAGTTGAATGCAACCCTAATTTTCTTCCGAGCTCGTAATCTCAACTCATTTTACCAACTGTTAATTATGTAAAACATACAACTAAAAAACTGCCTCATCTAGTCCTTTCGTCTTCTTCCACCTAAGAATACATGGGGGAAGTCTTAGTACTTGAGAAGAAGAAAGGAGTAGAGGAATCTGCTTATACCCTGAAAGTCTTACTGAAATCCATGCACCAGCACATCTGTAATTAAAGGTGCATAAAGCACAATCAATCATGTCCAATTTCAGCTCATGCAGGTAAACCTTTCCAGCAGTGCCAGTTCTCACACCTCATTGACACATGTTTAAAACGACAAGATTTTCTAATTTTTAAAAGCCTGCATGCCCTCTCCCAGGTTCTCCCTGGCAAACGGAACTGCAATCTGAGCCAAAATAATGTCCACTCACCAACTGATTGCAAGACATGTTTATTACACGTGTATATTCCAAGTTGTAAGAGCCCTTCTCAGTGGCATAGCGTGGGTTGTCAGCACCCGGGGCAAGGCAAGTAATTTGCACCCCCTAACCCGTGGATTTGCGCCCCCAACCCGTGGATTTGTGCCCCCTAACCCCCAGATGTTGCGCCCGGTGCAGCCAGCCCCCCCTGCACCCCCCACACTACGCCACTGGACCTAGTAAAGCCATATTAGCTTATTGTTCAGAATTGTGAAAAAAATATGTTCCTGTGTCTATGGTATATATTGGGACTGAGGTGGGGTGGGGGTTTCCTTAATATTATGAAGAGCAATAAACTGTGAGTGATATAGAACTACCTTGCTTTGAACTACAATACTGATATACCTGTTAAAGAGATTTTAAGCAACTGAGTAAGACAAAATTGCAACGCATCTGGCTTTAGTATGGAATTTGGGATAAGTATTTAAACTTTTAAAGACACGTTCATGATGCAACAACTTAGAAGACGTCAACATCTAAAGTTTTTTAAATTAAATTTGTGGATACTAAAAGTGCTATATTAGCGACTTTTGTATTCAGATGGTGCAATGAAATTGATTTGTATAACCACAGGCAAAATTTCTGTACAGAGATCTATCCTAGAACTGCATCTCACCCTGTTCTTCTCCCTCCCCTCCATGACAGGGCCTTTTTGGTGGTGGCACAGAGATGGTGGAAATATCCTCTCCACTGAGATCTGTTGCTCCCTTTCTCCTTAACCATTCAGATGCTTACTGAAGACTTCTTTCTTGCAGTGCCCTTTGGGTTTGTGACTTTTGTTTTTAATCTACTTTTCTGGATTTGTTTTTATCTGCTGCCATTTAGACTAGCTTTGCTTCATGTGTTCTTTATATTTTAACTATTTTATTATTCTTTTGTAAGCTGCCGTGCATGCATCCTGGGTCAATTAATTAAGCGGCCTACTGCATGTGCGCTGTAAGCATAACAGAAAATATCCAAAAACATTACAAACCAGCATGACGTTCAAACACAGCCAAACACGGTTTAGCCCAGTGTGCTGTGTGCTGTGGCACCCTGGGGTGCCTTGAATGATAGCCATTTCTTTTTCATAATATTTCCTCGGTCTAGCGCCAAGGGCCTTCTGGCAGTTCCCTCACTGTGAGAAGCCAAGTTACGGAGAACCAGGCAGAGGGCCTTCTCAGTAGTGGCACCCGCCCTGTGGAATGCCCTCCCACCAGATGTCAAAGAGAAAAACAACTACCAGACTTTTAGAAGACATCTGAGGCAGTCCTGCTCAGGGACGCTTTGAATGTTTGATGCATTACTGTATTTTATTATTTTGTTGAAAGCTGCCCAGAGTGGCTGGGGAAGCCCAGCCAGATGGGTGAGGTATAAATAATAAATTATTATTATTATTATTATTATTATTCCTCTCTCTCTTCACCAAGACACACATGCGCACAGATATATGAACTCAAAAATCTTGTAACGTACCTCAATTGATTGTTCACTCATCTTGGTTTATTACTGGCTTACCACTCATTTGAAACAAACCATGATTCTGGTTCATACAGCAAGCCATTCTAGGACTTGCTCATGCCACAAACGGCATCTGCAGGGGAGGGAGGAAGCTGTATAAAAGCGGTGGGGGGAGGTATGTTCACGATTATCCCATGGCTGGTTAGCATGGCATGCAAACCAGCTCTAGGCCTTGCCTGGAATTCACCAAGAAAGTAATACAAAAATATAGCCAAGCTACCACGTAGCTGAAAGCAAAAGTTGTTGGGCTTATCTCTGAACAAACATGAAGCTCCCTCCTGCTGGGACTAGCAGAAAGAGGAAAAATATACAGAAATGCAATCTGACAAATCCTTAGCACCACGACGTTGTGCTGCTTTGATGATGCCAGAAGTAATACAAGCCTTTCAGGTCACCCGCTGCAGCTCCCACATTTTTGTGCAAGCAAAACTCTGGTAGTCCCGAAGTAGTAAAAACAAGTAAGAACTGTTGACTTTGAAAATGGAAGAGGCTACTCCCTTTGACTTGGCAATAGCACAACCCTCTGGGAAGGCTGAAAAGTTGTTTCCATGAGAAGCAAGTGGCAAGTGAGGGGAAAGAGCTTTACAACATTGCAATGGCAGTCACTAACTCAAGCATGTCTTTGCCCATGCTGACTCCTGATCTCTATCAGATGGAACAAGCGACTAATTTTTATCATACTTAATCTCCAAAACCTCTAATTAAAACATCACACAGCTCGCCAATGTGTAAGTTGCTCTGGTTCTAATTCAGCAAATGGCTTTTGTGGTTTTCTCTGATTTACTTTTCCTCTTGCCAGTTTAAACAATCTCCTGTGCAGGCGGAGAAGCGACTCCAGGCATTTTCAGAGAATACAATAAATGTCCCACATAATCTGTACCTTTTGCCACACAAATGTACACTCCCCCCCCCCCAAATAAACCGACAACGTGCTAAAGGTAACCTAATTTTGCAATGTAATTAAAATGGCACTTTATCTGTGGGCATACAGTATAAAACAGAATGTACAATGTTATTCATCAATGAGCAAAACTGGTAGGCTTCTCAATAGGATATTATTTCAGACATAAATTCAGTCACGGGCAACAAGTATCCTCATGTGTTATCTTTACAAATAATACAATAATAATTGAAGAAAATAAAGGATTGCATCCAACTTAAGTCATAACCCACTGAAATCAATGGTCAGGATCAATCCTATTTATTTCACTGGGTCTATGAACACGGCTCAGTCGGATACAACCCAAACAGTATATTCTTCTAGAAGGCCTCTATGGTAGGTCGCCTCAATTTTTGCTAGTAACAGTAGTTAAGTGTTCAGCACTCAGCCATTTTTGCATCTTCTCTCTTGCCACAACCACATAAGATACCAGTATTATCTATAGCATTATTCCAATATTGCTTGGGGGCGGGTGCGCATGTGAAACTGATGGACAGATGTTCACACTCACAGAGGGGATGAAATCTGAAACACCAGCTCATAAAATCTTAGTTGCTGCAAGAGACCAGCATTGTATATAGAAATCCCACAACGCCTTTTAATGTCCAAGGAAGCATTTGTTCACAGTATGACTGGTGGTTTAAAAACTAGTGAATCATGTTTCCTATCTCAAGATTTCCTACCTCAAGATGTAAAGCCAGGCATAGGCAAACTCCGGCCCTCCAGATGTTTGGGACTACAATTCCCATCATCCCTAGCTAACAGGACCAGTGGTCAGGGATGATGGGAATTGTAGTCCCAAAACATCTGGAGGGCCGGAGTTTGCCTATGCCTGTTTAAAGCCCTAAACGGCCTCAGCCCAGTATACCTGAAAGAGCATCTCCACACCCATCATTCTCCCCGGACACTGAGGTCCGGCACCAAGGACCTTCTGCTGGCTTCCTCACTGCGTGTAATGAGGTTACAGGGAACCAGGCAGAGGGCCTTCTCGGTAGTGGCACCCGCCCTGTGGAACGCCCTCCCATCAGATGTCAAGAAAATAAAAAACTATCTGTCTTTTAGAAGACATTCTTCCCCTGTTTAGGGAAGTTTTTAATGTTTTATCGTGTTTTTAATATTCTGTTGGGAGCCGCCCAGAGTGGCTGGGGAAACCCAGCTAGATGGGTGGGGTATAAATAATAAATCATTATTATGAAGATAAAAGCAACCCAGGAAATTATTCCCCTAATGTACCGTATTTTTCGCTCTGTAAGACGCACCAGACCACAAGACGCACCTAGTTTTTGGAGGAGGAAAACAAGAAAAAAAATATTCTGAATCTCAGAAGCCAGAACAGCAAAAGGGATCGCTGCGCAGTGAAAGCAGCAATCCCTCTTGCTGTTCTGGCTTCTGGGATAGCTGCACAGCCTGCATTCGCTCCATAAGACGCACACACATTTCCCCTTACTATTTAGGAGGGAAAAAGTGAGTCTTAGAGAGCAAAAAATACAGTAGTCATTATAATGTCAACATGAGGCGTACAAGAGTTAATGCATGCTATGGCTAACAGGCAAAAAACCCTAGGCTATGAGTGCAACTGCCTCAGGTGATCACTGGAGAAATGGACATACAGCTCTGAAGAGTTCTCAGATTCTGGGCTGACCATACCCATCCAAGTTCTCCACTAGGTCCCACAAGACAGGAAGCGCTATAGAAGGCTTCCTGTTTGAGATGGGACTTTGCCCGAGCAACAAGTTTTCCTGGCTCTGGTGTGCTTCTATGTTCTTTGGCTCCGATTCCTGGCTAGCTCCTTTCCTCTGATTCCCCAGCCCAACTCCTCACTCCCTTCCGACAGTGGCCAATGGCTCAGCCCTGACAGCGTGGACTGCACCCAAATGAAGTTGACTTTGCTTAGTTCTTATGTGGGAGAACTAATTAAAATGAAATGGAAAAATACGATTCATCATAGCGGGTGTAAGTCGGCCTTTGTACACCTTTATAAATTATCAGATTTATACATCAGCCAATGAAAAGCAGCGAGAATTTCCAAGCAAAACTTTTTTCTTTTTTCTGAAAGCTGTAAATGTATTACTCATTTTCAAAAGGAGAGGGGTGGGGGGTGGGGAAGAGAATTTATTCCACGTTTCCTCAAAATCTCAGCATTTAATAGGCTGGATAGCAGTTTTGTTTTTTCTGAAGTTACTTGAACATAAACATTTGTCAGGCTTAGGAGAATGGCACAGACAAAGGATGATGAACTCTGCTCAGCGCCATTGCTTCACTCCCTGTAGTCCATCTCCTGACATCAGGTATCATTTTTCTCCCATTTATGCTCCAATACCAGAAGTGAAGGAAAAACAGCTTTGGGGTGTGGGGAAGGAGCTGAAGAGAGAAACTGCTTGAGGGATAGGTTCGCCACTCACCAGAACATCCTTCTGCATTTAAATCACGCAACTGCCCGCATAACCAATAGTCAAGGACAATAAAAGATGTAGTTCAGAAACATCTGGAAAGCTAAAAGTTAGTGGCTCTTGTATTATACGGCCTGCACATTTTTTGGTAAGCTGTCTTTTGAGTATTTTTGTGGAAAGGTTTAATAAGTAAGATACGCTGTAGGCAGAGTGAGGGAGATGTTCAAGCAGGGACAGCTGCTTCACATTTATGAAATTACCTCAGAACATGGAATGGGGAACCAGTGGTCCTCTGAAATTGTTGGATCCCAACTTCCATAAGCCTCAGACAAAATGGCAAATGATTAGGAATCTAACATCTGGAGGGCCACAGGTTTCCGAACATGAATTAAGAGAAACACATTCTTCCCTTCAGAATATTTTGGAAGTACTGCAAGACTACCTGCTTTGGATTGGTTTTAGTTACCAGAAAGCAGGTATATCAAGGAACAGAGAGCCAAGGAAATGTTGAGGTCTTGGTTAGGTAATATGATATTTGGGTGTGCAGGGAGGAGCTAAAACTATGGTACACTCCATGAAAAAGCAAGTTCATATCCACGTAAGTGACTTCCTGCCTGCACAAAAGCTTGAATGCTACAGAAGAGAGTGACTTTTGGTGCAGTTTACCTTGAGAGTACTTCAGTGAGCTTTACAAAACCGGCGTACGCCAACTCAAACGCGCCTCTGTGCCTTGACTTCAGAAGGTGATGCTTGAAATACTCCCCAATCTCTTTCACCTAGAAAAACGGTTTGGATTTTCTTAAGCAAACTGCAAAGATTTTACACACAAGTACTTTTGACAAGCTAAGAAGAATGGTATCGCAGACAGAGCCAATGCAATTGTTTACATAGCCCCATTGAAACCTATGGTCTGCTCCCGAGTTTACTTAGGTAAATCAACTGCACTGTTTCTCCTGACAGCAACTCTTAGCACTGCTTGATTGTGTTAGTTGTTAAAAGCTGCTTTTTAAACTTTAGAGGGCTGGTTAGCCAGTAGCTCACGCCCATGCCATCTTTCCTCAATGTGTAAACACAAGGAGGGCAGGCGTGATCCCGATCATGCCATAAGTCAGGGCTGGGGAACCATTCCGATGGTGGAGGTACATTGTTGATGACTCCACACTCCCTGGGCCTTGTAAGAGGTCCAAGCAGAGCTCTCAGCCAGATGAAAACATCTGGAGACAACATGCAAATAAAAATATTAGCACTACTTCCCTGCGCATAGGATAGCCAAAAAGCAAGGGATACACTAAGCAGCTGGTCACCAGTACCCTTTCAAGTAGCTGGTTGAAGTTTAAAACAATGGCAATGCCTTTGCAGGAGCAGGATTTGACCTCCCAGTTCCCCCCACCTCCAGCCTCCTGAGAAAGGCTGACAGAAGAGGAGGAAAGCATGTTGTGTATATCAGACTGCCAAGATGGAAACTGGTCTGGTTGAAACCATATGGGAAAGGGAAAAGGTCATCAATTAAACCCAGAAATCTAATAAATCCAAAATATTTCCAAATGAAATACTTGTGGTAAGCTAATTTCTTGTAAACACTGTAGTCCGTTCTCTTGAACAGTCCCAGATGGTGTGCTAGCCTCCGTGAGGTTTTTAAAAAAGGGAGGGGGGCGTTAGAAAAGCAGCCCTGAATGGGCATAATTCTGTCATCCAGCCTGTGGGGAACACGATACCCTCAATCCATCAATGTGTTTGCTGTCGAAAATTACAGACCATAAAAGCTATACTAAAATGGCAATTTCATCGGCTCTCACCTTGCTGTTTGCCAAATGAGAAACATATAAGTGGAAGTGAAGCTGAAGTCAGTTAAACGAATTCTCAATCTTTAATGGATAGATATATGACTACCCCTCCTCCATTAAATAAATGGAAGACTCCCCAAGTATGGATGGCCTGAATAGCAACTTCAGATTACACTTGAAAGTGCCCTTTCTAAAATGCTCACCTATGAGAATACTGTATCGTAACTGGTAATCAGTGTAAACAATAATTAAATGTGCCTAAATGGAAAATCAGTAAACAATTTGCAGTGGTAAAGCACTGTTTTATTCAAAATTCCTCCCTGGTATAAGCAGTCACGAATCTTCCCTGAATATTTTTGTCTCTTAAAACAATCCTTTGAGCTACTTCTCAATGCCAAATTATAAAGAAGTGAACCAATTAAAAGAATCTGAAATTTAAAGTAAGCACAGCTGCTGTTAACATCTAGCCAACACCTTTCGCCCCCGCCCATGTGTCTGTCCATAAAACGTCAGCATTGTTTGGAAAACAGCAAGACAGGATAAAAAGAAAGATGTGATAGACAAAAGGCCAACAGTAATTCGTTCCAATACTTCATATACAGTTCCAAGGACAGAAGATTTCAAACCATAGAATATTAGTTACAGATAGGTAGCCGTGTTGGTCTGCCATAGTCAATTTCCTTCCAGTAGCACCTTAAAGACCAACTAAGTTAGTTCTTGGTATGAGCTTTCGTGTGCATGCACACTTCTTCAGAAGCTCATACCAAGAACTAACTTAGTTGGTCTTTAAGGTGCTACTGGAAGGAAATTCATAGAATATTAAATAGTCTTACCTGCTGTACTGTTATCAGTGCATCCGGACAATTGGGAAGCGCCTGTAAAGGCAGAAACTGACACAACTTGCCTAAAAGTAATGATATTTCCTTCATACTTCGCCAGCAACAAACCAGCACCATCTGAGCTGTTACGTCACATGTCTGCTGTTCTTCATCTTAAACAAATAAGTATAATGGATATATGTAGAGACAGCTAAAAACTTCTGTTCCAGCAAGGCAACCCAGGCATTCAATTTTAGCAGGTAAATTTTGACACACAATTTCAGTATACCACTGTTTTAAAATGACGGATTACATTAAAAAAAAATATTTCAACGTTATTTATTTTTTAAAGGAATGTTTTTACAATGCCTATTGTAAACCGCTTAAGAGGCCTTTCGTTCTAGTAAGCAGTGTATACATTTTGTTAAATAAAGTAAACAGGCAAGGAGGGAAACAATTCCTGCCTGAAACCCTGGACGGCCACTGGTGTCCACTTAAGCCAAGGCAATACTGAGCTTGATGGACCAATGGTCTGAGTCAATCTGAGACAGCTTCCTATGTTACTAGATTCCCCAAGGCCAGAATTTGCAACCAGCATGCGTTGCTGGCATTTTATGTCTAGGTTACACAGGCTGAGACCCTACCTGCCCGCAGACTGTCTTGCCAGAGTGGTGCATGCTCTAGTTATCTCCCGCTTGGACTACTGCAATGAGCTCTGTGTGGGGCTACCTTTGAAGGTGACCCGGAAACTGCAATGCAGCAGCTAGACTGTTGACTGGGAGTGGTCGCCGGGACCACATAACAGCGGTCCTAAGAGATCTGCATTGGCTCCCAGTACGTTTCCAAGCACAATTCAAAGTGTTGGTGCTGACCTTTAAAGCCCTAAACAACCTCGGTCCTGTATACCTGAAGGAGCATCTCCACCCCCATCGTTCAGCCCGGACACTGAGATCCAGCGCCGAGGGCCTTCTGGCAGTTCCCTCAATGCGAGAAGTGAGGTTACAGGGAACCAGACAGAGGGCCTTCTCGGTAGTGGCGCCCGCCCTGTGGAACGCCCTCCCCTCAGGTGTCAAGGAAATAAGCAGTTATCCTATTTTTAAAAGACATCTGAAGGCAGCCCTGTTTAGGGAAGTTTTTAATATTTAATGCTGTATTGTTTTTAACACTTGATTGGGAGCCCAGAGTGGCTGGGGAAACTCAGCCAGATGGGCAGGGTATAAATAATAAATTATTATTATTATAGGTTCTAAGTCAGTACAGCGAGAGAAGTCATGAATAATAATGCCAAGGTCGCAGGTTCGATCCCCCTATGGGGCAGCTGCATATTTCTGAACTGCAGGGCATTGGAATAGATGATCCTCAGGGTCCTTTCCAATTTCACAATTCTATGACTCTATAACGTAGGATCTCAGACAATAAAAGCAGGCGACATGTCCTTGCTCAGAAGACCTTCAGCTTCTCTTGCCAAACAGTTGATTAGGCTCCCAGGCCTCACATTAGAGATCTCCTTGGCTTCTTGAAGCCAGTCCCTTCTCTGAACAGGTGATCAGCATTGTACCAGTTTTACAGTCTGCTTAGCATCACACACACAAAAACCCTGGTACTAGATACAGAGGTTTATCTGTTTCCTGCAACATCCTTTTCCATGTGCAGGGCAAGATCTAAAAAAACATATACACACCTGTTTTTTACCCGTTTCATTTCCTCTCAGTGGACCAGGGCAACGAGACAATGTGGGAATAAGTTTAACATAGACAGGACACCACTGTGTGTTTTTTGGGGGCAGCTGAAGAGATCACTGCTACATCAGCAAATATATGTCATAATCACTTTGAGGTTTTCTATAATGGAGCAGTATATATATATTTTTAAAAAATTGTATATATATAAAATATGATGTAAAGTCAGACCTCACCAATGGGACGCACAAATAAGATTGGCTACAGGAGGTATATTGGCCCAAAGTATTAACAATGCAGATATTCAGTTAAAAGACTTTTAAAAAGGAGAAACAATCTCTTTTTCAACCAATCAATCTATTGCTATTAAAAACTACATGCATGAATATGAAACTGTAGGAATTAAAGGGAGGGGAAATAATTTTAAAAAATTAACTTCATATGGCATAGATGGATTTTTACCTCAACATTCCCAGCATTTTACTTGTTTTGAAATGAAGGTCCCAACGGAGGCCATTTATAAGTGTGTGAAATTCAACTACCCCACCCAGTGGTTTTGATGTGAAAAGCAACTTTTAAAAGGATTTCCCAAAACAGACAAAAATAGTAGGGAGCAGAGTTAATCCAGCGGGCAGGGGCTTTTCTAACAGAGGCCATTTATAAGCTACTTTGGTTCATAAAGAGAGAAAGATGGGGACACGAAAAAGATGCTTAACCTCAACCACCACCATTCTCCCTTGCATGTGTACACAAAAACACACACACACACACACACACACACACAGAGTTCACCTGAAATTACCTCTAATTTCAGTGCAAATGTTTTCCGCTCCCTCACTGGTACAGTCTAGCCTGCAGCGCTCTTGGAACAATTTTGTTTCGTTGAAATAATCGTTCGTATCACGTGGTTGTATTTCACGCAGAATCAACTGCAAGCGCTCTGAACTGTCTATGGAGAACAGAGAAAGTTGGCTTAAAAATGAACACTTTCCAACCAACAGTTGATCCATCAATATTTCCAAAACACAGAGTGGACCTCTCTTCAGGAGATATTTTCAGTTCTATGTCCTGAACAACCAAATGGCACAGTGAACCCCACTATTGAGAGATAATAACAGGAACCAGCAAGAAGGCTGAAGACAGTTTTGGTATAGAACAAGCTACATAAAACTACTGCACCGAGAGATGCCATGATTTTTAGAAATATTCATGGGTTACCCAAGTCAGTATCCATTGGAATAAGACCTTCTGGTGATGAACTCTGAACTACTGGAGACACTACAGCAGAAAGCTCATAAGACATCAGAATAAGCTTTGCCACCACCTCTTTCCATTCAGGAATCAGGGTCAAATTACTGTAAGAAGAGAAAATCATGTAATTCAAAGTGAACATTTCATTGTGACAAAGTAACAGCATTAACTTTATGATAATTTTTAATGCTTCCTATTTCTTTACTATAATCATACAATCCATACTGCAGCTTAGAATAGACTTCCGAAAATTTCTGATTGTGGGGAGGTTTCTAAGCATGCTCTGCTGGATGCAGTTAGAAACCCCCTTCAGACTATGGGATACCCAGACTCCTATAACCAACATGCAAAAGACTAACTGATGCATGAAGGGGTTAATACCATAAAGCAAGCTGTTCTGACAGGCTTAGCTATGTCCACTTCCCTTACCTTGGGAGGAAATGGGTGATCAAGCCTACTGTTGCTTTCCAGTCTACTAGAGCAGTGTTTTTCAACCTTTTTTGGGCAAAGGCACACTTGTTTCATGAAAAAAATCACGAGGCACACCACCATTAGAAAATGTTAAAAAAATGAACTCTGTGCCTATATTGACTATATATAAAGTAATTCTCTTGAATAGGAATCAAATAAACACAAAGAAAGTATTTTATAATTATTTTATTATGAAATAGTAAGTAAACAGAAATATGAAAAATTATAAAATACTTTATTTAAAAATACTTTATTTTTAAATCTTTCGAATTTTTCAATTTTTCCCACGGCACACCAGGCAACATTGGTTGAAAAACACTGTACTAGAGAAGCTCAATGCATAAAGAGGTCTGAGCTAGTTGCTGCAGCTCAGACTGCATGGCTCATACAAGCCACTTTTGAGCTCCTATACCAATAATTTAGGAACTTTTGCCACTGTAACTAAGCCAAGTTTTACTGCCCGTGCAACTTTTTCTGAATGCTGTATATGGAAAAAGCACATAAATCTGACCTTTGGAGAGTTTGTAAGTAAACATGGTTACTTGTAGTCTTTTTCTATGCTAGCAGAATAGGGAAGCTTTAGAATCCAAAAGGACATATTTTAAAGGTCTAATGGCCTATATTTCCATACTTTTGTGCATATTTTGTGATTTTATATCTCTGCAGAGGTTCTCTCACCAAAGAGAACTTGCCCTAAACTTGGCATCCAGGAATTCTCCTTTTTATAACTATTTTTTTTCCTTCCCACAGACTTCCACACTAAGCACACAAAGATCAGGAAGTTCTGCCGATAGGAAGACGCAGGAGGTAGGATCCTGCCATGTTCCTGATTGCAGAGAGCTATCTAAGTGCCTTTAGCAGAACATGGTTACAACCCCCATCCATCCCCAAGCTAGAGCTGGCAGGTACATGGACAATAGAGGTTAGGGCTGGTACACCCCACCTTATACTTCCTACACAAGCTATTTAATCCCTAACCTAATAACCACACAGGGGCAGTATTACTCACTTTAATGGTAACTGATGCAGAGCTGCTGTTATACAATGTACACGGCCATACATTGGAAATGAAGTAGCCGCTTGAAGTAAAGACTTGTCTGCTTGCCGTATTTCTCCTTCAAGGTTCACCATCAAGCTTTTGACAACTATATATTAGTACAAACACAGGGGGGGGGGATCAAAGTGATAGTCATGGTATTCTGTACAAAATCAAATTCTTTAATAATAAACAGACAGTTGAAGACTAGATGCCATGAGAGAGCCACCTCTGAATTTAAAAGTTGGTCATGAAAACAGAAGATCAGGAAGAGGGACTGAACACACACACATTCATTTTGGGGCCACAATGCAACCTTTCCCACTGGCTTCCACGAGATTCGCTCTGGAATACATAATTTTGAAGGTTTTTCCTATAGCCAACACTAAAGAGCAACATTTTGTCTGTTAGGACATAAGAGCAGGGCAGATATAATTTGAGGCAAGGAGCATGCAACTTCTTAATCACTGTGGGAATGGAATTGATTCATTAAAAATATTTTCAAAAAGGTAATGAATGTGATCAAAAAGATAACAGGATAAAATGTAAAGGACGCCAGGATGGTTGAGTCAAATCAAAGGCGACTATGGGGTGCAGGGCTCATCTCGCTTTCAGGCTGAGGGAGCCAGCGTTTGTCCACAGACAGCCTTCCGGCTCATGTGGCCAGCGTGACTAAACCGCTTCTGGCAAAACGGGACACTGTGATGAGTGCCAGAGCGCATGGAAACGCTGTTTACCTTCCTGTCACAGCAGTACCTATTTATCTACTTGCACTTGTGTGCTTTCAAACTACTAGGTTGGCAGAAGGTGGGACAGAACAACAGGATTCGAACCACCGACCTTCCAATCGGCAAGCCCACGAGGCTCAGCGGTTTATACCACAGCACCACCCACGTCCCTTTAAAAGGGTATGACATACCATTGATACCAATTGTAGTTCTACTACATGCCTTGAAAGACTATGTTCCGCCTGGAGCATATGTTTCCCCCCTCTTATGGTTTTGATCTAAGGGCTACTTTTAAAATGAGGATGCATTTTAAATTGCATTTTAACCTGTATTTTAAATTAGTTTTTTTCTTTTCCTATTATGGTTTTACTGTAATTTTACTCAGGACGGTGTTAGCCACCCTGAGCCTGGCTCTGGCCGGGGAGGGCAGGGTATAAATTATTATTATTATTATTATTATTATATTAGACACTGAAATTAGCCAAAAATTGGTCATGCTTTACCTTGCATGAGCATAACTGCTTTCTGTAGTGCGAAGCTAACACTGAATGCAGCCCCTGTGTATATGAACAAACTGATCCCACAAGACTAAACACCTAGTGACAAGCTTTCAATTATGGTAGGAACCATTTATCAGGTTTTGAAATCAGCCATATTAGGGCACTTCCAGTTCAAAATATATTACTTTCTGTTCTTTGTCTTTCTTTGACTTCTATGGTCACAACAAAAGCATTCAAAGATGTACAGGAGATTTCTTTTGGAGAGAACAAAACTTCCTCTTCTGCTCAATACTGACCAGCCAAAGTGTTCTCCTCCACTGGATCACTAGACTTATCCTCATCTGGCTGAAATGTGTTCAGATGATTGTTTAAGCAGGTCTTCAGCAGGCCTTTCTGGTGTATTAAGAAGTTCATCAAATAGGAAGCTGTTACACAGTCGTAAGGCTTAGTACTTGTGCTGAGCTGCATCGCTACTTGAAACAACAACTGCAGTTGCTGAGGATCCTGAGGTAAAAAGTTCAACACATTTAAATGCAAGTTTATTGAATACTGTACTGATTTATGTTCTAATCCAGACCCCTTGTTAAAATATACTCTGGGGGCGGGGAATTGTTGCTATTATGCAGGAGGAGAAACAAATCTCGTGTAAAAAGGACTTTTCAGACTGGCCACCAGGAACCACTAAAATAAATATCGGTACCAAAATCTTCAGATACGTGGCAGGGTCATCTCAGGACCAAATATAAACTGCTGATTTCTACTAATGGACCCAATAGGTAAAGGTAAAGGGACCCCAGACCATTAAGTCCAGTTGCGGACGACTCTGAGGTTGCGGCACTCATCTCGTTTTACTGGCCGAGGGAGCTGGCGTACAGCTTCCGGGTCATGTGGCCAGCATGACTAAGCCGCTTCTGGCAAACCAGAGCAGTACACAGAAAAGCTGTTTACCTTCCCGCCGGAGCGGTACCTGTTTATCTACTTGCACTGCTTGCTTTTGAACTGCTAGGTTGGCAGGAGCAGGGACCGAGCAACGGGAGCTCACCCCGTCATGGGGATTCAAACTGCCGACCTTCTGATCGGCAAGCCCTAGGCTCTGTGGTTTAGACCACAGCGCCACCCGTGTCCCTCAATGGTCCCAATACCTAACTCAATTCCCAACCCAGAGGCAAAAAAAAAAAAAGGCATACAGGAGGAAGAGCAACAGGATGGGGTCCTGGCCCATCCTGTTTTAATTCTGCTTCCAATTGGTCCACCAGGAAAACTAGTTGGCAAACAATGCATTAGTATTGACCTATGAAAAGCTTGTCCCCTCCCTCATTTTCCAATGCAACAGGATTTATTAAATTTTTTTAAGGGTTGGAGACTGGTAAACAAACTCATTTCTCGCTGTAAGCTCTGAAGTAGCCTTCCACCCAACATTTAAGCGTTCAACAAGCAAAACGATTACAGAATTTGGAATGTGGTGTTTTTATAAACTTTATCCATACCTGAAAACAAGGCAAGACAAGATGAAGCTTCATCAGAAGATCAAATGCCAAGATCTTTATTTCCTCAAAAGTGCTGGCAAAGCAGTAGAGTAGAGTCTGAAGACGAGGAAGGCTGACCTCTTGAGCTACCTGAAACAGTTCTTGGCTCTGGCCTGCTCCAAAGGATCCCCAACGAACACATGCAAAAGAGGGTGTTTTTGTTATAAGTCACAGAGGAAAAATGTTGTATTCTGTTTTGTTACATTTAGATATTTAGAGGAAAAATGTTGTATTCTGTTTTGTTACATTTAGATATTTAGAGGAAAAATGTTGTATTCTGTTTTGTTACATTTAGATATTTAGCACTTGATTGCATTATTAAACGAAGTAATCATACAGTTCAACATCAACTTATTGGAAACAGTTTAGGAGAGTTTGTGGTTCAATTTACAGGACAGGTTGCATTCTTACAAAAAGACGAGACCTGGTATGGCTGAAGAGAAGGGAAGACAGGGTAGTGTAACATGAAGAGCCTGTGCAATAGGAGGATTTAAAAAATGAACTATGTGGCATTTCCCTCCCCATCTGGTGAGCTCTTCCTTTGGAGCTACTTGCTGCATTGAGAAGCCTAAAGTGATCATTGCCATCATGGTGGAAGGAGTGCTGTGCCAGAAAGTTTCCTCAGGAAACAGGCCAGGCAAGATGAATAAACCAGTCAAAAGAGGCAGGCTGGCATCCCACGTTACAACTTGCAGCAAACATCACCATGCAGGAACTTTCCCAGTATTGTCAATTTTCACCTGACTTTTTGTATTCGGGTTCACAGACATAAATACAAAATGTGTGTGCGCCCCATGCAGAGAAATGCATGGTTGTTGCTTTTTTACTACATTCCAACCAAACATTCAGGGAAGGGCCCTGGGCTCAATGGTAGGGCACCTGCTTGGCCTGCAGAAGGGCCTAGGTTCAATCCCTGGAGTCTCCAGGTAGGTCTGGAAACGTTCCCTGCATTAAACCCTGGAGAGCTCTTGCCAATCAGTGTAGACAATACTGAATGAGATGGACCAATGCCCTGACTCCATGTAAGGCAGCTTTTTGTGAATGTGCATGCAGAAACCAGGCCCAGATTAAGCTGCTTATCGAGTGGAATTTAAATGGGAACACAGTGAAAACACACACATATACATGCAACGTCGTACTTGATGCTTGTAATTTTTAAAAAAATTACAATATGGCAGGGATGCCATATTGCTGGATTCTGTACATGATTTGCTAGTGTGTATGTTATATGTTTGAGTTATTATTCAGAGAGGGAAGGAGGAACAGATTTGCTAAGCGTGGAAGAGGTAACCACTCATGTAGACCAAGGGGTGTCGGGAAGATAACTGTATTTCGAGGAGATAGTGGTCTGACATGGGTATTCTTCCTGCCTCTGTTTACTTCCCCCTCTCTTGTTCAGCTCTTTGACAGCTGAGAACAGCCTTTGAAGCCCTAATCTGCAGAAGGAAGGAACAGTGCTGGGTACCTTTACCTTTTCTGATGTTAGACATTGTTTGGAGAACGTATGGCATGGGAAGAGGTGGCTAGCTAATGAACAATCTGCACATAGCTAGTTGGGCAAGGCATGTAGGCTAGCAGGCTAGTTAGCTATAAATCAGATGGTTTGGGGGCAGAGTTCTTTGAAGCTCGTGGACGGACAGATGGCAGCAGGGCCGTGCAAACTGAAGCTACCTGGGGGATCGCTTCCCCGCTTTTCGAGGGCTTCCAAGGGGCAGATTGAGGTGCTTGCTTGGTATGTATATATTGCTTGCTGTTTAGAATGAAATCTTCAATCTTCTCACTCATTTGTGTCTTGTATTGCCTCTGAATCTAGTTTAAAAAGAACCACCTTGCATTTGGCAAGACAAGGTCCAGGGGAAAAGATACTCCAATACACCAAGCTTTACCCATTCACATCAAGATAAATAGCATGGAGCGAATGAGCCATATGGCACTTGAACTGCGGCACTCTCCAAGTACTGGAGTACTTCTCTTCTGAAACAAAATGTTATTACTCCTTCTACTACTGTTCCATTTTTTTGTTAGAAAAAGCAGGTGGCAACCGAGGGGGGAAAAGCCACTGTATTCAGTTATAATATAATCTGACCGTAGACATTTAACAAAATCTTTCCCCACCGCATTTTCAAGACAGCTTACCTTCTAATACGGGAAACGTTTCAGCTATTAATCCCAAAACAGTCAGTGCAGTAAATCTGGTTGGATGGGACGAACCAGGAAACAGGGCTCCGAAAAGAATATCACAAACAGAGGACATGAAATCCTAAGGATGGGAAATAGAAGCCACAGACAGATCAAATAGAAGACTGTCTTCAAAAGGGGTTGGGGATATTTTTGACCCACCCAATCCCAGAGCTGTAATTCAAACATATGCTTGATGAATTCTCTTTGACTAAACAAATTTAATCAATCCTTTTACCCAACCTATGAGATAAGCCCTGGTTTCTAGTTACCCCTTTCTGGCAGCGTTTTGCCAAGCACCAAAGGGATATCCTCCTGGACAAAACAACAACCAAACAAAAAACCAACCTCCATGAGCCAATATATTTTTACAAGTTCTCAATCTTTTGTCCACACTTCCATCCTTCCCACATTCCACATCTCTTCCTCTCCCTGTGCTCCTTACTTGTTTCTTATGATCACCTCAAAATTCAAGGAGATTCTACCCTCTGCAAGTGGCCTGCACTATGCTTCACTAGGGGTTCAAGTCTAGCTGAATGGTAGTTGGCTGCAATGCGTAGTGGCACTTCAGGGCCAGTGAGAATCTGAAAATTCCCAGCAGTAGCAGATTGCCTTGCTGCCTGGATATTAGGGCACGAAAGATATTTCAGGGCAGGCCACAGATAGTGGTAGAACTGTATCAAGCAAGGCCCTAGGCTCAATGGTTGGAATCTACTTGGAGATCTACTGCCAGTCACTGTGGTCTGAGCCAGTAAAAGGCAGTTTCATATGTCATCTTTCCCATCATGTCTCAGACTGGCCTTTGCCACAGACAGATCGCACTCTCCGCTTTTGTAGTGTTGTAAATAAAAATATGCCCTTTTCCCTTATGGGGTATCCAAGAGCTTATACAGAGTCCTTACATAGGTTCCCTATTGGTAGGAGAAAATAACAGCGGCCAACCAGAGAATATTGGGAAGCAAAGCAGCTAGTAAGCCTGATCTTTATTGATCTGTTGCAACAGGGTACTCCCCTCACACGCAGGAGAGGAGGAGGACCCCCAAAAATGCTGTGCAAGGGCTTATAAAGACTTTTGAAATTCCCATCCTCTAGATCAAGACCACCCCCAGAAACATTATGCATACATCACAGAAGGTATCTGAAGAAGTGTGCATGCACACGAGAGCTCATACCAAGAACTAACTTAGTTGGTCTTTAAGGTGCTACTGGAAGGAAATTTTTTTTGTTTTATCACAGAAGGGGTGTAACCTAAGGCCACCCCTCAGATACCACCTACATCACAGAAATTTAAATGTTGTTTTTCTCTTGTCCTTGTTTATCTCCTGTCTGGCAGGTTACTTGATTGGATTTCCTGGGGAGCCTGGCCATTCTTTTGCAGTGGTAAAATACTTATTTTCTGGGCCAGGTCACAGGCTCACACCTTATTCATATCTTAAATGTGTCCTTAAGACAGGATTTGTGAGGAAAGAGACAATGGGGAGACTTTTCCAGTTTGACCTTGCAGAGAAAACATTTGGTCAGTTTAGGAATCAAAATGGTTCCAGGTTGGCCTTCCTGTGTTGATCTATGTATGTGCGGTTATGAACATTGCCATATATCTAAGATCATAAAATTCCTATCACATTGGCTACTGCAATGTTTGGAAATTGCCACATAGTTCTTAAACTCTGTGCACACATACCTTGTACTGATGCAAAGTCTTTAATGGATCCCAGGGAACGGAATGTTTGCCCAGGCCTTGCTTGGACTTCGTTTGCTGCATTTTATGAACTGTCTGGGAGCTCTCGTGTACCCGGCAGAACAACTTTAGAAAAAGAAAAAAGAAATACGGTACAATGATGCCACGCAACGAGAAACATCGAAGTGGACATCACAACTTATTTCATGTTTAAAAAAAGCAAGGGCGAAACGTAATGGAGCTTGAGAACATTTGTCACAAAGGTGGACAGAACTTCTAAAGAGGCCTATGTGGAATTTCAAGTTCATGCTTAAAGGTTACCTTTTTCAGCAGGGAACAGATTTGTTGCCTCACAGCTGGAGACTGGCTGTTCAAGTTGTAGCTAATAAAAAACTCAATCAGTTGCATCTCTTCGGCGGAAATAATTTCTGTGCTCCGGTGACTTTCGCAAAGCAAACCTAAAGCGTCTATTCGCACCTTTTAAAAGAATAAGGAAGTTTTTAACTAAGTTTTTCTCTGTAATATATATATATAAAACTTAAAAAGCACACATGCACAAAACACTTAGATTTGTACCTGATCGTGTTGATGAACTAAACCTTGTTTGATACAGGTAATGGATACAAGACCACTGTGCATCATATCTATAAACTTTAAGTGTCCATGGGCTCTTGCTGTTCTCAGGCATGCCATCAAAGCTCCGAGTGCTCCTCTGGTATTGCAAGATCCTGCACAGAGAAGTTTTTAATGTTCATTGTTTAACTATGTTTGATGTTTTAACTTGCTGGAAGCCACCCAGAGTGGCTGGGGCAACCCAGTCAGATGGACGGCATATAAATTAACAACAACAACAAATCCTTTGTTTTTCTACTGCTACAAAAACAGCAATTTCTCACCACTTTCAGCTCCGCTGCTTAAGATCAACACTCTAAAAATCAAAATATGTTAGGTATAAGAATATATTGCTAAAGGTATCCTAAACACCACCAGCTTTAAATTACTTCTCTAAATTCTCAGGATACACATTTTACCTAGCAATCAACCAGTCAGTACAACAATAATTAAAAAAAAAATATTATTGCCCTTCTATAGGAAACCAAAAATTGGGAGAAAAACTAGTTTGTGTATTGTTATTTAAAGCTCCCTTATAAGAAGCAAGGAAAGCTTTATGCAAATACATAGGACAATATAAGGCGAAATTTATTTTGCTCTATTGAAAAATTATGTGAAGGCATAAAAAGGGGGTTTCTAAACTATGTTCTTGGCCATCAAGATGGATTCTTGTCACCTGTGCTCTGAGCATTTGGGATCCTAGAATCTCTCCCACCTCTGCTCTGCAGAGAAATACCTGTCAAAACAAGCCAACGAGGAGAGCAGGATTCCCCACCCACCTGCCCAGTTTAAACACACCTGGAGTACAAGGTATGAAGTCTGATCTTACCAACGTTAGATTCCGCTGATGTATGAAGGATTTTAATCATGTAGTTCAAGCTTTCGGGGCTACACTTCAGCAGCTTGGGTAAGTAATAATCTGTTACGTAGGTGGCTTGCTCTGGATTCCCATCACACAAAATTGACAGCAGGGGAGACACCCATGCCTCGTGCCATTTGTCGATCCAAGTGTTCCCTTCCAGTGTGGACTCAAGGTGTCTCTTGTGGTTCACAAACATGGTTTCCAACAAATCGCTTGCGTAAGGTGCAAAAGACTGATCACTCATGACGCCCAAAATCTGCGCAGGAATCGTCCTGTCCATTGCCAGAATATTTTCAATGCCCACACATTCAACAAGACAGCCAAGTGACGAGTATTTGCCTTTAACGTGCCATTCTAAACTTAGCAAGTTGTCAATCAATCCCGAGAAGAATGGGTCCACTTTTACAATGGGTCCTTTTGCTGAGGCCTGGTGAATTCGGAGGATGTTCCTAAATATCAGTTTGGTTTGGTGTCTAACAGCATCGAGAGGATGCTCCCAGTGAGCATAGACGTAATCCAGCATTTTTCCAATAGTGCCCGAGTTTCCACTGAGGCTGCACTTCAGGTCTTCAGAACTTGACTGAAGAGCATCCAGCGCTGAAGCCGTCCAGATAGCTAAAATTCTGGACAAGGATGCCGCCATAACAGATTCTTTAAGCCTTCAAGAGAGAAGCGGAGTATCAGGATGGAGAAAGATTACCGTATTTTAAAAGTGGATTGGTTTTGATCCTCAAATCTTTGCCAATTTTCACAACGTTACAAAGCCCTATGTCAGGGGTGGCCAACTCTCAAGAGACTGCAATCTACTTTTAGAATTAAGAACTGGCAGTGATCTACCCCTATTTTTGGGGGGTGCAGCTCAAAGTTGTTGAGCTTTTTTGGGGGGGAGAAAAACCCTTTTTTAGGGGTTAAAAAACTTAGGGGGGACTTCCGTTTTGGAGGGAGTTAAAGGCAAGGGACAAAGGGGTAAAGTCACTCACAAAAAGATCACTATGGATGGAAACAGTAACACAGAGAAAGCTCCGTCTTCCCTTCCAGAGATCAAACAACAATAGAGGACAGAGCGAGGAAGGAGTCAGTTTTAGCAACGCTAAGGAAAGGGAGCCAGAGATCGACCGATCTACCAAAACCTCGCAAAGATCTACCAGTAGATCGCAACTGACCTGTTGGACATCCCTGCTCTATGTGTACCACTAACATGCTATCTTAGGCCCTATACAGAGTGCATTTCTCATTTAAACAGTTTCTTCTCCCGAAAATGGAAATAGTATGAAATCCAAGGAGCAGATTAGGGACAAATCTCTGGTATCTCCTTCAAACTTCCCCCCCACCCACTCTCTGTACTTGCTGGAGGGGAAAGCAGTGCCAATATATCCAACAAACAGCACGAACATATCTCGGCCGTGCTCTCGTCTCACATTCCAGGGGACAAACCCCTGCAGCTACTTGTCTTGGCTACAGGCAGTCAGCAGCCTCCTGGTGGACAAGGTAAACATCAGCTAGAGATCTGTCCCGAACCCTTGCCTCTTTCCTCTGCCTGAGGCAGACCATAGTCTTGCATGGTGTGAAGCATCAGAGGGGTTCCTTTGCTTACTCAGGCTGCTCCCCTTCTGCCCTTACTGAGAGGCAGTAATCTCCTCTACTCTCTACTTGTGGAGAGGAAGGAAAAGATGTGGGTTAAGATCCTTGGCAGCTACCTCTCCTGCATTCAAGGCAGCTGAGATACTGTACTTTTCCATGTATAAGACAAGGGTTTTTTTTACTCAAAAATAATGTTAAAAAATGGGGCTCGTCTTATACACGGGCAGCGATTGGGGGACCGGGTGATTGGTTGCAGCCGCAAGTTGCAACTTGCAAGCAGCAATTTGGTGAGTGATTGTTGGCTGCAGCAAGGGCTGCTTTGGATTGGCTGCTCCTGCGTTAATTGAGCGGGTGATTGGTTGCTACAAGAGCTGCCTTGGATTGGCTGCTGCTGTGGCAAATGGGCATTCGATTTCCGGCTGTTGTTTGCAAACGGACAGACACTTGCCAGCTTCTGCGACACGAGCGATTCTTAGCACTTGTCATTCGAATTAGTGATTTTCTGCATCCCCCTCCCCCAAAAGAAAGCTCAACAAATCATGTCAATCTGTCCCCCAAAAAGCTCAACAACTCTGGTAATATAGCCATCTCCTCCCATTTTCTTAAATTTGAGTCCTCAAAAATAGGGGGCGTCTTATACAAGGCGGCATGTTATACACGGAAAAATACAGTAACCACCTGAAAACCACACTGCTGTGGTATCCAGGCTGCTTTCAGTTAGGACAGATGGCAGCACCAAGAGGTCCAAGAAATCAATCCCAAGGATAGCTCAGTTGGTTAGAACGTGGTCTGATAACGCCAAGGTTGCAGGTTCAATCCTGTATGGTGGCAGCTGCATATTCAGGTTGGAGAGATGATCCTCAGGGTCCCTTCCAACTCTATGAATCCTTTTATTTCCCCATGAATCCACATTATCCAATTGAAGAAGAAAGTCCTTGATCCACAATCAGACCAAGTGAAAGATTTAGGACAATTCAGCACTTCAGCTAACATGCGTTAAAGATTCAGCTGCAGCTGTCCCACAACACTGGACCTCTTTTCCTATAAAGACTTGCCAAACCCCAGGTCTCCTTCCAAAACACTGCAAGGCCTTTCAATTTGGGCTGGCTTGTGGTGGTGATATTTAAGGTTCTGCTAGGATAGCTCAGTCAGTACAGTATGAGACTCTTAATCTCAGGAGTATGGGTTCGAGTTCCACAGGGGGCAAAAGATTGCATTCCAACGGGTTGGACCAGGTGATGGTCCCTTCCATCTCTACAATTCTCTGATTCTATTCACTGATATATTTTTTACTACATTTTTTCCACAATTTATATTATAATGCAACCTGAGCTCTAGTAATGGGTGAACCCAAGCTCCAGCTAAACAAAACACCATTTAAAAATGTGGTTTTACCGTGTACTCAAGGTCAGCAAAGTCAAGGCAATATCCAAGAGCAGCTTCTCCATACTCCGGTCCATGCTGCCATTCTTCCACTCTAGCATAGCGAGTGCTCCGTGGCAGAGGAAAAGGAGGACCGAGTCAGAAAGCTCCGCAGTGCAAAGACTCCCACAGCTGTCCACAAACCAGTCTGGTAATTCAGAATGCTTCAGTGAGCCACAAAGCAAGTCGCTGATCTGCAAAAGGCAATACAGTGTTAATTAAACCACAGGGGAGGAGAAAAAAAATAAGACTGTGCTTTGCCAGACTCTTAGAAAACTTCAAGGAAGCACAATACTAGCTGCTAACATGTAAATGGGCTTCCGCCTGGATAGCTCAGTTGGTTAGAGCCTGGTGCTGATAATGCCAAGGTTCCAAGTTCGATCCCAAGATGGACAACTGCATATTCCTGCAATGCAGGGGGTTGGACTAGATGATCCTCAGGGTCCCTTCCAACTTTATGATTCTATGATTCTTTGCATGTTTTCCATCATGGCACTATTAAGCACAAGTAGTTATGCCTATCCACTATAAATTATAAATCTAATCTCTTTGCTCTCTGCTCCCTTGATCAGTGCTAGGCTTGTAAAATACGCTTATTCCAAGCTTTCCATTTAGAATAGAAAGATCAAATCACTCTAAAAGGGAACGAGGCAAAAAACTCAGCAGCATCTTATAATACCTTTCTCAAGTTATTTTTTCTGTGGGATTCCCACCGCTGAACAATTCAGCAATTCAGTATACAGTCGTACCTCAGCTCCCAAACGCCTTGGGAGTCAAACGTTTTGGCTCCCAAACGATCGAAAACCGGAAGTAAGTGTTCCAGTTTTTGAACCTTCTTTTGGAAGCCGAATATCCAATAGGGCTTCCATGGTTTCCGATTGGCTGCAGGAGCTTCTTGCAGCCAATCAGAAGCCACGCTTTGGAAGCTGAATGTTTCTGAAGTTGAACGGACTTCCGGAATGGGTTCTGTTCGACTTCTGAGGTACGACTGTACCAGTACCACCACAAATTATCTAGGATTCAGAAAGCACCAGACTCAATAAATGTTCAAAAAATTGGAAGCCTATACAAGTTTAACAAGGGTAAAATAAATAGTGCAATCCTGTGCACACTTGATCGGGACGTGGGTGGCGCTGTGGTCTAAACCACAGAGCCTAGGGCTTGCCGATCAGAAGGCCAGCGGTTCGAATCCCTGCAATGGGGTGAGCTCCTGTTGCTTGGTCCCTGCTCCTGCCAACCTAGAAGTTCGAAAGCACGTCAAAGTGCAAGTAGATAAATAGGTACCACTCGGGTGGGAAGGTAAACGGCGTTTCCGTGCTCTGCTCTGGTCTTGCCAGAAGCGTCTTAGTCATGCTGCCCACATGACCCAGAAGCGGTCTGCGGACAAACACCGGCTCCCTCAGCCATTAAAGCAAGATGAGTGCCACAACCCCAGAGTAGTCCGCGACTGGACTTAATGGTCAGGGATCCCTTTACCTTTACCTTTCTGCACACTTGAGGGAAAAGTCCAACTGACGCCAAGTGGGTTTTTACTTTTGAGAACACATGCATAGATTTCATTTCCCACCAAATTCAATACAACTGATAGTTTTTACTTCTGAGCAGACATGGTTATGATTGTGCTGTAAGGCTGCAACCCTATACACACTTAACTGGGAGTCTGCCCCACTGAACTCTACGAGAGCAACTTCTAACTAGGAATGTGAAGGACTGCGCTCTAAGGGACTCTGCAAGGAATTTCCATTGAACAAAGGGGTTTTATTTCTGAGTAGAAACATATAGGATTGTACTATGAAATGACTAACAATTCTTCTAATAGGGGCTAGATCAAGCACAAAAGATGACATATTGTGAACAACACGGAGACGGCCACTATATTTTTCATAACAGCTCTCCCTTGACTTAACACATTTTGGGTGCCATTCAATGCTGTCTGCTCACTGACTCATCAGAAATTCGCCTGCATGATGAATCTTCTGGTTTCTTCCCTCCCCTCCCTGCGGAACCCCACACATCCCCAGAATCTGCTCCAGTGCTCCAAAATAATTGGGGGAGCTGGGGGGGGGGGAAGAAAGGACAAATCCTGTTGCATGAGAACACACATATGCCACTCATGCTACATTGGATTTCGCCTTATGATTAATTACACTTTGAAAATTAAGTAAATTGTGGGACATTGTTGTTGTTGTTTTTACTTTTCCAAAGGAAACGCACTTACCAAACAAGGTAGCTTTTCACCTGGTTCAAACATGGTCTTAATAAAGAGAACAACAGCCAACCCTGCTGTAGTCTGGACAGTCTGTAAGAGGTCTTCTGCAGAAAAAGAAATTGAAATATATTAGTATTACAAAGAAGAAGAGTTTGGATTTGATATCCCGCTTTATCACTACCCAAAAGAGTCTCAAAGCGGCTAACATTCTCCTTTCCCTTCCTCCCCCACAACAAACACTCTGTGAGGTGAGTGAGGCTGAGATACTTCAAAGAAGTGTGACTAGCGCAAGGTCACCCAGCAGCTGCATGTGGAGGAGCGGAGACGCGAACCCGGTTCCCCAGATTACGAGACTACCGCTCTTAACCACTACACCACACTGGCTCTAGTGTGGACATTTAAATTTTCTTTCAGATTTATTGTTTTCCAGAACTGCTAATTATTCTTAATATATTCCATTTTTATTGTTGACGGCATCCAACACAGTAACCGTAACATGTATAGTGCAAAAAAAAAAAAACCACCAGGGGAGAACTCTCACAGCAATAAGTGCAGTGGAGAACTCTGGGAACTTACACAAGATATAATGGAAATCTAGAATCTGCATCTTCTTTAACATTTTAACGTCCACATTACAAGCCTAAACAGCAGGTACTCACAACTAAGCAGGCCTCTAGTTTGCTGCTGATGTATTCGCAAGACAACAGCACAACACCTTTTATAGAAATATTTTCTATCAACAAATGATAGTGGCAATTCTTACTAGGGATGCTGGCTTCAATACAAGGTAGCCCTTCCATAAACAGAAGGGTTCCTTGTATTTACATAAGGGGTTGCAATCCAGCGCATGCTCCCACCATTTAGGGCTGGGGGCAAAGGACTTCTGCTGATTACGCCTCCTGATTACAGCTTCAGAAAATTGGTCTGCATCCTATAGCTGAGCTGAATTTCTCCATTAGGGACACAACGCAGATAGCAAAACAAGGCAACTCTCTTTCCAAACCCTGCACTCTTAGAATGTAAAAAAAAATACATCAAACCACCAAGAGGTTCCCTCATATTGCTCTTCCTTCAGAACGACTCTCATCTTCTTACTAAAAGGCAATGCCCAATATAGTAAGAAGAGTTTTAAAAAACACCCTTAAATATCAGAACTACTTACCATTAATTAAGAAGTGTGAAAAATGGCTCAGCAGTCCACACATACTTTGCCAAATAGGAGAATCTAACATCTTCCAGAAATTCCCTTGAACGTTTTCCTGAATTTTTTGTATCAACATCATTGAAACTTTAACACCCATCAACAAATCGTGCATCAGCCGAGTTTGAGCAATGCGATTTCCACTGAGCTTTCTTTAAATGTATAAGAAAATTGAAAATGAATAGCGGTATTAGTCACCTGAACGTGTATTATGGCAGCATCAAATTAATCCATTAACTGTGACATGAGTTTCCATCACAGGCAACGACCAACTTCAACTTTGTTGAAATAAGTTACAGATAGGTAGCCGTGTTGGTCTGCCATAGTCAAAACAAAACAAAAAATCCTTCCAGTAGCACCTTAAAGACCAACTAAGTTAGTTATTGGTATGAGCTCTCATGTGCATGCACACTTCTTCAGAAGTGTGCATGCACACGAAAGCTCATACCAAGAACTAACTTATTTGGTCTTTAAGGTGCTACTGGAAGGATTTTTTGTTTTGTTTTGTTGAAATAACTATGTCTTAATGTGCCATGCAAACCCCACAATCAATGAGTTGACCTTGGAAGGGATTTCCACAATGTAGGCACCACCAGGGAGAAGGAACTATGTTGTGGTCTCATGCACTGCACTATCAACAGGGTGGCGGCAAGACACATAACAGGGTCTCAGAAAATGATCAACGAAGAAAAATCAACAATATGTGTGGATGCTTCTAATAAGAATTGGTGTGTGAAACCTGCTCTGCCGCATCCACAGCTGTCAGATGCCACACCACTATCCGTGCCAATTCTGGGCAAGATCCAAGATCCCAGAATTGGTGCTGATAGCAGCAGCACTTCGTCGCCGCTGCTGCTTGAGGTGACAGGGCATCAGGAAGGCTTCCGCCGTCTGAAACAGTGGCCTCATCCTGCCTAATGGGATAGGCAAGTTCTGCTTTCTGCACAAGCTCAGTAAGTCAGGGAGTTGTTTTCTCTCTCTTTCATATTCTTCATGACTGCTATATTTCTTAGAACAGCAATCTTTTGAAAATTCAAAAGGACTTCCATGTTGATGTAGTATCTGTTTAAAGAACAAGTTGCTGACTGGTTTTGCAATTGCCACCAACAACTGTTAGGCTTAGCAGATAAGTGAGACCAAGTTATTTGTGTGGGAATAATAATAATAATAATAATAATAATAATAATAATAATAATGTATTGTTTATACCCCGCCCATCTGGCTGGGTTTCCCCAGCCACTCTGGGCAGCTTCCAACAGAATATTAAAATACAATAACCCGTTTGCCGTTAAAAGGGTACACCTCTCTGCAGCTTAAAAACATTCTGAGCTCTTTTTCACCAATGAGTTGGTTCTTACATTTTTATTATCATCTAGGAAAGGGGCCATACTATTAGGCTGTAGAAAACCAAGCTTAAAACTAAACTCAGTTCCAAATGGCTTCACTCGAGTTGCTTTCTGAACAGAGTCTAAAACATCTTACTGAATCTCAGGAATTCTCCATTCCAGGAGAACAAAACTGTTAGGTTGGCAGGAGCAGGGACCGAGCAACGGGAGCTCACCCCATCACGGGGATTCGAACCGCCGACCTTCTGATTGGCAAGTCCTAGGCTCTGTAGTTTAACCCACAGTGCCACCCACGTCCCTATAGTTGTAGGAAACCTGTTGGCAAATACAGCCAAAGCCTACAAGCAACCCTCTGAATCTTCAGGATTAGATTGGCCAGCCCATCAAAAAAGGACATCCTTAATTTCTGCCCCTGGAATTAAAAAAGCAAGTCCTCACTTACTGGGGGAAATTTGCTAAACAGAACTCTAAACAGCACCATTCAACAACTGTTTTTATATTCTTCTGCATTCCTCTCAGATTTCAGAATTGTTTGGATAAACTCTTAAAGAAAACCAAACAGCAATGTTTCCTCTCTACAGAGCGTGACTGAACTCCAGGAACTTATCTATGAATCACAGATTGCTGCAGCTCATCCATCTCAGGGATTTCAAAGGAAGTACAAGGGCAATATTGTTCCAAACAGACCTTGTTGTGTCCCTACACAGTGTGTCTCACATTCCAACCAGCACACATTTTACACGAAGCAGTTCTCACCTGTTTTCTTCCTCTGTTTCAAGCACAGATTTCTGCAGAAATTGAAGAGCTGCGAAAATATAGTTGGAAAGCATACATAAGCCAGTATTTGATATAAATAGGTCTCCCATAAAAAGATAATGCAGCAATAGATAAATGAAATGCCAGACTACAGATGTAATATTTTTCAAAATGACAAAACTGCATCTCAGTGGATACTCCAGGTTCTCTTTTTTCCATCTTTAAATCCTGGTAGAAACTTGAGACATCTACAGAGAATAAACAGCTATACAATAGCTGGGCATCTGAATGACTACCAACTTCCATACAAGCCTGCCCTATTCTTAAAGTCATTAGAGACACCGATTACAATGTCTCCACCTTCTGAATTTGTTAGTGGCTTTCAGTGACAAACCCTCATTTATGGAAATCCTTTTCTGTCTGGGACCTACTCTTGGTTTTTTTGTGCACCAGATATTTTTTTTTATTTAAAAAAATAAATCTAGGCATTTAGGGGCACATTTGAACTCCTTGCTGCCATTATCATTGTTGATCTGTTTTCCTGGTTTCCATGTACGTTTTATGGCTGTGCTTTGCCGGGTTCCACACATTTGCTTCATGGCCTTAGTTGCCGCTTTAAATTTTGCGAGCCAGCTTCTGAACTAAGGTCAGAAGGCATTAATAAAAATGCTTCGAAAATAAATATTGCCTGAAACAATGGCACTAACTACCTTAACTATTATTATTATTATCCTGACACTGCTATTCTTTCCCAACACTTTTACCATACAGAAAGAGAAAGACAAGTGCCACAGTCTATGATACAAATGACATACTCCTTATATTGTATGTTGCCTAGAGGCTGGGGCGTTAAGCAATTAAGAAGTTTAATTACAGGCCTGGTTCACATCACATGCTTTCTCTCCATTTGATGACTGTCAGTTGAATGCGGGAACTGAAAGCATTCTAAAAAAAATTGCATTTTGGGTGCTATAAAGAGTCCTGAGTGTTTCATTCGCCACCATCTCCTCTCCACTGTTGAAACATGGATTCCAATCTCCTTGGGAGCAAGGACATGCTGCCCAGTAAAGAACCGCATGCTGGTCGTGCTACGTAACTTACAATGACCACTTGATAATGCTGTAATTAAATGAAGAACAGGCACGTGTGAACCAGTCCCAGTGGTCTGCTGCAAGGCAGCGGGGAGATAAAACGGAAAAGTACATCTCACTGGCAGGAACTCTTCCTTGTGGTCCATGAAGGCTAAAACAGGGCTATAATCTGTGTACTCAATAACCCATGCACAATTTTGCCTCCATAGATTAAAGTATTTACCACCATATCAATCCCACGAAATACCAACAAGCGAAATAGGTAAAGGTAAAGGGACCCCTGACCATTAAGTCCAGTTGTGACCGACTCTGGGGTTGCGGCGCTCATCTCGCTTTATTGGCCGAAGGAGCCGGCATACAGCTTCCGGGACATGCGGCCAGCATGACTATGCCACTTCTGGCAAACCGGAGCAGCGCACGGAAACGCCGTTTACCTTCCCGCCGGAGCGGTACCTATTTATCTACTTGCACTTTGACGTGCTTCCGAACTGCTAGGTTGGCAGGAGCTGGGACCGAGAAATGGGAGCTCACCCCTTAATGGAGATTCGAACCACCGACCTTCTGATCAGCAAGTCCTAGGCTCTGTGGTTTAACCCACAGCACCACCCACGTCCTAGTGAAATAGTTTATTTCAATTAATGTTTAAGATAAAGGTTCCAATAGCTGCTCCAAATTCCTTCTGCCACCTTGTGGGGCAGACAGGGTGCTAAGAAATGTGCTAGCTATGCAAAGCGACATCCTTTGGTACAGAAACCAATTTGCCAGGTTGCCAGCACTCTCCCAGGGAATAATCACATGTGGGAAGAAAGCCTGCAACCTGGATTTTAAGCACTTGTTTACAGATATAAAGTGATTGCATCATTTTCAGTGTAGTCGGTAATACCTAAAGTCACTTTTTCAGATCCCCTTCTCTAATTCTTTCTACCGCCCAAAGAGCTAGCAAAAGAGTAGAAAAGTGTTTTCATAATTCCCATGGAGCGGCACTATTAGAACATTTTAACCTAAGCAGAAATGTCAAGAATTTACCTTCTTTGAACAGGATATTCACACTTGATTTACCTGAAAGATGAAAGTATGTATTTAAGCAGCTTTTACTTATCATAACAATATAAATTCTTTCTGTAATAATTGCAAGTTCCAAACTGTTATAAACTTATCATCATACCTATAGTGTTGTTTTCCATACAGGAAGCAAGGTTGTCCATAGTCTTTCTGTACTGAGACAGGTCTGTCGTTTTTAGTTCTTCTCTGAGGCAGAACACAAAACTCTGTGTAGCTTCTGCCATAAGAGGTTCAGGAATTCCGTTTAGGGAGCTGCATGAGAAGAGAGCATGGCCAGGTTATCAGAGATGTAGATGCTAAAAGCATGGAATTTAAAAGGACATGTAATTCGATCTTTCTGGGCGCCATAATACTTCAGCATGAATTTTAGTGAATCTGATTACAGGATAAGAAACTGTGGCACTCACTGTTCTAGTAAAATTAAATGTGAGTCTGATTCTTGACAGTTTCTAGAGCATCAAAAGGAATAGAGACATCATCCATGAACCTGAGGTAGAGAGCATTCAGTCAAAAATGGTGAGAGCAATTCAGTAGAAAACTCATCCCATCTCTGGTAGAAGAGGATAGAATCGAATAAGGCAGAGGCAGCCAACACTTCAAACCCAAGGTTCACAACAGAACATTCACCATTTCACAAACTGCAACCATATTGTCCATGCCTTCTTTTCAAACGGCACATTCTAATTCAATATTAAAAGCAACAGGGATCAAATCATCCCTATTGTCTACAGCAGAGCCTTCCAAACTTTTCATGTCGGTGACACACTTTTTAAACATGCATCATTTTGCAACACAGTCGTTCAGTTTTACAGTGGTAACTTGGGTCACATACGCTTCAGGTTACATACGCTTCAGGTTACATATGCTTCAGGTTACACACTCCGCTAACCCAGAAATAGTGCTTCAGATTAAGAACAGAAATTGGGCTCTGGCGGCACGGCAGCAGTGGGAGGCCCCATTAGCTAAAGTGGTGCTTCAGGTTAAGCACAGTTTCAGGTTAAGAACGGACCTCCAGAATGAATTAAGTACTTAACCCAAGGTACCACTATACTAGCAAACCCGAAGTTAAACTAACCCCTTTCCAGCCCTGGAAGGAGCACAGGGAGCGTTCACACAATACGCTACAGCCAACACACTAAACGTGCCACAACACACAGTTTCAAAAGCTCTGGTCTACAGTGCAGCATAGCCAAAACTATAAATCCTATTCAGTCTTAAAATCAGACACAAAAGTTGCTCTGGCCAGGAACAAAACAAAAGTCAAGCAAACAGTGCCCAGAAATATGGGCGGGTTTGTTGAGGAACTGATCACAAAGTGCTAAACAGAAAGGGTCAGATCCGGAAACCTGGTGACTGGAGCTCCATTCATGTCTAAGCTCCAGCTCATGGAAGGGGACAAGGGAAAGGTTTCTGCCAATCCTCCCTTTCCTCTTTGAATTCCTTCCTCCCCCCAAAATCTGCTCTGGAGAGCTGGGAGACCCTTACAGATACAGGAATCTCCCTTATACCAAGTCAGACCATTTGTCCCAAGCACGCTGAGCCCAAGCAGGACAAACGACCAGTAGTTAATTCTTTATTTGCAAAGCACAAACTTACAGTAGCTCCCCAGATGCATTCACACACACAAACACATGCACACACACACACTTCTGGTGGCTAAGTAGTTGACGCCCCTTCCTATTTTTGTCCTCCAAACTGGACGGCTGGCCCTGCCCACACCCCAAACTTGATAGGCAAAAACTACACATTTACCTTGCCAACACTTTTTTCAAAGGGTTCTTCACATCCAGAGATAAGAACACCGCTCCCAAAACATCTAAGCAGTTTTTAACCATGGGATCACACAAAGAGCTTTTATCCATCTTCTCTAGTAAAGGCACAATCTATGCACAACAAAGATTAATATGTTTTTTTAGAATCCAGCATTAGCTATTGCATCGTCCTATACATACAGATACGTCTACTACTAAAACATTAGATAACACGATCTATCTTTTGGCTATACGATCGAAGTCAGCAAGGACCATAGCTGTCAACTTTTCCCTTTTCTTGTGAGGAATCCTATTCGGGAATAAGGGAATTTCCCTTAAAAATGGGAACAGTTGGCAGCTATGGCAAGGACAATGTGTGTAATGCAAATGCGATCTACAACCAAAGTTGCATTATAAAGTTCTCCAACTCAGTGTTCCAGTTCTCTGGATACTCTTACTTCTTTTAAACCAGGGGTGGCTAGCCTTCTTTGGGCCCGAGGACCTTGACAAATCCTGCGGGAGACACTTGCCAGCAGTGGTGTGGCCCCCCACTTCCTGCACATCAAATAAAATATCAGAGGGCTGGGGAGAAGCCAATTGACATCTCAATTGAAGAACTGTGTCTACTTAAACTATATATACAGGCAACGACCGATTTCTGTGGGTTTATAATAATAAGAAGAAATTTAGTATTACGGTCACAGACCAGTTCACGATCTGTGGGTTTACATTCCTGACCTGCATGTGCATCGGGGGAGCCTGTCTCACCCTGTTACACCCACCCTGCCCCACCCATCCCCTTTTCAAGCTGCTTTCAGGTTGCTGGGATGCACGCATGCATGGTTTTGCATCAATTGGACGCGCATAAATTGGTCACTGCCTGTACAGAGAGAGTGAGAGAGAGAGTTGAGCCTTGGGGCCAGAAAAAGGTTACCCAGAGCGCCTAATCCAGTCCCTGAAATGGGGTTTAGCCATCCCTATTTTAAAATGTATTTGTTTTGCTTCAATCAAGTTATAAGTTCAAATAAAGTAGAATTTAACTGCAGAAAACACAGCACTACAAAAGGTTAGTTTTTGGATCACATTTGTTTGTTTGGTTTACTTGGGCTTCGACCACTCCTAACTAGTAGGAAAATCGTTAGTAGAAAAATCTGTAGCTCTTCTTTACACATTTCCATGTTACTATTTTTAACGCTACTAAAATCAAACCTGCTTGACACAATGGATTTGCTGGATGCCATCAGGTAACAGTGCACAACGCAGCAGCAGAGAGGCTAGGTTTTGTCCTTCAGCATCTGCAAAAGCTATGCAGAAAGAAAGAAAGAAAGAAAGAAAGAAAGAAAGAAAGAAAGAGAAAAGAAAACCTTTAATATTCCACCATGTGCGTATTATAAATGCCAATTCCTAAATCTTTTCTGTTATGGAGGGGTGAATGAGTCACTGACCCAAGCAATTGAAACACCCATTAACACACATATATATACATATACTATTGCAAGTTGACAAATCAAACAAGAACGGTTCTTGTGCCTTACCAAGGAACAATAATTTCAAAAGTTGCTTTCTTCTACCACTACGATAAGCGAGAACACACCTGCTGAAGTTCTTATTTCCGGGCATTTATTAGAGACATAGAAAGCATCTTCTGTATTGAATCCAACAACTGTGATTAAGAATGTAGAACATCCAGTAAAAATCACCCCAACTTGAAAACATATCATTTGGATTCACAGCAAAGAAACTTCAGGCAGAGTACAAACCAAGAGTAATTTGGAAAATGCAGTAACGAAGCCCAATCGTGTCTTAAGCTATAACCAGAACACACAACAGCTACCACTCTAGCCTGCTTTCAGCTAAAAGGAAGAGGGTGAATGAATTCCCAGCAGTTACAAGCTAAGATGGCGGATCACACTGCAGGCCAGGGATGGGAAGCCTATAGACCACCAGCTGCTGCTAGACAATAACTTTTGGGGCTGATGGGCGTGGCAGTTCAACAACAACCTTCCCTGAGGTGACTTCCCCCTTGTCAATTGCTCATACGCTGCATAGGTTTTATTTTTCTCTGATCTGAAACTAATGCTCTGAATCCAGTACAGTCCTTCTGTTTCCAGCAGGGTCCTATCTGTTCACAGAAGAAGCTATGATCCAACAGAGGCTTCCACAACTGGAAAGAGAGGGTGAGGGAAAACAGTGGTCACCAATTCCTGCATTTTCCCTCCTCCAGTCTCCTTTGCCACCTCTCATTTATTCCAGAGAGTTCCTCAACCCACATATAATTGCTTTTCAGGGAGTGTCAGGGGCTGCTGGGAGAATCGGTGAAAACCATTTCTCCTTCTTTCTCTTACAGGAACATTCCACAAGTGAAACTCCACTCACAGATGTCTAGATCCGATTCTTGGATAAGTGCTGTATTAAAGACGAAAATATAGTTTTCTGGAGAAGATATAGGAGTGGGGTCTACATTGCCCAAGCTCTATTACTGCACAGAATGAGTTCAACCCTGTGGAACACCCTCCCATCAGATGTCAATGAGATGAGTAACTATATAACTATATAACCTAAAGGAAAGCTGTTTGTTTTATTATGTTTTTATATATGTTGGAAGCCGCTCAGAGTGGCTAGGGCAGTGGTGGCCAAACTTGGCCCTCCAGCTGTTTTTGGACTACAACTCCCATCATCCCTAGCTAACAGGACCAGTGGTCAGGGATGATGGGAACTGTAGTTCCAAAACAGCTGGAAGGCCAAGTTTGGCCACCACTGGACTAGGGCAACCCAGTCAGAATAGCAGGGTATTCTTCTTCTTCTTCTTCTTCAGAATATTTAGCAAATTTTACAAGAATTACAGCTTCCACAGGACCTACTTTTTACCAACTTTCTACAAACCCCCCTCCCCGAAAATTAGGAAAGTGTCTCAAGGGCATCCTCAATACATTCTTTAAGGAGAATTATAAAATAACAAAATCAAGCATTCTGGAACGCTTCCCTTTAATTTTGATCTTCAGTGCAGAAACTCTTTCAAAATGGGGTGGGAAGAGCATATAAACTACAGTACATGAAAAGGGCTGATTTTTCTTTTTAAGTTAAAAAGGTATCATCAAGAGGACTGGATTTAAAAAGTCATTATAGTACCACTGAAATACGTCTAGAGAGACAAACTAAACAACTTAATTATACTTACAGTGAAGTCTTTCAAGCTGTTGGTGATCAAGAACAAAGGCATCAACCTGAATCTCTTTCTTCTTCTTTAAAACCATTTTGGTAGATTAAAGAATTGCCTACTGAAAAAGATTATAAGTTGACACTTGGTACCAACACTGTTTAAAATGCACAATTTAAAAGTAAAGACTGTTTAATTCCTGTTCACCTTTGTGCTTTGCAAAAAGTTTGTGGCAGTTGATTTTTTTATACCTAAGCTGCACAAGAAGTTCAGAAAATATTCATAGACCCTATGAGCTAGTCTTAAGATTTTTCATCCATAATTTACCAATGGGTAATGCTTTGTCCATAATGTAAAAACTTGATTGCAAACTCCAGCAAAACACAGGTTGCCGTCGGGTTTCATCCAAAGACTTTACAGACTTTACAGCACAAACTGGGCTCATGGTTTGTCTACCTAAGACAAAACACAAGCCAGGGTTCAATGCAACACAAAGCAAACCATAGTTTAGCCTCTGTTAGCACAAAAATAGCAGAAACAAGGCAGCAGCACTATGGCAGTGACCTTCACCCTGGAGACCTGCAAGTTTGCTCTAAGTTGCACTAGTTTGCACTAAACTAGGTGATAGTTTTGTTCACGACCATATCAGCCTGAATGAGATAGGCTTGTAAATCATAAAACTGTAAGCTACTGGTTCTGTGGTTATGCTCTCCAATTCAATACTGGAAACGCTTCCATAAATCAATTAGAACAAATCTCTGTTATGACTCAAGCATTCAATGCATTAAAAAATAAAAAATAAAACCCACCAGGCCATGGTTCTGTACAGAACCAGCATCAATAAACAATCTTAGCATGGAAACACTCAGAGGGTCTACATGTTACCACTGCTGCATGGAAGTATAAACACATGTGTCAGGGAACTGCCATCGGAACAGGGAAGGGAGGCAGAGGGGCAGTTGGGTTACAGGGAACCTTCAAAAATCTTGCGTAGCAGTTCCTCTTCCTGTGGTGGGGAAAAGGGGAAGGGACCAGAAGATGCTGCTGGGAGCCCCAGCGCTGCACCTCGTCAGTCTGAGGGTGGGGAAAGCCACACCTCGGGGTAAAGGAGGGGAAAGGGCCAGAAGATGCTGCTGGGAGCCTCAGCACCGCTCCTGGCCAAGTCGGCCAGGAGGGAAGCACACCTCTTCCGTTGCCCACCTTGCACAGAGGTGTAAAACACAAAGGAAGGAAGGAAGGAAAAGGTGACTAAGCTCTTATGTTGAGGGAGGACCCGGAAACGACCACTCCCGGATTCTGCTAGCAACTGAGGCAGACATGAACTTGTGGTTCTGCACTGTACATAGTTTTGCACCTAAATAAAACCTGTAAAAGACAAGTCGGAGTCCTGACTGGTTTCTCACGAGCGACCACCATTGCCATCTGACAACATGGATAATGTTTGCAGTGTGTAATCTCTATATGGGGGCAACACAGACCTGCCCTTAAATCAATTCTGTGACATTCCCTACAACAGCTACTTCTTGGAATGAACAGATCTGTTTCTTCACTTAGATGGATAGATCTGTTCCCATGAAATTCCAACCATTAACCATCTAAACTCCATCTGGATTCCAACAGCTACCCATAAATACACTTTTTTATGACCTGTGGAGTTGGTGAACATGTAAGGACAACAGTCGATTGCAGCTAGAGAGAATGTTGTGCCCCTGACTCTCAAACAGCCACAGAAACCACCCACAGGTTCCCCTCATTCCAAAACTTGCCTGAGTTTAATTGGAGCCACTGTTCACCATGGCTTAGCCCCAGAAATTAGGCCAGTCTGCACATACAGCAGCATCAAATGGTAGAGATTTCATTTTACTTCACATTGCAAGTGGGAAATTGTATGTTTGAATGTCCTCCCACAAAAAATAATAATAATAATAAATACCCTGCACACCAAAATAGGATGCCAGAAAGGTTGGCTTGAACTCTCTTCCCTGACTTGGCTCACTTTCCACACCCACAGACATTGGATGGGGGAACAGTCTAACCTGCAGCCTAGAATAGAAAATTCCAAGAAATTCCTTTATCACAGGGGTGGCTAATTTGTGGCTCTCCAGATATTGCTGGACAACTCTGATCACCCCTGACCAGTGCCCATGATAACTGGGGCTGGTGGGAGTTTGAGTCCAATAACATCTGGAAGGATAATGGTTAACCACCCCAGATTCTGCAAAATGTTTCATTTGGTCTCCCTCTTTTCAGCACCAGGGATCAGTCAGGTTTGAACATCAGAAGAACCTCACCAGATCAGATAAAAATCTTGTCCAGCCCCCTGCTCCCCAATCAACTCAGGGAATCCTACAAGCAAGACATTACAACAATCATTTTTATTGAATGCAATTGTTTTATTTGCTCTTATTATTGTTATTTTCCCCCCATGAATTATTCTGTTTCATTATACAGTGGTACCTCTGGTTACGTACTTTATTCGTTCTGGAGGTCCGTTCTTAACCTGAAACCTGAAACTGTTCTTAACTTGAAGCACCACTTTAGTTAATGGGGCCTCCCGCTGCTGCCGCGCAATTTCTGTTCTCATCCTGAAGCAAAGTTCTTAACCCAAGGTACTATTTCTGGGTTAGCGGAGTCTGTAACCTGAAGCGTGTGTAACCCGAGGTACCACTGTACCAAGAACAAACTTAGTTGGTCTCTAAGGTGCTACTGGACATTTTATTTTTTTATTTTTTCCTCTATTTCATCTGTTTCATTAGCCACTCCATAGGCAATGTATGCTTGGGTATATGATCTACAAAGATACCTAAAGGTAAAGGTAAAGGGACCCCTGACCATTAGGTCCAGTCGTGACCGACTCTGGGGTTGTGGCGCTCATCTCCCTTTATTGGCCAAGGGAGCCGGCATACAGCTTCTGAGTCATGTGGCCAGCACGACGAAGCCGCTTCTGGCGAACCAGAACAGCGCACGGAAATGCCGTTTACCTTTCCGCCGGAGCAGTACCTATTTATCTACTTGCACTCTGACGTGCTTTCGAACTGCTAGGTTGACAAAGATACCCACATAGCCATAAATGACTGACGGCCATCACACTCATGGCAGCAAGTTGCACAAATCTCCACACGTTGCAATGGAGTGCAGGGAGAGGTGCCTCTTCTTCACCACAAAGGCGGCAATCCTATTTCCATTTTGTCAAGAGTAAGCCGCACTTAATTCAATGGAAACAACTTCAAAGCATGGCGAGGATTGCAGCCTAATTATATAACCACCTGCACTGCACTTTCGAGGCTGGGTCAATGAGAATGGCTATGCACCACATTATACCATTAAGGCGCATCCAAAGCACTTTCTCTCCCTCAGAGAATCCTTGGCACTGTAGTTTAGCCCTCGCCAAGCTCCAATTCCCAGCAACCCTTAATAAACTACAGGGCCCAGAATTCTTTGAGGGGGGGAGTGTAACTGGGCTTCCGATGTCCCTTAAAGGTGCAGCGTGCACGCTTGATCAGATTGGGCTTTATGGGCGGCGCGTTACATCGCGTGGCCCCGAATCCCAGGAGCGGGTTTCTTCGGTGCAAAGCAGTGGAGGAGAAGGAAGACCCTGCTGTTTGGGAGCTAGATTCAGGGAACAGCTTAGCGTCCCCAATAACCCTTTACTGGGTTGTGTTTTTTTTGGAGGGGGTAGTTTTAAAAATGCACGAGACGCCCCACCTGCAACACAGCAAACGAAAAGGCGGCGGCGAGCGCATCCAGGGAAGCGCCCACCCTAGCCGAGAGAGCTCGCCCGCCGCGCGCTTTTACGCGCCTCCCGCTGCTTACCGCCCCGATCGGCCCCGCCAGTCTCTCCTCCGCCGGCTGCTGGTGGTGCCGCCTCCTCGCCGCGAGGGGCCGGACGGAGGAGCAGACAGGCAACGCTCCGCCCGCCGAGCCACGTCTTTCCTTTGAGCCCGGAGGTGGTGGGCGCGGGGAGGCCCCGGCCGAGCGCGCTGGATGCGCCGCGGACCGACTCAGCCAGCCGGGGAAACGGGGAGGCCGAGGCGCGGGACTGGAGATGCAGCCCGAGGGGCAATCTAGGCTTAAGGGAGAAATGGAGGGCCGTAACGGGGGTGGGGAACCTGAGGCTCGCCAGGTGCCTTTGGACTACAATTCCCATCATGCCTGACCCTTGGCCATTGCTGAGTGGGGCTGATGGGAGTTGCAGTCCAGCGAGGCATCTGGGCAGGACACAGCTCCCTCCTCGATAATATCCCCCCTGCCCCGCAGGGCAGTGGAGGTAAAGGTGCCCAATCCTGCTTGGGAGAGTTAAAGTCGCACGGAGTTTATAATAAGACTGACAGTTCGGCCCCGAAGCGTTTTCCCCCCCGGAGTTAAACCCCCCTGTGATCAATGCAGCAGGCGAGTTTGGTCATTTTACCATCCACGGGAGGCATAGCTGTCAACGTGTCCCTTGTTTTTAAGGGAAATTCCATTATTCCGAATAGAATTCCTCGCAAGAAAAGGGAAAAGTTGACGAGGGGACTTACTTCTGAGTTTTGAGGTTAAGAAATAAAGTGTTCTTCTCGGTGACATAGAAAAAAGTAGTTTTTAAGCTTGCAAACTGACATTTTGTGTGTGCTACTGCCCAGAACAACACTTTATTCCATAACTTCCGTATTCAGACAATCAAAACTGAGTTTTCAAAGTAGAACACTGTGCCAGCCAAAGATGTCTGGCAGGTTCATTTTTATTACAGGAACCAAATTCTGAACACATCAGCAGTTAGGATACTTGTGGCCCAAACTTGGCAAGCTTGCTGGGGGGTCAGTCTGTGGGGCCTAGATTGTAATTCTGTACATGAGAAATTGTCGACTTGACAAGGATTGTGCTCTTACAGCTCAGTCCTCCTATTCGTGTTTAGTGGGACATAATTCCCACTCAAGTAAGTGTGCATAGAAATTGCATTACCCTACCAAATAGTGGGCATAAGATTGCAGCCTAAGTACAGTATACAGGTGGTGTACCTGCTTGGATCTGTCACAGTTTTCCATTTAATATGTGTGCTCCTTATTCCATTGGACAAATTTGGGCTTTAATTTTCCAGTGCTTTCAAGCAAAGTTACAATCCTTACTCAGTTTGAAAGGCACCCAAACATTGGCCGCATAATCATCAAAACAAGCTTCCTCACTCACTCGTGAATTATTTACAATCCGCTCTTCATTGTTCACACAATCCCAGAGCAAGGAACAACATTAAAATACAATAAAGCAATTTTTAAATGCAACAATATGAAGTCAACCTATATAGCAACATAACTACATCAGCCATGTGAGGGGCACCACTTTAAATAAGTGCATGGGTGATTAAACATAGTTTTTACCTAGCTTCAGAGGTCCATTAGCACTGGCATGTGTATATCTTTTTTTAATATACTTTCATTCAAATGTTGCATTTGTTCAGATTCCTGTCATAATCTAGAGGCCATTTAAACATTGATCATTTTCACAGACTTTTTGCTCAGATTGTTAAAGCACCTTGTAGTGTGTCTTGATTTCTTGGAGTATAACATTATAATGTAGCTCAGAAGACCAAATATTGGTTGAGTATTAATATGTTTTAGAGTTACTAATTGCATTAAATGTTTGGTAGAGTATATTTTAATCTCCATGTTTCTAAAGTTATTAATATATTCACTTTTGCGTGGTAAAAAGAGACAAGTGCTTTTCCTAAAAGATAATTTTTTCATTGTCCTGCAGAGTTTTACCACTGTGTGGCACCAAAGTGCTAAGAAATGTACTCTTAAATTTCTCACCTACCAGCAATACCATTTTTAAAATTTAAAATAGTTTGCAAAAGATGTCATTTATACATTGCCTTTCTGCCAGAGATCCAAGATACCACAAAGACCAAATCCTCTTAAAGTTAGTAGTGACAAATCCAAAAGTGACTTGTTTTCCCCCATCATCCACTCCGCCCCTTGGCATCTCTGGTAATCATTATTTTATAATTTGTATCCCACCCATCTGACTGGGTTGCCCACCTACACTGGGCAGCTTAGACTGGGCAAACCACTTCCCATGGGAGTGGATGTAAGAAGTCCCAGTTTGGACTGAAGGGCTTTTTTAAAAAAGTCATGCCTAGGATGTATGATGTACTGAATGAATAGCTGCTTATGCACAAATTTAAAGGTTTAACAGAGAGATAAAATACCCACGGGTTCTCGGTTTCAGGAATTATACACAGAACTACATCAGTGGTGACCCAGGCAGATTCTAATGCACAATAAACTGTAGTATGCACAAGTTTAGGGAGAGATAGTGGTAGTTTGTGTGATCAGATTTCCATTTATTTACAAATATGAATCATAGAATCAGAAGGGACTCGTGAGAGTGTAAGAGTTTTGTTTTTTTAAATCCACGTGGCTGCTCTTGCTAAAAATATACACAACCACCACAAAATGAATGATAGAGAAAACAGTAGGAGTTTGGTTTCCTTAAAACCTGTTGGTGAGCAACAGTATTCAGAAATGTGGGAAAGGCATTTTCCTTTCACAACAACAAATTCTGAGTTCAGAATTTACTACTGCCTCTAACTTCAGCCATACCACTGGAATGCCTGATGCATGAGCAGCAATGGAAGGCTGCTTTGACTTCTGTACAGTTCAGTTCCTTAGATCTAAAATTGCATTTAGTACAACAAAAATGATACTTGGAGCACATTGGATCTCTTACTGCCTTTTTGAAAGGCACATTTGAGATGTAAGTGTTGGTGCTGTACACAGCACAGGTCTGGTTGATTCAAATGGTCTGGTCTTGCTTGGTGGTGGCCCAATTCTGATCAGTAGAATTCTGATCCAGTATGTTTACTTAATACTGGATAGAACTCTGGTGGTTTTGTATGTAAACATCTTGTTAAATTATATCCCCGTACTATAGGATTTGACAGAAAGGCAGTGTAAGTGCATTAATAGCAGCAAAAAGGCTGCTCCAATACTGGAAGGAGCATTCTCCATATCCAATGTGAAGATACATCTATGCTGGCAGTGTACCCAAAAGCAACCTTTCATAGACAGCAGGAGGGAAAATTCTCTTATATGTGGGCTCCATACACAGACTTTTGTGTAGAAAGATGTTGTTGTTGTTGTTTAGTCATTTAGTCGTGTCCGACTCTCATGACCCAATGGACCAGAGCACGCCAGGCACTCCTGTTTTCCACTGCCTGCCACAGTTTGGTCAAACTCTTGTTGGTAGCTTCGAGAACACTGTCCAACCATCTCGTCCTCTGTCGTCCCCTTCTCCTTGTGCCCTCAATCTTTCCCAACATCAGGGTCTTTTCCAGGGAGTCTTCTCTTCTCATGAGGTGGCCAAAACTATTAATGATAATCAGGGGTTTTTCTATCTGTCTTATCTTTGTGGTTATATAAAGCAATGGAAAGTAGAAACAGCATGAGTAAAGAAACATACTGCCCATAAAAAGTCTTAAAAGGCCAAATGCTGGAGGTAAATGTCTTTAAGCTTGGGGCAGAGAAGCGGGAGCTTTGTTTTCTACCGCAGAACATCTCACTATCTACTTGAGTATTTGAAGGACAAATGAATCCCCTATAGAGAGAGAGTGTGTGTGTGTGTCTGTGTGCGTGCGTGCGCGTGTGCTATCAGGTGTACAACATCTCCAAGTCCTGACTATTTGACCCTTAGTCAAATCTGTCGCAGGCACGATATTGTGCCAGCAAACCACTACTGCAACGACAGTGCCTAAAAAGCTGACCCTTGAACACATTATTATTATTATTATTATTATTATTATTATTATTATTATTACTACTACTACTACTACTACTACTACTACAGTGGTACCTTAGGTTACATATGCTTCAGGTTACAGACTCCGCTAACCCAGAAATATTACCTTGGGTTAAGAACTTTCAGGATGAGAACAGAAATAGTGCAGCGGCCGCACAGCGGCAGCAGGAGGCCCCATTAGCTAAAGTGGTGCTTCAGGTTAAGAACAGTTTCAGGTTAAGAACAGACCTCTGGAATGAGTTAAGTACGTAACCAGAGGTACCACTGTAGTCCTATTGTAGCTGTGACTTGGCACAGAGAGTAGCACAATGCTTGCATTGGGAGAATATAGTGCTGGGCACTGACCACAGTGAAACCAGAAAGGATCCTAGGAAAAAAGAACAGGGAAATACACTCAGAAACACATCACATAAAAATGTCCCTAAATGAGAAACAACTTTATTGAGAAGTTCCTTTCTCAACTGTTTGATTGATAAATCTCTTTATGCTCTTGGCCTCAAGTCTTCAACGCTCTCGGGAACTGGCAAGCTAAAAAGAAAGCAGCACACTTCAGTCTGTAGAATTTATTATGAGCTAGATAAAAATGGCAGTGTTGCATGAAAAGGAAAGAATGCCTGCACACAAATGGGGAAAATTTTGGCTATAGTTACACCACCCATGACTCTTTATTTCCATTTCCATTATCGGGGAGTTTCACACGGTAGTTTAGAGTGAACTGAGTGCTGCTGCTCTTGTGTGAAAAGTTTTGTGCAGTGTCCACACAATTTCGACCTCACCAAAATGCTGTTGCATATCTGGATTTACTGTTTCAACCAAAAAAATAAAAATAAACCAGTAAGCAACCCCCCACTGCAGAAATGATAAATTGTGATTTAATGGGAGGGGGTGCAAACTATGGAATGGCATTTTGTCGAAGACAATGTCATGTGGACAACAAACTACCATTCGTTATTTGTAGTTTCTGAAATTCTGTATGGAGTATTACATGGCACCCAATCTCTGAGTGGTATGAGATCCCAGGGGTTTCAGACACTTACCCAGGATTCATGTTTCCTTTGGGAATGAGGCACAATGGAGACTGTGGTGCTTTTGTGATATATGGTTTATAACCTAGGCTTACAGTGGAGGGGTTCATAGCAAAAAGGTCTCGTTTCTCCCATAACCACAGCCTTGGGTTCAAACAGAAGACAAACGTTCTGTCTATTTCCCTGGCCTGCTGCTTTTTTGCTTCACTGCCACTCAACTCTGCCTTTTCCTTCTAATTAACCGTTGCAGAGTGAGTGGGTGGTACCCATTTCTATCTTGCACAGAACCCCTTTCCTTAGTTCTCTTAATAATGGCCCATCACCCAGGCATTTGCCTCATCAAGAAGATAGGCTGGCTTTTATTTTAACACTTGGTAGATTCAGGAGCTAGAAGGGTCTCGGCGTACAGCCTACTTCCCCAAACTCGTAACACTAGGAAGAGTCTTATATATCAGGCATGTCCAACCAGTTGATTTGTGATCTACTGGTCGCTCACGGTCCACCCCTGGTTGATCCTGGTGGTTTGTGTGATCCTGATCGATGTCCCCCCCCCAAAAAAAGAATGGGTAGATTCAATGGGTAGATCACTGCCAGGTTTTTTCTATAGTGGGAGTAGATCGAAGTCTCTTGGGAGTTGGACATGCCTGTTTTTATATATATATATATATATATATATATATATATATATATATATATATACACCTTTGTATATCCAAAACCTTATGATTTTCATGTTAGATGCATTGCAGCGGGTTGGACTTAGATGACCCTCATGGTCGCTTCCAAATCTACAATTCTATGATACTACCATCTGTGAGGAAGCAGGTGCTGACCAGAGAAGGGGCTTTTTTGGTGGTGCAACCGCTCCTACATATTGGGAATGCTTAGATCACCGTCAACAACTTTCCAGTTATAGAGAAAGACTCTGTTGTTGTTGTTTCAAAATGCCCTTTCCTCACCCGCTGGAGCTGGTTTTAATTAGCTCTTATTGATTTGATGTCGCCAGTTCCCTGTTGCACGATCAGGGATAACAAAAAACTTCACCGCCTTTTTATTTGCCCCCGACTTATCCTTTCAGCTTACGCTGAAAGCAGGCAACAAAATTTGCTGGGCAACCTACCCCTCCAAACTGACGTGGGAGCTTGGTGTGGGCTTGAGACTCTTAAAACCTCAGCGTCGTGGGTTCGAGCCCCATGTGGGGCAAAAGATTCCCGCATTTGCAGCGGGTTGGACTTGATGACCCTCCGGGTCCCTTCCCACCATTCTCGAGATTATTTTTTTCTGGCAAAGAAATGATACATGACGATATCCAGGTTCGGCAGCCTAAAATCATTTTTACGCGGGTTGGGGGGAGGGCTATATAAGGGCCTAATTTCTCCTCAGGCACGGGCTGCGCGCGTGGCGCAGAGCGGCGCGTCGGAAAGCCTTTTCGCGCAAGTAAAGCGGGGGAGGCAGGCAGGCAGGCCCACTGAGGTGTCCCGCCCTCGGCCTCTCGTGGGCGAGTCCCGCAGATACACGGCGGCTTCCCTCAGCCCCGCTCCGCTCGCTCCCCCCCTCCCCCCACGTCGCGGTGGTTCCTGCCCAACTCCTTGCCCCCTCGGCCCCAAGAAACCGCCACCCCGGGCCGCTGCGGAGAGGCTGCCGAGCGCTCCCAAGCCCCGCCTTCCACGCCCGCTGAATGGCCGGCGCGGCTGCCGCTCAGCCCAGGCCCCTTGCCGCCTGCCGGCCCCCCACGGACCGCGGGGATGGTGCTGGTGGGACAGGCGCGGAGGGAGCCTTTGGAAGCGAGGCGGCGGCGGCGCTGCTTGTGAGGGGCGCCTGAGAGACTTCGTTGAGGAGGCGGAGGCCGCCCGCCCTCCTCAGGTTTGGCTTAAGTTGTGGTTTTTTGGGGGGGTGGGGTGGGGAGCCTCCCTTTCCCCCTCTTCGGGGGAAGTCGAGAGACTTTTAGACGGTGCGGGGGAAGTCATGCCTCTTCCCTCCCTCTTCCCTCAAACTTTCGCCTCCTCTCTGCTCTTCCTTTGGCCCAGCAGGGAAGCTGCGGGAACTCCCAAGTTTTATATATATATATAAATTCCCTCGCTGCTGCTGCTGCTGGATGAACTTTCCTCTCTTTCTCTCTGCCTCTGAATCACTGTCTGGTCTCTCCGTGGTGGGGCATCAGGTGGGCGCCTCAGAAGTTAATGGCTGGGCGCCCACAGCAGCGCCTCTGAGCGCGCGAAGAGTGCCTTCGCCTCTCGTCGTCAGAACAAGCAGCTCTGCCCCACATCTGGGGGCGGGGGAGTGGGGAAACCTGGGGCAGTCAAGTTCTAGCCTCCCTTTTCAGACAGCTGATGGGGAGCTGGATGCCAGGGATAAATCGGGCAGCCCGCATGCCCTGCTGCTTAAAATGTGCATTAAAGGATGCTGGAGGTAAAGGTGGGAAACACAGTCAGAGGTTCAGGGTCTGCCTCCTGTGATGCCCCCCACATTATGGTAGCGTGAGGACTACTTGTGGTTAGGGGCATAGGAGCCATCTCCTAGGGGCCAAGGTCTTTTGGGCGCCCACCTAACATATTTTAAGCCCCCCCCCCCCGTGGATGGGCATTGCCTTTCAAATGGTGTGTGTGTTTACATTATGTGATTGAATATGCAGGGTGGGTCTTACCTGGCCCCTCAATATTTTATTCAAGTTGGCATCCCTGGCCAGGGGAAAGGCGCTCTGTACGTGCTTGGTGGTCTGTTTTTTAATTCTTTGTATATCCCAGAACCAAGTCCTGGGATGGATAAAACAGGTTGTTTCCTGACCCTGATTTCTGCCTGTTAAGCATACTGTTTTGTGGGCTTCATAGCTTTGAACCTTGTTTTTTCCACAATCGTCTGATTTTAACTTTTTTTAATATGGTTTTATATACAATTGTTGCGAATGGCTCTGATTTTCTCTTTAATGAATAGCAGTATGTAAATATTTTTAGGACTAAATCTCCTGTGCGGGAAGAGAGCAGAGACTAAAGTAGCACAGAAAGCCCTTAACATCACCATCTGCAGTTTACAGAGTCTTCACCCTGAAAACCCACCCCCGAGATTCTTCTGCTCCTCATGCTGGCCAAACTCCCAGAACTCTGAACTGTACTTGAGCTGGGAACATGGTCAATGATCTCTTGCTTTATGATAAGGGGAAAGCTGCAATTGCAGGGAAATTTAAAGGAGCCCAGTGCAAGGAATGATATGGCATACCCTTTTCATTGAGTCTCTATTGGGTAGTATATAAAAGTCTATAAAACATCACAGACTGCTTTACCAAAATCCAGATTTTTTTGGGGGGGGGATCTCTCAGGATCACACGATCAACCAGGATCGATCAGGGATGCCCCACGATCGACCGATAGATTGCGATCAATTCTAGTATATGAAAACAAAACAGTGCATTTAAGTGCCTGCAGTAGAAGTAGGTAATCACCACTTCTTTATCTTTCTATTACACATTTCCATGTATATGACAGAGTACTCAAGAGTCAGCAATAAGAAAAGTGTTAGCTAGTGGTATCTTAAGTTTCTGCATGGACAAATCCTTGCCATGAACTTCAGTGCCACAGTGTTAGACCACTGAGCAATCATCTGCATTTCATCTCACTACCTTATGGATTCAGCTAGCTTGCAGGTAGCAAATTAAAACTTCTACTTCCAGTTTTCTGTGTGGAATGCTAGAAATGCAACACTTCATTTTAAAGAGGTGTGTTTTAAATCATATTTTAATATCCCCTCATGTTAAAAGGATGTGTCTCTTGCTAAATGGGGGGGAAATGACCTACTATAATGAAAAGTTCTTCTATTTTCTGTTTGTTTACATTGTGTGTTGGGAGAGTATTTTGGGAAAAACCCTGACCTCACTGAAGTAATTGGAAGCTTTTCCTGCAATTTAAATAGGAACAAATTGTCACTCCCTTCTGGCTATAAACTTTCATTTATAGAGTTACTGACAGTTCCATTCCTGTTTCAGGTTGGTGGATCTTCAAGTCTGGATCTGCTTCCTTTGCATTCTGATGCCTTATATGATCAGTTAATGCATGTTTTTGCAAAATATTAGCCCACTGCATAATGCCACATGGTTTAATGTAAAATATGAAAATGAATTCCCGTATCAGTATCATGACAGCTAAACCATACCAATATATTCAAGCAGAAATAAAATATTTAATTCTTATATATATATATATCCTTGCAGCAAAAATAAAAAACTTAGCTGAAACAGATTTGTCAGAATTATTGTATCATGCCGTAACTTGTAACCTAATGTTTAAGGAACTTAAACTTAGAATCCTGTACAAGGGAGTAAGCCCTACATAATGTAATAAGACTTACCTCTGAGTAAGCATGCATAGGACTGCACTGTTGGTTTATAAAAAAAACTATTTAAAAAAGAAAAGGAGGGAAAATGTGTGTAGGTTCACAATGCTGAATCAGAACACTTAGCCCAGCCAAAGTGATGAACTCATTTATTTTCCCTTGAGGAATTGAACAAGAGACGGGAAGTCATTGACTCATAAATAAGATCATTCAGTGCAATTGTAAACAGCGTATATTGTGCCAGCAAATATTTCCATAATCCTTTGCTTTTTGGAAAACGCAAAGCAAATAATTTGCTGGAATTATAACTAACAAAACCCTCACAATAATAGGGTCAATTTCAAGCTTTATATGAGTGATATCATATTTGTATCTCAGTTAAATGCTTGAACACTGAAAAATTCTACCCTGTTTGTCATGTTCATATATTCACTGGGACATCTGCAGAAAGTTTATTCCAGGCATAGGCAAACTCGACCATCTAGATGTTTTGGGACTACAACTCCCATCATCCCTAGCTAACAGAACCAGTGGTCAGGGAAGATGGGAGTTGTAGTCCAAAACATCGGGCGGGGGGGGGCAAGTTTGCTTATGCCTGCTTTATTCCCACAAACTTCAATTTCCACCTATGTAGAAGCTCTCAAAAGCCAAAAACATTCTTGATACTATTTGTTGGTAAGTGGTACCAATTGTTTTTGGCAATTATCCTTGAGATCTTTAGAACTCAATTTTAAAAAGAAAACAATAAAAATGAAATTAACACAAAGAAAAACTCAGAAGGGAAAGAGGAAAGAGGAGATGATCCATCCAAATTGTATTGGCAAAAGTTGAACTGAAGTACTCTTACAGCAGAAGTGCTGTTAGGAGGGGATCCAAATCCCAGGTCCTTTGTACTGGGCCTCAAACCTCCTGCATCCCCATTTATTTTTTTTAATAATTAATATTTTACTTTGCTTGCAAGCAGGGGTGCCAACTTGAATAAATTAGGGGGGTCAGGTAAGCAGCCCTGCCCCACAGAATCGATCACATGATGCAGCACGCACACCATTTGAATGCCAAGGCCCATCAATTTTTGGGGCCCTGCCCCCCCTCAAATATTTTATGGGGGGCTGAAGGGACCTCAGCCCCTAGGAGTTGGCATCTATGCTTGCAAGATTTCTGGGTGTGCTGTAAAGTGCAATTCAAGTAAGACCCACAACCATCTTAATTTGATTGAAGACTTAAACTTTCATCTGTACATATGAATTACTGTACAGTCCTGTTTCAGAAGGTTTTTAAATGTTTGATGTTTTATTATGTTTTTATATGTGCTGGAAGCCACCCAGAGTGGCTGGGGCAACCCAGCCAGATGAGCGGGATATAAATAATAAAATTATTGTTATTATGACTAGCATATGCAAATATGTGTTAAGGGTCTGTGGTGTTATTTAGTTCCTAGCAGTGCCCCTGGTTACAGCCACGTGAAAGGTGGAAAGTAGAGCTTACGTTCCAAACTTTTGCTAGGCCTGATGCAGTACAGTGGTACCTCTACTTACGTTCACCTCCTGTTACGTATCCTTCGGGATATGTGAGCGGCAAACCCAGAAGTATTTTTCTGGGTTTCACCACGCGCACATGTGCAGGATGCGCTCTATGCACCGTGCGCATGTGCAGAAGCGGCATCTCGGGATACGCACAGCTCAGGATCCGACTGGAGCTCCGGAACAGATCCTGTGCGCAACTGGGGATACCACTGTAATGGAATTTTATTTTTATCAACCCGAACAGAAAAGAGCAAAAAAGAATTTTAAAGTGCAAAGCGTGTTTATGACCTTAGAAGTAAGACTAGCTAACTAACTTTTTTTTTACTAAAGACCCAAAATGCTTTAAATAGATAAATAACTTACAAGTTCTAAATAATCTAGAGTTAACCCTATAAGAGCTTTTGTTGGAAAATATTGAAAACTATTGTACATGTAAATAATGTGGTAGATAATTAAACATTCTTTCAGCCAATAGTTGTTTATCTTGATTGTCTTTTTCTCATTGGTTTCATGATAGAAACAAGTGATATCTGGCAAGCGTGATCCCTCCTTTAAAAGAGCCATAAAGATCTATTTTCCACCTTGGCTTTCAGTGGTTCACCAAGAAAATTGTCGTTCTATATTTACTTGAGAGTTTTAAAGCAGTTTGTAAACAGTTTCATGAGATTTTTTTTCTTTTGCTAAAAAGTGGTAAACATCCATTAAATAGGAGTGTGTTTGTAGTTTGGGGGGTTCATTTGCTTTCAGAGGAGACACAGGTACCTCAGCACAGAGTTAATTCCGTCAGCATAGGCTATTGGCTCAGCTACAACTCTATTTGGATAGTGATAATTTGTCAAAGCTTTTCTGTGGCTGTTATGGAGGTGAATTTTGTAATTTCATGTGTTTTTGTGTGAATGTATTGATATTATAAGGTATTTATGCTCATGTTTTTAAATATGCTGTAAGTTGCTTGGAGACCTTTGTGTAACTAGTCTAATAAGTAATAATAGAAACATTAATTAGTTAAACTGGATCTTTTAAAGTTGCAGTTTGGATTTGAAATGTCCAGAGTAATAAATGAGTGATATTTCCTAATCCATCTCTTGTCCGTGGAGCTTATCAGTTTGCAAAATGATTTTACGGGAAAGATTTGTACCTAGCCCCAACTCAATAAGTTGAGATCAAACACTGATATTACTGAAGTTGTTAAATTAAAATTGTAGTTCTAAACACACTGTATTTTTATGTTGTGAACCACCCTGAGATCTACAGATGAAGCGGGGTATACAAAATAAATAAATAAATAAATAAATAAATAAATAAATAATAATAATAATAATAATACTGGAGGGCAAACATTGAACTTGGTAGAACTTACCACAGAGTAAACATGTTTACTATGCTGCTTTTTATGATATATAGGAACACTTTCTGTATGTATATAAGAATGAAGAAACAATTATATGGAATATTAAATAGCTTGTTTTCCCCCTTCACAGCATAAATATGGCAGAGTTGCTAGAGTTTGAGGGAACTATAAACTGGAAAGAAAGATGCATAGCTCTAGAATCCCAGCTGATGAAATTTCGCCTCCAAGCAAGCAAAATTAGAGAGTTGTTAGCAGACAAGGTAGGTCTTAAACCGTCTTAATATAATAAAAGTTATTGTTTTTAAAGAACCTATAATTAAATGTTTATTGTGTGATCAGGTTTATCTGGCTGTGGTAATCATTAGACTTTTATTCAAGTGTCCTCTTATTTATATATTTATTCCTAAAGAAAATATATGTGTTTTTTAAAGAAGAAATACTGTTCTATATAGGAAGCAGGATTATGGTGGTGTACAGTCTCAGTCAAATTAAGAAGATTCAGGTGCGAAATTAGAATCCTACATGCATATCAGTTGCTGAATGAGGAACTGGTACACTTTCCAATGATCATTAGCATGTGTATGTATCTGAATGTGAATGCTTTCTTTCCACAATACATTTCTTTTAAGAATATGTTCATTTGAATACACAATCATATTCTGACACGACTCATCATGCTTACATTTTTCGTACAAGTAGAGCTGCATCTGACAGTAGACAGTTGAGCATTTTTTCTTGTTATGGACAATAACATTTCATTGTAAATGTGTGTGTGTGTGTGTTTTGAAGCTAAAATAAGTTTGCAAACCTTTAGCTATTAAGGATATTTGATTTGTATAGTAAGGGTGGTCTGCTGCTGTTCCAGTTGGCAGGGAATATAGGGGAGAACAGTGAGCAATGCAAAATCAGCAAAGTGCTGAAAATGTAATTAATTTCACATAAAGAACTGAAATAATATTTGAAATAAGAAAGGCCTCTTTATACTAGGGGTGCAGAGAAAGCTCATGAGTGCCTTCTATTTCTCATACAGACTAAACATGTTTGTTTAAGAAAGCTATAGGTAGAATATTCCCCATCCTTTTTTGCTGGCAGACCACAATATGATGCAAACAGAGAAAGACTTGTGTCTCCAAGGTGTAAAGGATGTGCCTGAACGAATCTACTCCCCTGACCTATCAAGCAAAACAAACAAGATAAGCTGCAGTATCTATTTTAGAATAATGTCTGAAGGCAAAACTATCACTGAGGAAATTTAATACAGGGATGCCTAACCTGTGGCCCCCTCCCAGCTACAACCAGCATGGTCAGTGGTTAGGGATGTTGGGAGTTGTAGTCCAGCAATATCTAGAAGGTTGCAGGTTAGCCACCCCTGATTTAATGTCTTATCAGCACAAGCACAGATGAGAAATAGTTGGTAAGAATTTCCTCAAAAACCACAACTATTAAACATGAGACAAATGTGGTATCTATACAATGTTGCCTTTTAAAGTTATCCTTAAAGAAATTCTCACTCGGCAGGTTCAGTCTTTTGTTTCTTTCTGAAGTCAGCACACATTAGATGATTAACAGCATGACCTTGCAGCATTTATGGGAGAGAATGTGGGAGTAGGAAGCAGACAAGGGAATACAGACCTTCAGTAGTGGAAACTGAATCCCCCCCCCCTTATGCCTAGTCAGGGTGTGCTTTATAAAAAGTTATATGCAAAGAAAGAGAATTTGTTGAAGATCTAAGCAGAAGTTGCTGTTGCTGCAAGTGGGAGAGGTCTTCATAGGAATTCAAAGAATGGTGTAGAAAGTACCTCTACTGTAACATACTTATGCTGTCCGTAGAGCTCAAGTGGAATTTATTTTATTACTGTTGAGTTTTCTGAATCTGCAAAGTATTGCAAAATAAATAAAGGGAAAACACCCTTCTCAGGGAAATGTCAGGAGTGTTTTTCTGTAAGCTGAGTGCAGTTGGCATTTTACAATGGAAAATACATTTCCTTTCCCTTTTCTACAACACATGTTTTTGTCACAGTTCACCTAATACACAAAGTACCAAAGTGACACTTATTTCCTCTATCAGGAGCTAGGGCATATTTGACCTTGGTGAAATCTGACCCAGCTCATTCACTATAGACTGTTATCAAGTGCTAAGGGGTCAAGGAAAACGAAGGGTTGGGGCATGATGAGGTTAAATACTACTATAGGATTAGGCCAGACTGTAGTCCAGTGGAACAGGCAAAGTGCCAAATTCATTTTTGGAGTTCAACTCCAGAGAGGCCACCCAAGAGAGAACACAGAAAAGAAATGAAGGAGGTGGGTGCAATGTGTGAAACTAAGAACAGGTAACAGAGCATTTTTAAATCTGTCTCTGGAACTTCAGTGTATATGCATTTCACACATAACAAACACACTCATGAAAGAATGGGAAGCTATTCTATGGGTTGCCAACATGCAGCCTTGGGAATGTGTCTAAGGGTGGATCTAGGAATTTACACCCACTCCACGTTCTCAGTTTGAATGTCAAAACACAGGATTAATTAAAGTGGGGTGCAGAAGGGAAGTTCAGTTGTACACTAAACAATTTGGTACAGTATGTAAAACATAAATCCTGATCCTAACCTTGACTGTTTTATTTTCCTAGCAGGAAGTTTGCCTAATTTGTTGATACTGCACACTGCCATTTTCATTTTTAAAAAAAAATATATATCTGTTTTCATCAGGTTAAACTCACTTACATTTGCCACAGGGGAAAGATACTTTCTGCCTCTTAGTCTTACACACATACAGTTTTCTTGCATACATCCATATCTGCTGAACCACCATTCCCCTTATCCCCTTTTTGGAGTTCAAAGAAGAATGGTAAGGCAGTTTCTATTAAATAACTCAAAGTTAACATTTCATTGCATAAATAGGGTCATGCCATTGTTGCTGACACTTCTGAGTCCATAGTTCTTGGATGTTGAAGTACTGGCCCAAAAGTCCTGAGGAAACTGGACCATTCCATGGGGTAGGTTCCCCCTTGTAAGCAATGGATTGAGCAATGAATTGAGCTTCACCATATGCTGGTTTAAATCTGTTCTTTCAGGTTTACTCTTAAAAGCTTATTTTGGACTTTCCAAAGTAGGATAAAAATACTGTTATATAAAATCAGTCAAATTTTGTTTCCTTGAGTTCAAGTACTCAACTTTTGAGATTATCAGCAATATATTTAAATATACTCAAAAAAGAAAAACATTTAATTAAATTATTTGATGGTGGTTCTTGGGAGAATCTGGGGGAAGGGGTACATTTTGTTTGAAATAATAAGTAAAAAAATCTGCAATATCTTCCTGATTCCCCCAGACCAAGAGCTGAAGACTCCTCTTTCCATTTCCTACCAATCGGAAAAGAAAAAGTATCTTCATAGCACAATAGTACAGAGGAAAGCAGGGAATGTCCTCATAGAACATTTATTTGGTCTCTTTTCCTACTAGAAAAGAGAATTGGGGACAAAAGTTTGCACCTGCTGTCCTTCCCCATGCACCCCTCTGCAGCTTAATACTGCATAGGTATACTGGGAAGATGGTAACTGTAGCAATGTTTTCAATTTTAAGCAGGAAACATCAGCAGAAAGGGTTAAATCTGTTTGAACCCCTCTGCAGCCTGCCCTATGTGTGGCGCTAGTACACGCTAAAATCGTGTGACAACAGACCTGTTCTAAGCAGGAACAATGGTTTCTGTTTGTATAATCTCAGAACAAGGTGATTTTGTAATCTGGTTGTATCAGCAATGAATTGTGTAGATAGACTTTTTCCTTCTGGGGTTCTTGTATGTGCCAGGATGGTTAAAAGAGAAGACATCTAGGAAGAAGTACATATGTACTCTAAAGCTGTTCTTGGAATGGCCTTTAGAAAAAATTATTTCTAGGACTATAGTCAGAGATGAAGATAATTTTCACACATGATATTTAAATCGGCTTTGTTTTAACTCCGCTTATAATGTGAACGTACATTGGGCAGTGTATTTTCTGTTTTTTTCTGAATTCCTTTCTGTGTTAACAGTATTTGTTATCTAACTGTTTAATTGTTTTAGATCTTTGTAAGACAATATTTGTAAGCCATCTCCAGCTCACTGGAAGCAGCATGCATTATCAACATACAGCTTGTGGACATGTATATGTCAAAAAAAAGCAAGGGAAAACATATTTAAATAAATAAGCAGAACAGGCAAGCCCCTGCCTTCAAGAAACCTATGGTCTAAATAATGGACATGAGTACTATTATAAAGAGACTGTCTCAACTTTCCTCCCACCTTTAAAAGAATTCTTCATAATTTCTTTTCCAACTTCTCTTACCTAGCATTTCTATGACCTTTGCCCCCTGGGGACAGCATGGCATTTGGGAAGAGTGTCTTTGGTATGAAGTATGACAGAAGTGCCATTTATGCATGTTTAAAACGATATATTTAGCTTCTTTTGTGGTTTTAGTATGTGTTCAATAACAGTTGTTTACTGAAGGATGGTTGTAAAAACAGGAAATGGTGAGGGGGTAATTTGGCATTTCTATCCTTATACCTTATGAAAACAAAACAAAACCCAGAACTGGTAAAGGGAAAGTGTTTGGTAAGTGGAGAAGAGAGGGAAGGAGGCTGGAAATATTTGTAGTATATTATTGCTAGCTATAGGAGAGTCTTGTGACTAAATTTGGAGAAAAAATGTTTGCTTAATAATTAGCTTGAAGAGTTGAACTTTGGCATGTTTGCCTCTGCTTTTTGGCAATCCATTTTGCATCTTTAATGCACATTGTTCAGAAACTTAAATAACTTTGAGACTTATGTTGTGTTAGCCATTTCAGTATAAAACCTCTGCTTGCACAACAATAGCTGAAGCATCATCCTGTGCCTGGCAAGTGTAGCAAAGCAGCTGAATAATTCTACCTCATTTGTCTATTTAAAGACTTGAAATAGCCTGATAACTTTTATAACTTGATACAAGAGGCCATGGGGCCTTCATTCACCTTAGTTTCCCTGCAAAGTCCCTTGCATGGTTTAGCATGGGCTTCTATACATAGCCATTAATCTGGTTGCCTGTAAAGAGAATTTCCTTTGAGTAACCAGGTAGAGAAGTTTTATAAAAATGGAGTTTTGTAAAATCCTAATAATAAAAAATCATAAAATCATAGAGTTGAAAGGGACCCAAGGGTCATCTAGTCCAACCCACTGCTCGAACCAGCAACCATCTAGTTAACATCCATGGACACTGACCCATTTGGGAATGATAGGAACACTGAAGAAGTTATTTACATATTAATGAAAAGATGCTAATTAATAAAAATGACTAAAGGCCAAAATGATTAATGTCATTATAGTTTATTGCTATATTTGTATAATGCAATAAATGTTAAATATTTGTTTAATTTAATAATATTGGGGTAAGGAGGAGGCTATTGTGTGATAAGGCTCCTACCTTTATCACTCACTAGAATGCATGATAGGAAAAAATAATATCACATTTTCATTAATGCAGATGAAGTGTTTAAAAATATTACCATTTGGTAAATTGGTTGTCTCTTTATTTACTGGCATAGACTATATTAAGGAATAATTCAAATACACAGTAGAGTGGGGCATATTTGTTGTTTTTGGAACTAGATGGACCGCAGAATTTTTGTTGATGCAGCTAATGACAGAAGGAGAAATAGCATCTCTTGACTTTCAGGACTGCAGAGTTTTAAGCCCAGCTGTTAGAAAGCACAAATTCTTTTAAAGTAAACTTGATCTGAAAATTATTGTTACAGAATAAACATGGAACCCTGTAGTGACGTGTTTGTAGAATCAATTTTGGAGTGCAATGTTATTTTAAAGGATCTTGGCAAAGAGAAGTAACACTGTATTGTGACATTAACTGGAGTGTCTGGTGTTTTCTGCTGGATCAAAACGGCTGGAATTTGATATATGATGGTAATTAATATGGCTCATTCTGAGAAATAGAATCATTCCAGTGAATTTTCAGTGCTTTTGCTGGGTTAATTGGCAAAAAAGAAAGGAATACATAAATATGTACAGTAGGTACTGGCACAGATCTGAGACTAAGATCCTGATAGAGCAGCTGCATATTGTAGAATGACAGCATTGGCTGTTGGAGGAAATTTGTGCCAATTTCACTCTTAAGCAAAAAGTAAATATTATATTGAACAGCCCCACACAGGACGTCTTCTGGAGATCATGTAATTTAAATACTCTGTTGGAATCTGAGTGGATGAAAAAAGATATCAGCCTTTGGGGAGTAAGGGAATAATGCACAATGGAAAATGGCAGTACTGTCGGAGAGCACAGTGTAGTATAAAGCAGAAGTTTTCTCAGTAAGAAAGCTTTTATCTTTTCTCTCTTTTTTGGTTTTTCCGTTTCACTGGTCTATGTATCAAAACTGAAGAACTGTAAAACTGCAGGTCTTCTAATTGCCTAAGCTTTTGTATTAATTTGTGATAACCTAATCTATCAGCAAACTTGGTTGACCTTATGAAGACACTGTTTAGGTATGAGTGTGTTCATGCTTGGCAGGAGAGAGTAACTACTAATGCTGGTAAAAACACCTGATGTATCCCAATGTTCACTTTCTCAATGGCAGAGGTACAGTCGTACCTTGGAAGTTGAACGGAGTCTGTTCCGGAAGTCTGTTCGACTTCCAAAATGTTCGGAAACCAAAGCGCGGCTTCTGGAAGCTCCTGCAGCCAATCGAAAGCCACACCAGACATTCAGCTTCCAAAAATCCTTTGAAAACCAGAACACTCGCTTCTGCGTTTTGATCGTTCGGTAGCCGATTTGTTTAGGAGCCAAGGCATTTGAGATCCAAGGTACGACTGTACTTTATACAAACTGGCAAGAAGAAGCTAAGGGTAGAGTACCTAGTAAATGTCAGGCGCTGTTGGAACTTCCTCTGGAGAACGTGGGAAGAATGCTAAAACCTTGAAGCTTCAGCACAAACCCTGACACCTGTCCTTAATTGAACCTTCCCTGCCAAATTCCTGTGTGCACAATAACTTGTCAAGAAGCTGTGGAGAAGGGCAAAGGGGGAATGAGGCTTTTCATTCCTTCACTCCCTATCTCAAGGGGACACACTCATGCGGTCAGGCAAAGAGATGGATATAGAGTCTGCTTTGCTTTGCTTTTCGCTTTGATTAATATGAAAGGAATTTGCTTCAGACTTTGTAGAAGCTGTGGTACATCCCAGTGCAGCAGAAGAGATATGTAACTATACTGACAACTGTCCTGACATTATATGTTGGCCATTGTGTTTGTCTAGTGGCCAGATTAAGGCCCATACATCTTTACTTATCAATTCAGAGCCACATGAGCTGTGAACTGCAGCTCCCTTAGAATCCCAGTGTACATTTGGAGTTTTGTGTCTTCCTGTGAAATCCATGTTTATAAGCTTTCTTGACTGCCTTCCATGAAAATGCACAATAATGATAAATATGTGATTTGTACTCTAGCTGAAGTAATATACAGTGGTACCTTGGTTTTTGAACGTCTCTGTTAACAAACGTTTCGGAATTCAAATGCTGTAAGCCTGGAAGTAAATGCTTCGGTTTTCGAACGCACCTCAGAAGTCTAACTGGAAACGCGGCTTCCATATTGAGTTTTCTGTATTGAGATTTCCGTTTTGAGACTTCTATTTTGAGTTTTCGGTTTTTGAACGTTTCAGAACTCGAACGGTCTTCTGGAATGGATTTCATTCGAAAACTGAGGTACTACTGTATTTGCAGGGACTAGCTACAGTTTCCTTATCTCTTAATTCTTCCCAGTCTTGGCATTTCTTAACCAGCTCTTACAATTCAACCCTTAGTAATTTGGCAGGAGCCAATTCTGACAACATTTCCCATTATTTAATGTATATCGAAATAGAAATATTGAAAAAGAGAAAGTTGATCTCAAGACCCTAGACTGACCATCATCTATTAAAGTATTGCAATCTTGCTTACCTAGTTGAGTCACCCAACTGTACTTACTGATATTACCAGGCTTATATATATATCTACCTTTTTTAGTTTAATGAAAAGTGTTCTTTATTTGGAGAAAATTGATAGCAAATATTTGAAGATCTGATTGAATGTAAGTCATAAACATAGACTAAAATATGATACAGTTTGTGGGATAAGTAGAAACAAAAATTCTTCTAAATAAAGTCTAAAGACTTTCAGCTGAACTCTGTGAAATAGTATAGAGTGTTCTACGGAAGAGACTGTAGGGAAGCAGATCGCCTTTGCTTTTGAACTATTTTTCCTTAAGGCATTAGATATTTATTCACATGTGGCTTTTCTCTGTTCATTGTTGGAACAAAAATAACTCACAGAATTGTTTGATTAGTGTCAGATGTAGAGTAGTAATTTCCTGAGTTTAGTTGTATGTTAAAAAATCTGACTCATTTTTGTGTCTTTAATGATGGTTTTACTAAGTATGATATATATGTAACCAGAGTTCCGAGTTTGGGCATTGGATGTCAATCAGCCAAAGGCCTGGTTGAAGAGGAACATTTTTGCCTGGCACCTAAAGGTGTATGGTGAAGGCACTAGCCGAACCTCCCCACAAATGGGGACTGCAGAAAAGGCCCGTTCTTGTGTTGCCATGCTCCAGACCTCTTGTGGAGGAGGCACAGAGCCTCAGAGGATGATCTTAGGATCTGGGTAGGTTCCTATTGAGAGAGGTGGTTGTTGATGTATTGTGGTCCTGAGCCGTTTAAGGCTTTATAGGTCAAAAGCAACACTTTAAATTGGCCCCAGCTACTAATTGGCAGCCAGTGCAGTTGAGCCAGGATCAGTGTAATATGCTCAAACCATCTTGCCCCGGTGAGCAACCTGGCTGCCGAATTCTGCACTATCTGAAGTTTCCATACTATCTTCAGAGACAGCCCTATGTATGACGCATTGCTGTAATCGAACCTAGAGGTTACCAGAGCATAGACAACAGTAGTTAGGCTGTGCCTGTCCAGATAGGGGCACCATTGGGCCACCAGCAGGAACTGGTGGAAGGCGCTCCGCACTGTGGAGGCCACCTGAGCCTCAAGTGGCAGCAAAAGATTCAGAAGTAAGTCCAAGCTGTGTACCCACTCCTAAATCTCCCAGCCATCGAGTCTATGGAACCGCCCACTAACAGTGCCTCCATTTTCAGTTTGCATCCAATCGATTACCAAGATAAGACAATAATCTAGCATATCCACTGCCTCACCTGCAGCTGTAAAAAAGAAACAGAGCTTTGTGTCATCAGCATATCATAGACAATGTACTCCAAAACTCCAGATAACCCCACACAGAGGTTTAATGTAGATGTTAAACAGCATAGGGAATAAAATTGAACCTTGAAGAACCCCACATTGAAGGTTCCGCAGGGCTAAAGAACACTCCCCAAGCTACACTCTCTGGAAACCAGAACTACCACAAAGCAGTGCAACCAACTCTTCTCTAACAGCCACTCCATATGGACACCATGATTGTTGGTATTGAAAGCCACTGAGAGGTTGAGGAGAATTAACAGGGACACATTTCTCTCCTGACACAGGTCATCATATAGGGTGACCAAAGCAGTTTCTGTGCCAGTTTCACCGGCCTAAAACGTGATTGAAATGGCTCTATAAAATCAGTTTCCTCCAAAAGTACCTGAATCTGTCTGAGATCACCTGCTCAAGAACCTTGCCCAAGAAAGGGAGATTAGAAACTGGCTGGTAGTTACTTAGATTTTCTGAATCCAGGGAGCATTTCTTGAGGAGTGATTTTACCACTGCCACCTTAAAGCAAGCAAGGACCACCCTGTCTTCCAAGGAAGCATGAATCACTTACGTCCCCTCTCTACTGGTTTTTATCAGCCAAGAGTCCAGAGCGCAAGTATTTGCCCTTGGCCACGTCCTTGAGCATTACTAGCTGAAACTCATTCAACACAACAAGACTAGACTGTGCTCTGGACACCCATGAGATCCATCTGCTATAACTGTGGAGTTAAGATCTCGGTGGAGGCAAGCAATTTTATCCTCAAAATGTTTTGCAAACAAGTGACAAAGGGCAGAATTCAAAGTAGACCTAAGGAGATTGCTGCATCAGCACAAGTGTTTCTGCTTGTCTGGTGAAATTAGCTCCCTCTCCCTCTGTACAGTACTCTAAGAGTTCTCCTGACCCCCCAGGCTGATTTGAGGAGGGTGTGGGGGAAGGAAGGAGGGAGCCCCATTGTGCTATTGGGACTTGTTCTGGCTCCTGCTAGCACAGCTATTAAGTTGAATCCTGCCCAAATGGTAGATCTCCAAACTGAATTAGCGAGGTAAAAATTTACAATAGAGAAGGAAGATTAGAAGGAGTAAGATTTGCTTTTTAAAGATTGAGAGAGGGTTAAGAAAAAGGTAGATAGTTTAGAAGTAGAGAAACATCAGGACAAGATCGTTGCAAGAGACTTGTGTAAGTGAAGACTAGGATGAAGAGGAAAAGTGCACTTAGAAATAAAACAAGAAAGCAAAATGAGAAACTGAAATAAATAAAAATGCACAAATAATTAATAATCAACCAGGAATAATAGCCAGTAGAAGATTTTTCTGTGGCCACCAACCCAGGAAAAAGTGAGCTGAGCAAGCCATGTGGATTTAAGTTTTAAAGCAGATAGGGAACCTTTCTTAATGTAAAGGATGTTCCCTCAGGGTAATCTCCCAAGGGCAACATACTGACATTGGCTGGGGCTGAAGCAAAAATGCGAGGACCATGCATTTCACTCTCTTTGCCACCCCTTTCTCTCTCTCTTTTCAGCTTCCTTTCTAGGCAGAGAAAGAGAGCCTTATCTTCCTCCCTGCTCACACCACTCCAGGGGTACTAGAGGAGGGACAGATATTTCTGTACCTATTCCAGCAGCTCATTTGGCTCCTGTGCGAGGTGGGGAGAAAGAGGCTTCCGTGTTCCCAGCATGGAAATAGTGAGGAATGAGGCCGAGAAGCAGAAGTCATGAGGCCAGACAGGAATGGGCTATGAGCCAGAATCAACCTGTGGACTGGTGGTTCTCCACCCAATTTTAAAATGTTATTATTACGTTGGGTGGCAGTAGTTAAGGACAGTCTGTAGTAAAACACCTGAACATCCTTCTTAGAGCTTTCAACAATTCCTCTTCCTAGTAGTTTTGTCAGCAAAAAAATACCCAACTTGAAACATTAGCCAGTTTCTATACTGACAGCTAAAATATCTGTTTTTGAGCATACAGTTAGAGCACCTTGTGCACTGCATGAATCTGAGAGTGTTCAAGTAAATGTCCAAGTTACAAGATCAGAGCTTAGATGCTGCCAGAAAGCTGTCCGATTTATCCATACTGTGAACTCATGCAAAACTACTTAACATACTTTCTTGACACAGTCAACTTTACAAGGAGCTACAATTTGGTATTGGCATTAATTTATTAACTAGCTGAGAGCTATTTTCTAAGTGCATGCTCCATTAACAATTCAACTTGGGGCTGATTTCAGTTTTATTCTTTTCTCCATCTTAAGCCCCAGACATGAATTTAGCTGGGTATATTTTTGCTGATCATAGTCACAAACATGCACTGGACTAGATGGCTAAATTTTTGCTGGTTTCTGAACTGGGATTTAGAACCACATGTTTAGGAATGTGACCCATGGTAAAAGTGCTGGTGGAAATTCTAAAATGAGGGGAACGGGGACACAAGATCCTGTGGCCCAGTTTGGCTCATTAAACTGAGGCGAGCATTTGCAGAATATAATGTCTGAATGCTGTTGGATAAACTGGAATAGCTACTGTCCAAATACTTCCCCTAAGACAGGTTCAAATACAAAAGATCAACACTGAGTTACATGCATGATATTTGCTTATCAGCTGGTATGCCAGCTTTAATGTTATTAACAGCCCAATCATATTTATGTCTATTAAGAAATAAGCCTCATTGAATTCATTATGACTCCCATCTAGATATGTATAAAATTACCCTGTTCAGTATAACATACAACACTTGCTTTTTACTTCAGTTCTCTTTGGAGTTACCTTTAGTCTCATTTATAGTGGGTTATGTGATACAAGCTATGAACCAAGAAATACCTCATTCAAATCTTAGCTTAGGTCAAGGCTAAGCTACAGGTGATACTAAAGATGCAATTCAGAAGCACATTGGGTTTTTTAAAAAAGTAGGTGCAGAGCCCTCTGATTTTTATCAATACCACAGTGCATAGGGATGGGACGTTTTATCCATCAATCCTGTTGTGACATTGCAATGCTCCCATTAGCTGGGGGAGGGGGAGCTTTTACTGACCCTAATCGGAGTTCTTCTCACCCCCAAGGCTACGAGTCATAGTGCTGTGTGTGGCGGGTGATTTTCTTCAGGATCCCAGCTAGGGAGGGTTAAACCTGCGCTCCCCATGTGCTAGACTTTATGAGAATCACCTTTCCTGGAGTTGCTATTACATTTTTTAAACCTTGCTAACCTTCCAAGTGATAGATTTGATCCTCAGTCATGAACTCTCTGGGTGGTCCAAGGTAGGCTGTTAACAATTAGGTCCACCCACCTTCGACTGCAATATGGCAATAATATTCGTCTACTTTTATAAGACTGTTGTATGGACCCTCAAATTAATGTATATGAATCTCTTTGATTCCTTAGAAAAAGTGCTATATATTATGACGAAGAAGAATACTTCCATTGATAGCAACCAAGGGAGCATGCATCTCATTTTTATTACTACTAAAATGTCTCTTTCCAGATGCAGCAACTTGAAAAGCAAGTGATTGATGCAGATCGACAAGCAGAAAAAGCTTTTCAGCAGGTATGTTTATAATGCAGAATTATGTACAGTAGCAACAATGTTCTGAATTTAACCTAATGTAACCTAATGTAAATTTATTTTACAGGCAACCCAACCCCCGTTCTGTCCCCTTCCGGGGCTGAAAACGACTCATGCATTGGTGGTGACACATCAATTGGATGAGTGCAAAATGGTCACCAGCTGCATTTATATTTTAAAATCATATTTTAACCCATTATTCAGTCAAGTTTTAATGGGCAATCAAAATCCTTTGCTGGCAGCAGCGGGGCTTAATAGATCAGTATAAGGGCCCACCACAGGCCCACCACTCGTATTTTACCATAGGAATACATCAGAAAGCTTTGATTGGAAATAGAGCCCTTTATGTCTACAAATTGCAAAACAACAGATTTGTGATCATCATATGTGATGGTGTGCACAATTTCCTACATGAACATGATATTTATATAGAAAATGCATCTAGTGTGAAGAAATCCTAGGTAGGAGTGGAGACAGTTCCATAAACTTGAGAGATTGCAAATTTGCTATGGACAGAAGCTTTGGTTCTTCAGATTTAATTAGAAACTGCTAGGACCGTTCCAGATTTATTTCCCTGACGAGGCTGAATTTAAATAGGAAGATAATATCAACTGAGCAGCATGAATCCCTCTTGGTATGCCTGCCTTGTAATGCTTTCATGGCCTAGCCTGAGTGCCTCTGCAAATATGCTAGCAATTTATAGATAACTGAGCCTTGACTTTTATCTTTAGCAGAGTTGTTAGGCATATTCAGCTTTTCCAACACTTGACCACATGCTCTATTATAAGCTATGTTTATACAAAAGGAGAAAAGGGTGTTTTAGGGCTTAAATTTATTTATTGTTCTTGTTTAAAATAGACATGCTCTGTGCCTGTAAATGTCTTTGTTGACCAATTAGTACAAGGTTGGCCCTAAAACTTTTTAACTCAATAAATTGGTAGTTTGCATTTAGCTTCTCTTCTGCATTCTGTCTTTTATAAACATTCATGCCCACACATGGTATAAAGTAGTCAGGGAAAAGTTCAAAATAGTCTTGAGCAGAACTGGTTAGAGGGGCATTCAAATGTTTTTGCCCAGCGAAACTCTCACCCCTTCCTTTTCTGCAATTTCCCCCATCTCTTTGCAAGAAAGTGAAAAAATGTGGGACTGCTTTCATTTGTTTCATGGAATTTACTTTTAAGTAATTCCCCCCGCCCCACCTATTATTTGAGAAGATCTCACAAATAATGCTTTGATTGAATTATCCATGCAACGGTTACCAGGGCACTGTTAAATATTTAGCCAAAAACATAATATAATAGTTTATGCAATTAATATTAGACATGTCACAGAAGCAGGACCTTCATAAACTACCCATGTGTATCTATGCTGGGGATCTTGTCTGTTGTATCGGTTTGGTCACTCCATCTCAGATGTTGCAAAGATACAAAATATTTTCAAAAAGTCAAAATGATCCATGGATTATACCCTGTTTCCCAACCTTGGGCCTCCAGCTGTTTTTGGACTACAATTCCCATCATCCCTTGCCACTGGTCTTGCTAGTCAGGGATGATGGGAGTTGTAGTTCAAAAACAGCTGGAGGCCCAAGGTTGGGAAACACTGGATTAGAGCACATTCTGTACAATATTTGGGACTGTTTCAATTTTTAGTTTTAGGACAATTAAGGGGACACTTGATAGAAGTTTGTGGAATTATTTAAAGGTTTTGGAGAAAGTAGACAGAAATAATTTTCTTCCTCTCTCACAGTACCAGAACTTGTGGTCATCCGGTGAATCCATTCACAGTAGATTCATGACAGACAAAAGAAATTCGTTTTTCACACAATGCATCATTAACTTATGGAATTTGCTGCCACAGCATGTAGTGATCGCTACTGGATTAGATGACTTTAAAGGGGGATTAGACAGATTCACTGAGAATAGATCTCTCAATGGCTATTAACTAAACTTTTGAAGATGTTTAGCTTTTGAAGATGTTTTGAATATTGCTGTAATCTGTTCTGTTACTCTCTTCTGTTACTTTTTAATGTAGTTTTATATTGCCTTTTGAATGTATGGTAACTTTTTATTTTGTTAGCTGCATTGATGGGTTTGATGTTAGCTGCATTGATGAAAAGTAGCATAGCAATAAACAAATAAACTAGGGTAACTAAGTGGAATGCCCCTGTTCAGAGGCAGAATGCATGCAATACTAGCAGAAGACTTCAAACTTTATGCCCTGCCTGCAGCGTTCTGTGAACAGCAGTGTCATGTTTGTGAAAAGCAGGGGATGGTCATTGTGAGAACAGAATGCTAGAACAAATTGGCCTGATCCAGCAGACTCATAACATTCTTATAATCCAGCTGTTCTGATTATTCATGGGAGTTCCTCCACTTTTTGCACTGGTTCTTACAGGACCCTGATTCAAAATTTTGGAATTTATGTTTGAGGAAATGGGCCAAGAAGAACCGTGGTTCTTCTGGCAGCTGAGTATATTAAACAGAACAAAATGAAATAGCAGAAGGTGGCTGTACAATTTTATTGTAAGGAATCTCTATGAAAACCACTGTGGAAATGCAATTTACAGTAAATAGTAGAGAAGCAAAGTAGATCTAAGCCCGTTTCGCAAAGTAAACAAATTTTGGAAACGAAGGTTAACTCATGTAGTAACAGAGAGTGTTGAGATTGTCCACACGTGTCATGGTTCACTGTTCCCCAACCAGGGAATCTTAGCAAGGGGCCATCACTGTCTGTGTATACATGCTGGTGTTTTGCAGGGGGAATGTGCATGCAGCTAAAGCAGCTCTGTTGAATTTTGTAATTGGTTAAGCACAGTGCAATGGCAGATGCTGGTCTCAGCTCACAAATGGCTTGAGCAAGCAGGCAACAATATTGGTGGACTAGACAATTTGACTCAGAAAACAATTTAACAAATTTCTATCTTAAAAGTAATCTGCTTTCTATTTTTTCAGGAATAGTTAAAACATTTTCTCTATGAGTTCAAAATAAATTGCATGCCTTAAATAATCCCCGCTAAACTTTTTAATAGTAATTATAAACACTGGTGTTCATTCATCATTGTATATACTGGTGATCCAGACTATTCTTGGGAGGCACTCTACTCAAAGAACTGTCCTGCTGATGGAAGTAGTGGGAGGTGATTTCTGCTTATTCCTCCTGCAATCCATGGTGCCCATCCAAAAAGTTGTCCCAGAAGGAAATAGTATCCTCCAGAACTGTGTGGGAAATAGACCTGGGGGCTGCAAAGGAAAGGGGGAATTACCAAAATTACCCTCCTTCCTCCAGCAGCTCAAGGTGGCATACATGGTTCTCTTCTTATTTTTATTTCTGTGGTGTAAACAGTTTTCATATACAGTATAGTGCTATGTTCTAACTTTTAGGTGCAAATTATGGAGGAGAAACTAAAAGCTGCTAATGTCCAAACCAGTGAGTCAGAGACAAGACTATATAAGAGATGTCAAGATCTGGAGACACTGGTGCAGGAGAAAGATGACATTATACATAATTTGGAAGAACAGCTTGCAGAACAGGTTGGAAATGATATGGCTGTCCCTCAGTTACCTACATTTATAATTTGTTGTATAACAGATAAGAACCAAAGTAGGGAAAAGAATCCATACCTTCTAGATTTTCTTCCACTGAAAGCCTTGTTGGAAAAAGTAATCAGATTCTGTAAAGATATCTATTCATATCTCAAATTTTGATCAGAAATGTAAATGTGGATGGCTATATTGCATGGCATGTGTCTGAGAAGGAGATTTTCAATGGGACCTTTTCTAGTTGTTTGGGCCCTTAAAGTTGTGTTTTTAAAAATTGTGTTGGGGACAAACTTTCTGCTTTCTTGAAACACTGTATTATGTTGATTCCTGGAGCAACTGTTCCTTTTTTGAGGAGTGGGGTGGAATTCTTAAAACTTCATAAAGCAGCTTCGCAGAAGATCAGACTTGAGCCTGCCAACATATATTTATGTGTTGCCATAATAGCACTGAGATCCAATCTAGTCCCAGCACAGCAGCAGCAGCCATAGTGTTGATGTACTGATGTCTTGTTCCTTCCCTATAAAACTTGTACAAGGGCAATTGATGCTTTCTCATTAGCTGGAGGAGAGACTGGGGTCACTTTTGTGGTTGAGGATCTGGATTTTTAGTGGAGGTATTGGTTTTTGTTGTTTCTACAAGAGTAGCTTTTTGTAAGGGGATGAGAGTTGTCGGCTGTTTTCGTAAGCATCAGATACTGCTTTAATTGCATAATGCCAATTGTTGGGTGGACAAAAAATGTTTCTTGGGGTCAAGAATGCAAGTTTCAAAAGAGCTGGGTCTGTCATTTTTTCAGAAGCAAATAAGAATACAAGAGGCAAAAATTATAGAAGAAAAAGCTGCCAAGATAAAAGAATGGGTGACTGTCAAGCTCCATGAGGTGAGTGCTGTGAGAAAAATGTATCAAAGATGAGCTGCAAACACTTGAAATCAATAGAAATGTATCAGTACAAGCAGGAAAAAATTAAATGCTTGAAAATGTAGCAGGCATTATATGGTTAAAGTTTTTTTCATTGTGAGGTTCACTGATACTCTGCCAACAAAATGGCAACTCAAAACTATGCACAGATGAAAATCTTAGTGGACTAATTCATGTTCCATTAGCACACAACTGCCATTTCCCAACTTATCTACTCACTAATAAAAATGAAAAAGTGAGTTATTAGCAGCTTTCCAGATAAGTCTACCAGTTTTACATATCAATGTAAAAATATTTACTAGTCCTTCTGGTCATTCACACATATGTTAATCATCTGTGGGACATAGGCAGCTTGAAAAGAGGATGTGCTATCCCAGATGCAGTACCGTAACTGCTTTTCTCCAAAGCATCAGAGAGGGGGAATTTAAAGATAATTAGGATTCCCCCTTTCTGTGCATTAGAAATAAGAAAATACTTTTGATTTAAGGTGGTTGATGATGAAGAGAATGGGTTGGTTTTAGTGCCTTTTTCTGTCTTAAGGTTTTGTGGCAACCATAACATGTAGAATTTTTCAAAATGAAGAAATAGGAACCTAGAAACTATAGAATTGTAGAGTTGGAAGGGTTCACAAGGGCCATCTAGTCTAACCTTCAATTCAAGAGTCTTTTGCCCAGTGTGGGGTTCCAACCTACAACCCTGAGATTAAGAGTCTCATGTTCTACCAACTGAGCTATTCCTTCACTAAATAAGCATTGAGATCAACAACTGCGATTCTAATAAACATTTAGATTACCGGTATATTGTTTTCAGATGTGGCAAAGATACACAAGTATGGTTTGAATATTACCAACCTACCTGAAGCAGTATTTTGAACTATTCATACATATAAGATAGGGGGAAATGGCTTTTCTCTGGATGCAATGTTTTTCAGTGTTTCTACTCATGAAAAGGAGCTTATGTCTATATGCTTTCAGCTAGAAGTGGAAAATCAGAACCTTCGCATGTTAAATCAAAACCAAACTGAAGAGATGAGGATATTGCAGACTAAATTGCAAGGTAGATGTGGAAGATTATCTGAAAACAGCTTTAAGTGTTATGTACTGTGTTTCATTATTAGAACATTAGCCAGCATGCCTTTACATTGAGTATGTAAGTATTTATAACAGGTTGTATTCTGTGCTAATGTTTGTGCCCTGGGGACAGAATTTTTATGGGTGGAAGTTGGATGAGGAATCCTTCCCCAACTCTGAGCCTTGGCTACTGTTGTGGGCCCCTTTCTTGAAATATTCTTTCCCGCTCACAAAATCAGTCCTTCCGCACGCGCAGAGAGAGGGGAAGAAACGTGTCCATGCACAACTCACACGCTGGATCCTTGGAATTCTTGCTCACTTTTTTCTCCCATTTGAGCCCAGGTCTGCTGCATTGGTAAGAGTGCTAGGCTGGCTGCAAGCACCCTGTGCATGGCAGAGGAGATGGGTGGATGGCCAGACACATGGTGTTGGTGGCGCCCCAGCCTGAGGAGGTGCCCATGCATGTCCCACCACTTCTCTGTGGCTCCATCTGGCAACAGCAGCAGTGCTGCATGGAGGTGCCTTGATGGCTTGACGATGGCCAGCACCTCCATCCTGTCCACAGCCAGCTTCCTCTGCCCATTGCCCTGAGCTTCAGTAGAGACGCTCCCACTCACTTCAGCACACTAGGGGACGCAATACCTTCTCTGCCCTGGGTGTTGGCAACCCATGCAACACTACTGGTGAGAATCACCTGCTACATATATTTCTCATGCCCACAATAGGAAAATATGAAGTTGGGACCTCTAGCTTCCTTTGCATTATTTATCCATTGCAGATTTCATTTTTAGGTAGATGCCACAATGGAATTAGATCACTTGTTTGTGCCATTTTCTAAAACCTAGACTTAAGATTCCTTCAGATGTTGTTTCTCTGCTTATATTCTAACCATCTGCACAGGAAGTATCTAGAAAATTGTTATATGTACATTTTGTAGTGTTGGAATTTTCAGATATGGATGAGTTGCTTGGATGATCATGAGACACAGCCACAATTTTTTGTGTGGCTTGGGAAACCCAGCCAGATAAATAAATTATTATTATTATTATTATTATTATTATTATTATTATTATTATTATTATTATTTGGTGGCCATGATTCATAAATCAGCCTTGAGACACTTATGTGAAAGGAAGTTTCAAATGGCATATATATATATATATATATATATATATATATATATATATATATCTGTATCAGTCCTTCCACTTGCATATACTCTTCTACTGATAACTGTGAAGACTCAGTAGAAAGGACAAATATGTTGCTGATGCTTAAAAGCAAGCTTGTAAATCAGAATTATGTAGTCTTTGTCTCTTCTGATCTGTAGCAATGCTTACAGTCATCAGATTGAGGGTTTAGCTGATTTAAAACCAAATGAAAAGATGTTGTAACATACATTTTCAAAACCAGTACAGGGATAAAAAGCTGCCTTATAGCAAGTTAGAAAGTGATAACAATGAGGATCCCTAGAAGTCAAAGCATAAACAATTACAAGACCTAGAATAATCTATATATCTTTATATAAACTACATCAATGAAGATACAGAAACACAAAACCAAATAATATAAATCTGAAGATAGGACATCAGTAGACAAAAATCTGTTTCAACTGTTTAGTCTTTTTTTAATTCAGTCTGTTTTCTCAGTTGTTCATGAAGAGTGTGATAACATTCAACTCATGAAGAGATATCCTGGTTCTTTTTGTGCCTTTCTGGCCAATAAAGGTTATTTTTTCTGTGCAGTTGTTTTTGTCTTGATGAATTGCTTTTTTGCCTTGATGAAAAACAGTTTTTTCCCTACAAGTGCATGTACAGTCTTTGAGTGAAATATTTTATGGTTCATCTTGGCTAAAGAATTCATCAGTGCAAACACAGCTGCTTAGAAAAATGAACCCTTATGGGCCAGAAAAGTACAAGAAGAACCTGGGTATCTTTTCAGGAGTTCAATGTTATCACTCTCTCCAAGGACAATTGAAAAAACAGACTGATTTTTTTTTTTTAAGGAAGACTGAGTTTACTGATGTGCCATCTTCAGATTTATATTATTTCTTTTTGTGTTTCTGTAGCTACACTGATGCAGTTTATTTTATTTGGAGAGAGAGAGAGAGAAATACAACCCCCTTTTTATATACAGTCATACCTCGGGTTGCACGATTTCAGGTTGTGCACCACGCCAAACACAGAAGTACCGGAACAGATTACTTCCGGGTTTCGGCCCTTGCGCATGCACAGAAGTGCTAAATCGTGCTTTGCGCATGCACAGAAGCACTGAATCGCGACCCACGCAGACGCGGCGCTGCGGGTTGTGGATGCTGCGGGTTGCGAACGTGCTTCCCGCACGGATCACGTTCGCAACCCGAGCGTCCACTATACTGGGTCTTGTAATTTTTATACCAGATTTGTCCCGTTAGTCTAGTCTTTCTATTCTCATTGGTAGCAGATCTCTGATCACATACTACCTGTTTCTTTCAATTAGAGATACCAGACATTGAATCTGGACCTTTTGCATTCAAAGCTCTACCACTGAGCTTTGGTTCCTCCTCAGAAGGGGTCAGTGTTATTTGCTGCTGAATTGCAGAAGGCCTTTTGACAGAAGGGGGGCTACTACAAGCCCAGTGTTGTTGTCTTGGTACAGGAGCCAAGAACTAATTTCATTGTATGTGTGGAGAATCAGATTCCTGTTCTCGGTTAGCAAGAACAAAAAATATTCCTCATAAATGATAGCTGTTCACCACTTCCCACTTTTTCCATAAATTTTGCTCATACAGTGGTACCTCGAGTTACAAATGCTTCAGATTACAAACTCTGCTCACCTGGAAGAGTTACCTCGAGTTGAGAACTTTGCCCCAGGATGAGAACGGAAATTGTGTGCCGGCAGCGCAGCAGCAGCAAGAGGCCCCATTAGCAAAAGCACGCCTCTAGTTAAAAACAATTTCAGGTTAAGAACAGACCTCCGGAACTAATTAAGTTTGTAACTAGAGGTACCACTGTATTATGGGTTTCTTTCTTTCCAAACTTTAGTCGATAGAAATATCAAAGAAAGAATTTCAGGTAAACATGGGTGCTAATATAAAAATTCTTGGATCTTACAGCATTCAAGATAAATAAGAAATTTTAGTATCTAACATCAGAATATATTGAATCTTGATATTTGAATTATTGCCGCACAGAACTTCAGGGGAAGAAATCTGTTCCTTCAGCACAAAAGCCTGGAGAAGGCCAACGACTGAGCAGTTTGACTTTTGGATGCTTCTTGAACCGAGCAAGAAGTCCTCAGCCAGTTCCGAAGCCCGATGATACAAGCAGCTCCTCATCAAAGCAAGCTGAACTAAATGAAGGCAATAGCAGTCTAGGTATTTGGGGCATAATTTTCAAAGTGACCAGTTCTTCAATCAGATTCAAACAGATTTACTTGGAAATAATTTACATTGATAACAGTGGGATTTTATTTCTAACTTTATTTCTAGGAGGGCTAGAGACTTACTTCTTTTTAAACGAAGCTCAGAGTCTGGGGCCTCCTGGGGGCGTGGGTTGGCGACCCTGGTTATCAAACTGCATCATAACAAGCAAGTCTGTTGACCAACTTTGGCCAGAAATGCCACCCTTTTAAAAACTACTTGCATGTTACAGAACTCATGAGTGAAAACACAGTCTAGATGTTTCCCATCAATTGAACAGGGATTGGGAAACTCAGGCCTGGAGCCAAATGCAGCCCTCCATGCCTCTCTATGTGGCCCTTAGAACTCTTCCCTGGCCACACATACAACTGGCCCTGCCTTGTGACCCGAGAGTGTTTTACCTGGCTGGAATGCTAACTGGTCTTGAGAGCGTTAAACTTTTGAAAATATAATTTAAGTTGAGGAAGAAACTGACACAGAAATTTATTTTTAATAAACTTCATAATTTTAAGCTTAGTCACCGTGTTCTGTTCATTGTAATATGTCATATAGTCTTTTACAAGGGCTGCATATTTTAATTTTCTGTCTTGACCAACAGTGTTCGTTTTATCAAAAATTTAAATGTGAACATTAGAACAGTTTCAGTCTTATCTACAAACTAGTTAACTTGGGGTCCTTGCATTTGAATAGGAATAACCTTCTTGTGTTTCAAATGTGCTAACACACTGATCACAAAACTTTATAATACCAGCAACTGAAAGCTTAGGATAGGATGAACTCATCTGGCACTTATATTGCAGGAGTGCTACTCTGGATTTGTCAAGTGCAATGATGTTGCTGCAAATGTTTTAGGTTTGAAATGTCACTTAGCTTATGCAGAAGTAGTGTGACCTGTTTGTAGCTTAGGTTGTAGGTTAAGAATAGTTTCTATTACACTTTCCTTCTGATCCTGTATACCTGGAAGTGAAAGCTGTTTATTTTAGTTGGTTCTTACTTGAGGAAAGTGTACTTAGGCTGACGTACACAACAGCAGTTCAAGGACTGGATAGTAGGGCTGCAGTGCAGAAGAGTCACAGCAGACAACTGGAGAAACTAGTAGAATGATCAGAGGAGGTATATTTCTCCGCCTTTTCATTGTTATCATCCCATCCTTCAGATTCTATAAAGAAACTCTGTATGACCAAAAAAAGTACTTAGGCTAGTTGCAAAACCCCAGACAGACCTTTCTTTGGGCTCACTTTTGAATTACTCACTGTGCTCTACATTTTCAACCCGCAGGTGAGAGCCATTTTTGAATGCTTCTCCACATACAAAATTAACTCCATGTACAAAATTAAACCCATTTCCTCTGGGAATAAGAGTCTAGCCTTGCCCTTCTCCATTTTTTCTATACTAGTTTTCTATGTGCAGGAAGTTTTGACAAAGCTAGTGGAGTATTAAAACCAGCATCTCAGTCTACAGCAGCCTTTCTCCATCTCCCCAGATATTGTTGAACTACAACTCCCATCACCCCTAGCTAGCAAGGCCAGAGCTCAGGGATGATGGGATTTGTAGTCCAACAACATTTGGGGACCCACAGGTTGAGAACCGCTGCTCTACAGGGATTTGGTCCACTTATTTGTAGATCTGACCATATCTTCTTAGAATGAAGCTGCCAGTGTTTCACATAATATTGTATACTATTTGTATACTGTATTTTTCCATGTATAAGACTAGGGTTTTTTTTACCCAAAAAAATAGGTTTGAAATTGGGGCTTGTCTTATACATGGGTAGTGCTGAGCGGTGTTTTCTTAATTTGGAGTCCCCCAAAATAGGGGGCGTCTTATACATGGGGGCGTCTTATACACGGAACTATACGGTAAGCTGTATATCACAATTATCTTGATTGAAAACAAAGGTGCATTTCAACTGATGAACACATTGGTTATAAATTACAACTTGCTGCCTTCATTAAAAGTAGTTTTTCCAAACATGTCGTTGTTACTGTTTTTCCAGAGAAAGAAGTCCAGGAAACATCTCTTCTTGGCCAAATGTATGGGAGTAATAGAGTTCTGAAACCTCTACAACATAGCTCTTGCATGCCAGAACAAAGGCAAGCAGTAAAGTCAAAAGACCTAGATAGTAATGTATCAAAGAACTCCTGCATTACAGTAAGTGACTGGAGCTCTGATGAGGAAGAAGGAGGCAAAGGAAGATCAAAATCTAGGTGCGTATCCACTGTTTCAAGTCACACATCTGAAGAAGGCACAGGCTATAGCAGAATTGGAAGTGAAATGTATTTGACAGCATCAGATGACAGCAGTTCTTTTTTGGAAGAAGAGAGCTTCCAAGCTCAGGGAAACATATGCAAAAAACTATATTCTTGGCAACAAGGGTCTCCATGGAAAAACCAGAACCATCTAGTTGGAAAGAGCAACTTGGAATCCTTCAGCGAAAAGAAGGATCATGATAGCTTTTCAGATGAACTGAATAAGAGGTTTCAGTCCCACAGGCTAGATTATTCATCCTCTTCCAGTGAGGCAAATACTCCAAGTCCAATTCTAACGCCAGCTCTAGCTCCTAAGCATCCAGCACTGATGCTGGCAGCAGGCTCTGTGTCTGGCAGACAACTTGATTCTCCATCTAATCTGCCGCCTCCAAAACTGAGGACTCCTAGCATCTTTACTTTAAGTGCAGCATTGGCAAAAAAACATTTCAGCCAGCCTCCTCTATGTTCGGACAAAATGTTTGGCAGAAACAGAAATGCTATAAGCATGATACGTCCTTTTAAGCCTCAGGAAACAGACATAGATCAAGTGGATGGGGAAAGCACAGAAGTTCTGGAGAAGATGGAGATTAGTTGTAATGAGGAATTGTTTACCTATGACTCCTGTGAGACTCAGTGTGCAGAAACCTTGGACTCTAATGATGCAAGGAAAACTACAAGCAGCAAGCCACCTACTCCTCCTCTGCATCGATTCCCCTCTTGGGTAAATGAAATCATAATATTCCAGCATGTTAATTTAACCAGATATGGTTCACATTCCCACTTTTTTTGGGGGGGGGGGGAATTATCCTCTAAATGTTGCTATCAACATTAAACGTGGGCATATGTTGCTTCGTTGAAAGCACATGTCATCTCTCTAGTCAGAATTGACCACATATGAAATAGTTACAAGTGTTAATTTTTCAGTGCAATAAATAAATAAATCTTGGTTTATACCGTATTTTTCGCCCTATAGGACGCACCGGCCCATAGGATGCACCTAGTTTTCAGGGGGGGAAATCAAGAAAAAAAATATTATCTCCCCCCCCCCCCGCAGTTCTGGGAGCAGTGGACAGGCTGCATGCAGCCTGTGCGCTACTCCAAGACCTTCTCCCTGCTTTTGTGGGAGGTGGTGGAATTCCCCCACCTCCCGCTAAAGCCCACAGGAGCCCAGCGTGACTCCTGCGGGCTTTTCGACCAGGAGGGAGAAGGGACTGAAACGGCCAGTCAGTCCCTTCTCCCTCCTCTAGGAAAAGCCCCCAAGAGTGGCGCGCTCTTTAAAGGGTTCACGGCTCCTGCGGGCTTTTCTAGGAGGTGGGGGAATCCCCCCCCTCGTAGAAAAGCCAGCAGAAGCCGCGGAGCCCCTTTAAAGAGCACGTGACTTTTGCCTGCTTTTGCGGGAGGTGGGGGAATTCCCCCATCTCCCGCAAAAGCCCACAGGAGGCTTGGAGAGCAGCGGGAAGGCGTCGCACGCCTTCCTGCTGCCCCCCATCCTCTGGGGCTAGCAATGGGGGAAGCGCTGCTTTCCCCACCGCCAGCCTCGAAGCTGGGTTGGAGAGTAGCGGGAAGGCGTCGCGCGCCTTCCTGCTGCCCCCCATCCTCTGGGGCTGGCGATGGGGAAAGTGCTGCATTCCCCACCGCCAGCCTCAAAGAGCAGACTTTCCTGGCTTCAGCGGAAGCAACGCGAAGCTTCCAGAGCGCAGGCTTCGGAGGCTTTGCGTTGCTATCGCTGAAGCCAAGGAGCCTGCATTCGCCCCATAAGACGCACACACATTTCCCCTTCATTTTTGGAAGGGAAAAAGTGCGTCTTATAGGGTGAAAAATACGGTACTTCAGAATATGTGAGAACAGATTAGAAGCTCGACTAGAATCAATACAAGTTCATGAAATTTGTCATCGACTTCAGTGGAACTAACAATAAAGTCTTTTAAAACCCTTCCTTTTCGTAACAGGTTATATAATTTAACCAGGACAAGAGAGAGGGCGGATGGAGTAGAACAGGAAGACATTAAGTTAAATATGACAGCACTATTAGATGAGTTGATTGAAGAGCCTTTACTAGGTTTTCCACTTTAACTTCTTACTTCTTATTATTTAATCAAGGGCTGGGGGTGGAAAGTTTGAATCCAGGCAGTTGTGCTGGGAGTGGGAAGTTAGTGTTTTCCATCTCATCTAGTATGGCCAGAGTGCGTGTGTAGGAAATGCAAAGATATATATTTACTGCCACTGACATGCACACTTTATAATTTCCTGTGTTTACCTTTCAGTTACTTTTTAATACTTAGAATATTGCTGTTTGCTGTGACTTACATAGGGAAAGTGATAGGGAGAGTTGAGGGAAAGAGTAGTACAGGTAGTTGTTACTAATGTATGCAGTTTGGTGGAAGGTGATCTTAAAAGTATGCATTTCTCTGAAAAAAAAAATCTCAGCTGTTCTAAACACATTTAGCTTCTGTCCTAAGCACATTTACTTAAACAAACAAGCATCCTGTTGACTTCAGGAACTATAATAGGTGCTTAGCAAATTATAGGTTAATTGAATTTTGATAGCAATATATAGTGGAAAACACATAAATGACTACTAAAGAGACCTTATGGGCAGTATCCAACTTATTCTATCTGTGCAAGGATTTCTGCTTGTTCAGTGGACCTTTCTCCCCCATGTGCCATTCTGGGGGTTTCTCCAGCCCTCCAGACCAAGATGGGGACAGCATTGGACACATATGGAGAGAGGAGAGGTGGGAAAGCTCCCTTAGGTAAATGGAAATCTTTACATAGATTGAACAAATCAGTTAGATACCATCCTAAAGCTTAACCGTAATTATTAAACAACATTAAAATATTACCATATGAAGAAATTGGTATCAAACGACAAATATTTCAGTAAAGAACAAATCATGTTGCTGATAATCAATATAAGCTTTGTTGTACTAGCCAAAGGCCATGACAAAACCATACAAACACTATCAGGAAAAGAAATATCTATATAACTATGTAACTGTATGTAAAAAGCCGAGCCACTGCCTGAACCATCAAAATCATAAAATCCTGCTAATAAGAAAAATGCAGCAATGTCTGAAAGAAATACATTTTATAAGGAATAGCTGCAAAAAATAGAGAACTAGAGCAGAAATATGCAAATAACAGATTATCAATTTTTGGCATCAGCTGTTAAAATGTTTCCTAATGTTGAAAAGAAACTTAATTCTGCTCCCATCTGAATTTAGTTGCAGTGGGTCATAGATTTAATGTGAATACAGCATAAAGTTATGGAAAGGCTTAATAAAATGTATTCTAAAAACCTCTGTTTGTATATCAGGAAAGCAGAATTTATGCTGTAGCCAAGTCAGGCTTACGCTTTTCTGAGGCCTTCAACATGGACTCTTTCAATAAAAGTAAGTGTGACAAAGCTGTTTGAGGATTGAAATCTTAAATTTATTTAACAGGTACATATTTTTCAACTCAGTGAGACTTACCTAGAGTAAACAGGATAAAAATCCTTTGCTTGCCTATTTGTGGAAATAAAAGGTCTCAAAAGAGTCCAAATCAGTCTTTGGAAAATATTTTGCTTCTTTAATTATATATATTAAGTTAGATCAAGCATGCTTCTTATATTCATGACCATTTACATTACTTTTTACTAGCTTTTAAAATTTGCTATAATTATCTCCTTTTCTTCGTTCTATTTAAAAATATTAACATATCAAAAATGCATAAATTTCATAGAATGCATTTTGTCCACATGTTCTTTTACCTTCTTAGAACTTGTACATCTGTATCTGACAGTCTGATTATTCGGCTATTACTTTATTCAATGAAAAATTGCCCTAAGTAATCCAGCGTTTTCAGAAAATATATATATATAAATTATTTTTTATTTCAGGTTCCACCTCTTCAGCTTCATATTCCTCATCAGGACTTTACACATCGCTAATATACAAGAATGTGACTACACCAGTCTATACCACTCTTAAAGGGGTAAGATTTTGATTTAAAAGTTGTATTTAGGGGATGAACTCTTGCGGTCCATTTCAAAAACATGACATTTCATACATTTCAGTGCAAAAAAAAAGTGCTTGAAAAGTTATTGGTACTGCTTTGGAATTGTTGTAGTGGGGATCCTACAGTCAGAATCCCAGGGTATGATGATTGGCTAGTAATTTTCCAGTAATCTTTTAGAATATGATGAGTGTTAAATTGTTAAATGAAAATGGCAAAATATTTAAGAGGTGGAACCTTCTGGTGGCATATTATTTCATGCACCAGATGTGAAACCTGAACATAACAGTAACATTTAAAATACAGTAGAGCCAGATATACCCATGGAAAGAAAGTGAATGCGAAGTACCAAATGTTGGATAACAATCTCCAATATTCCACTTAGCTGTGGCAGGGCTTTTATCTTCTGGTACATGAAGGTAGAAGCATAAGAGGAGAGACAAAGAGCCAGCCCACCAAACATTCCCATACCACAAAAATGTATTGGGTTGCTTCTTAATAATTTGGAATTGGGGCCCCATTTCTCCTTTGTACCGATTCCATAACCTTCTGAATTTCCTTTGTAAATTGAATTTTATTTTATTTTCATTAATTTTATTTTCATTATTAGAAAGCAACCCAAATCAGCAACAACCCTTTCTTAGATGACTCTTCTGGGTCTGAAGAAGAAGACAGTTCCCGATCCAGTTCTCGGACATCTGAATCAGACTCTCGAAGCAGAAGTGGCCCAGGGAGTCCACGGGCTATGAAACGAGGTGGGCATAAGGCATACGAATGTAGTACTTTTGAATCAGTATAAGTGTTCTAGGGGTTCTCCTGATAACTCCCAAGTCAGTGCATTTATGGAAAGGACAAACCACAGCTTGGATGTGGTAAGCCAGAGAAGCATTATAGAACATGACTATTGCAGTTCCTGTTTTTTTTAGAGAGCTGGGAACTAAAGAAGTTTTCCTGTTTCTGGAACATCTCCAACCTTTCTAATGGGAAAGTAATGTTACAGTAACAGTAAAGTTCATACAACTCACATTTGACACTGATTAAGCTCTAATAGTTTGCATCTTCCAGGCTAACAAGGATTGTTTGGTTGTTGGTTCAACCCTTGACAAGCAGGAAATATATTATTATTATCTGCTTTGCATCCAGGGGTCTCTCTGTCTTCAATGACCTCAGAAGGTGACTATGCTATTCCTCCTGATGCCTACTCAACAGACACAGATTATTCAGAACCTGAACAGAAATTGCCTAAAACCTGCTCATCATCTAGTGATAATGGGAAAAATGTGAGTAATGTACAGCCTCTTTTATTCCAGGGCCCTTGGTTCCTTAGGCTATATCTGCACAAGTGATATCCACACTTCTTAATACTTTCTTCCTACGTTTTTCTCTGAGGTTAAACCCGTGTAACCTCTCATTATACGTGTACATAATAGGCTACTTAGAGAAAGAGAGTGGACAGAGGAGCAATCAAAATACAATTGAAAACGGCAGTACACTGGCAATTTATGCCCATTTTAAAATTCCTGGACTTTCGAGATTTCACCCACCCACCCACAGATGTCTGTGAGACAAAAGAATACATCTGTAGGATTGCAAAATGCCTAGGAGTCTGATGTAAGATGTGGGAGGAATGGAAACAAAACACAAATTAGAGATTTGGTAGAGATGTGTGCACAATGAGGAACTGGAAATATATGAATTGTTCCAGTTAAAGCATATGTATGTGGGTTATATGTGTTTAATTCAAATTTAACTTTCTGAAGCAAAAGATAAACACTTACAATTTAGTTTTTATAAGTTATAAAGAGTCATCAAGAGGAGAAGCGGGAGGAGAATGAAACTGATAGATTAGGAGATGAGTGGCAAAGAGTAGAGAGAAGATGTGGCAGTGCTTATGCTAGCAGGCTATATTACCAAGGTGTTGATGGGTTCTTTCTTATGGACAATTAAGCTTTTCCGTGCATCTGGCTTATTAACTCACACCAGTAAGACTTGCAGATCAATCAAGTTTTACATTACAGCTAGTTGTATAGCTAAGGGAAATAAAATAAATCATAATTACCCTTCAACACATTAAAAAATATCTTTTAAATTATAGGAGCCATTGGAAAAATCAGGATATTTGTTAAAAATGGGTGGTAAAGTAAAGACTTGGAAACGACGGTGGTTTGTACTCAAAGGAGGTGAATTGCTGTACTACAAATCTCCGGTAAGCAAGTGCTTTATTGTATTGTGCTTATAGTATTATGAGTTTGAATGCATCAAATGCTGCAAATCAACCTACCATTGGGCATCTATTGGTTGCGGACCTTATGACAGAAGAGCAGTTGATCACTGGAGATCTCTCTTCAAAAGGGGGAGGGAAAGAACATGTTGTAGCAAGTTTAAATTTGGAGACTTCCCCTTGTGTTACCCATCTGATCTAAGTAAGCCAGCTTTAGCCGTGTTGGAAAGGACACAGAAGTCCACCACATCCTCAGTTTTAGTGTGTGCTTCCAAAAGCCCCAGAGTGCATTAGGAGCCTGGCCATAGCCACAGCCTTCCTGGGGACAACTCATATGCCACTGTTGTAATTCCTGTGTTGACAGTGGCAGAGGTTTTCAACCTTTATGAGTCCACGGCTCCCTTGACCAACTACATTGTTTCTGCAGCACCCCTGTGGGGTTGAGGAGCCCAGTTATGTCACCCCTTGCCTGCAGAGCTGGCAGTGTCTCACCCTTTTTCGAACACCTTCCCTTGTGAAGTGTTTCCTCAGCCTCCACTCCTCGAGCGTCCTCCGGGCAGCCGCTGCTGCTACCCCTGGTCTCTGAGCTGCCCCCCACCCCAAAGAGAGGTGCCACTTTACGTTGCCCTACAGGGACCTGGGACTTGTCTGTCCTTTCCCAGCAAGGGCTGGCAAAGTAGTTGGCTGGGCTCCTTTGCCCGCTTGCTTACTCCGAGGCAACCTCAGCTCCTGGCAACCAGCACCCCCTGACCAGCCCCAGAGCATCATTTATGTGCTGAGCTTGTAGCCAGGGTTGCTGCAACAAACAGCTGTGCAAGCCTTTGGGGGGAAAAAACGCAAGAAGGCATCAGAGGAGGGAGGAGAGGAAAGAGGGACAGAAACCATGGTGCACTGGTGGAAAACCACTAGACTATGGTTATCTTTATGGGAACAAACCTAGGTGATTCTTTCATTCATGTGCTTCCTATTCCCTCTACTTTGTTGTTACTTCCAAACCCTAAACTGTGGTTAACCTATGTTCTCTTGAAACAAGCCAGCTTCGTAAGTCAATATTTGAATTTGGTTTCAGTAAACCACAGTTTGTCCAAAGTTGCAAAGAACAGGGCAAAAGCTTCCAGTCTCCTCTTTGCACAAGATCTGGTGTCTCCAAGGTTTTGGCCCTACCCAATGACACCAAAAAACCAACATGGGACTGTTTTGCCCATGCAGGCCCCTTCTCCTACTGACCAGATGTTTCTGAGCTATGGCCTTTCCCTGATGACCTGAAAGTTTCTGTTCTCAAAAAGAGAATTTCAAAAGGAGATTCCAGTGTACAACTGATGCATCAGAACTTGTCAAGAAATTTGATTCTGTCTGTTTGGGCCTTCATTACATATCTTTAGGCACCAGGCAAAAATGTTTCTCTATAACTAGATCTTTGGCTGATTAAACAATTTATGGCCTTTTAAATGTGTCGGAAATCAAGCCTTTATCGGGAGAAACTGGCAACTCTCCCAGGCACCCAGCTTGGTCTCCTGTTGACGTCCCTGGCTGCATTCCCCAGCAGGATCCAGGCTAGGTCTCGATAGGCGATTCTTCCCAAACGTGGGAAGAACACACCCACTCCCTCCTGCTCCCCCGGCAGGGAAAAGGAGATAGACAGAAACGTATTTACATGCTTTTATTTCTGTCTTTGCAGCATTACAGAAAACATGTCTGTTCTCTTCAAACTCCAGCAGTCAAGTGACAAAAACTTCCTGTACTTCCTGTACAAGAGCAAGAGCTCATATTACACTCTGAGCTAATTCCAGTGCATTGCCCTGTGAACTGACTGTCCCACTGTTTCCCACGGACAGTCCCAACATTCCCATCATGTTTTGTTTCCAAGCTAGCAGTTTGCAGCTGCATTACATCCATATCGTAACATACTCCCCCATATGAATCAATGTGCGCTGCGAACAAAGCTTGATCCAGAGAAGAAAACAAACAGTTGTTACACATATAACAATCCCCTGTTGTTTCAGTTCCACCCTTGGAACTACCCGCCACTGGTTTCCCCAGTGTACCTCTCTGGTTGTCTGACTTCCAAGGAATGAGTTCTTCTGTATTACCTTGGTTAAGGAATGTAGTGTTATGCTTAGCAACTCCCTGTTGTGTCTTTGTCTCTGACTTGGACACATCTTTAACCTGTCTTGAGTTGTTAACAATAGTAACACATGCAATAGCTGAGTTAGCAAACTGTTTAGAATACCTCTTGGGTGGTACGCCCTTTGTAATTCTCTCAGACCTGTGTATGAGGTGCTGATCCTCTCTGCTGACTGGCTCATCCTTTGGACTCTTTGGAGAACCAGTTCCAACAGTAAACAGTGGTTCATCCTTCACTTGTGAAGTTCTAGCTATTGTGTAAGATTTCCTCTCAATGACTGTGTCAACGGAGCTCTTTGAGCTATCTGTGTCACTCTCAGTACCACTATAATCAGCAAAATCAGAATCATCATCTGAATTGTCCTCAGTGGGAAATGTGTGAACAATTACTCTCTCCTGTTCAGGAGTACTCTCTAGAAATTTTGTAAGAATCACCTGACCAGATTCAGACAAAATTACTCTGTAGAGACCCTTTTCATAACCTACAAAAATGCCTCTGGCATTCTTTACTCCACCTGAAGCTTCAGTTTTCACATGAGATCCAAAAACCTTAAAATGGGCAACAGAAGGTTTTCTATGGAATAGCCTTTCAAAAGAACTTCCCAAACCTTTTGAAACCTTTCTCAGCCAAGTGTAACAATAACACGATAAAAGATTCAGCCCAATACTCATGTGGCAAATGTGAACTCAGCAATTGCGCCTTCATCCCATTCTGCAGTTCTTTGTTTGTCTTACACAGACACTTTTGTTCCATGCACCTGCAGAAACAGCAACCTTGTGCTTAATCCCTTCCTTATCCAGGAAATCCTGAAAATCCTGTAAAAGAAAAACTGGCTTTTCATCTGTGAAAAGACAATCAATGTTAGCAACATGAACACTTTTAACCTTATCACAAAACTCTTTAAACCTTTCTAAGGCTTCTTTTGGACTCTGCAATATGTATATCCACACATAATGAGAAAAATAATCCACACAAACAAGATAGTATCTTGTATTGCCTTTAGATGGTGCTAGAGGACCAATCACATCAGCATACACTCGCTGAAAAGCATTGGTAACTTTCGTCGTCTTCTGGACGTCCTTCGTCACACTTGCAAGAGAAATAATGTTAGACTCAGATGCATTACAATTTTTGCAATCACTTTGATCAATAGTCAACAAATACAGTCCATCTTTCTCTCTGGCAGAAAGATACAACTCTCCATCTTTGAAGATTTTGCAGCTTTTCTTATCATAGGACAAGACCAGTCCTTTCTTTGTGATCTGCGAAACACTCAGCAGATTGAACTTCAAATCAGGAATCAAATACACATTGTTAATAGTCAAGTTCAGACTTTTAAGATACACAGTTCCAAACCCTGTCGCTTGGATCTCCTGACCATTGGCCTGTTTCACAGTGAAGCTTTGCTTCTCAAACATAGAAAACAGTTCTCGGCGCGATGTCATGTGCTGCGTGCAGCCTGTGTTCAAAACAAAAGCGTTTTCCACTGAAAATGTGGCTTTTGTTGACAGCAATGCCTTAGCTGGTTTCTCCTGGGACTTGGTACAACTTTTGCCTGACACCTCAGGCTTTGCAGAGCTCCTCTTAGCTCCTTCCTGTTGACATGGCTTCTTACAGTTGCGCTGAAGATGGCCAGTCTGTCCACAATTGTAACAACGGACAACGTTCAAAGCAACAGCCTGTTCTGCACTAGCAATAGCAGTGGGGGTGCCAGAACTCCGAGCTTCTCTCCCCCTGTCAGCGACATCTATTGCAGCAAGTCTGTCTCTCTCATTCAAAACCACGGAACAAATTCTCTCCACCGTAAGGAGGAATAAGTCATCAGACTCACACACACATCTAGAGGTGTGTCTATTCTTCCTGACTCAACAGCTAAATCCAGAGCAGATTCTTCATTACAGAATGTGGTCAAATCAGGGTGGAGCATTCCACTGCACAACATGCATTTGGTGGCATATGCTAATCAATGTTATGTTTTAGACAACTCGTCATGGAACAGCTGAAAGTTCCCAGACATAAATTGTCCTGTGGCTAGATTAGTATCTCTGCATCCAAAGGACGGGGATGCTCAGTTTGAGACCCCACAGAACACAAGTTGGATCTGGAGCTAAAGCATATTCATAAGTCAAATGCATTATCTATTAGAGTTTCATGTGTGGTTTCTAGATTCAGGTAGATTCTGTTTTCAATAGACATCTTGTTGTGGCTGGAGGATCTTCTAGATGAGCCGCAACAAGAATTAAGATAACATAAGATGCTGACATTCTTGCAGAACATTTCTGAAAATTTCCAGGGCAACAGCATTTGTAGCTGATGCCACAATGAGTTCTCAGCCAGGCTCTGGCTGTGCCATTGGGAGATATACAGTACGTGGCTTCACAGCTTGTCTTCTTAGCCCTTTGTTGGAGGAAAACCTTTTGGTGAGGAGGCATTGAAGTAGACAAGAAGGCCATGTTTTCAGTGAAGAAAGAGGGAAGCTGGCCCTTTTCATGTTTCTTCTATCCCTAGCAGTCCTTTCATCCCATCAGATCAATTGAAAGAGGGGAAAATCATCTGTCTCATTTTTCTCATTTTTTTTCTCCTACAGAGTGATGTAATACGTAAACCCCAAGGTCAGATTGAACTAAATGCATCCAGCCGTATTGTAAGAGGTGATGGAAAGCAAACAGTTCAGGTACTTCATTAACTTCCTATAATGAAAGAATTTGGCCTTCTCTGACCACACAGGCAGAGGGACAAACCCCTTCTTAGTGACATTTTACTAGTCTTGCACAATGAATTTTCAGTGGATCTCAGAGCACTTCCACTCAGCCGTTTATTGACTAGGTGCTGCTCATGCATAGAAGTTTTTTTTGCAGCTTCTGCATAATGTCATCCTCATCAGAATACCACCCCATTCACTCTTCCTCATTAAATCCAGATTTACTGTTTCTGCAGGGGTTTTTTCATTACTGGATTTTCCATGAAAATTGTAAATCCAGATTAAAAAGGAAAATAATATTGGATAGCATTTTAATGAAGACAAAGTTGTGTAGCCATTGAGGAAACTCGCAGGCATGTGAAGCACTGAGTCCACAGTTAACTGCTCCAGGTGTCTCCAGAAGTGAATTAGGAAGCTCCTGTTGGAGTAAAGCATCAAGTAGAAATTTTGAAGGAACTTTTAAAAACTTCTGATAAGATTTACAACATTTTTCAGGAGGCTTTGATATGCCTGGAATGGAAACTGAATGATCCTTTAAGAATTTACTCTGAGAATTTTTAAATATCTGTTGATGACTTGTAAAGAAATATTTGTTCAATTAAAATACTTAATAGCCTCCCCCCCCCCAGTATAACTAGCTTAACTTCAAACTCTGTTTATTACATACTTGATGTTTAAATGTAGGTACCAGTAAAATATGGTTATGATGATTTGTATTACCACAGTTCAAGGTTATTTCTTCCATCACTTTGCAGCTGACTACTGAAAAACGAACCTATTACTTGACTGCAGATTCCCCAAACATATTAGAAGAATGGATCAAAGTACTGCAGAATGTTCTTAAAGTACAGGCTGCAAGTCCACTTTTCATTCAACCAGATGTCAAACCTGCCATGAAAGGCTTGCTTACCAAGGTAGAAATCCTTATTCTCCAGTACCATCAGCTTTGCTTTTGTAAATTAGCAAATTCTTTGCAGATAGAATTAAGAGATGAAGGTGAATTTCAGAAATATAGCAACTCCCCAATTCACAGCCCAAACCTTTTCTAAATTTGAGTACAATGAGTTAGCCACTGCTGGTCAGTACCCTCCAAACAACCTTACTTTTGCAAGGGGTGGAGGTCTGATGGTGGAAAGGGCTTGTTGGGGACAGTAAAGGCTTTGTCGGTTTATTCTTGTACTTGGAAACTCCTGAGCATGCTCAGAAGCGTTATTTCCTGCAAAGGTACATGGGGCTTGTAATTTCCTGTCTCCTGGCCCAGTTCATTGAATTGGAAGCCAAAGGAAATTAAAATATTTTTGCACAACCTGTTAACTTGAGGTTAAAGTTTGCTTGGGCAAGGACAGCTGGGAGCATTCTTCTCAAGGCTGGGTTTTTGTTCTTCCCTAGAAAAGCTCACTATGTTCCTGGGCTTTTTCTGAGAATTCCCAGGGGCAAACTAGATGTAACATGAAACACCTCTTTTGTATTTAAAAAAATACAAATAATATAAGCTTGAGGAACTGGCAGTTGTGATCAGAGCAGGCATAAAGGGGAAATTTAATCATTTTCTCTCCACTGCAATCGTCTGAATCTGAAATTTGCTTTGTGGAGAAACCATTCCAACATTTCTATCATTGAAAATGGTCCCTTGTGTATTTAAAATAAAGTAAAGGAATGTAAGGGACGGGTGGTGCTGTGGTTAAACCACAGAGCCTAGGACTTGCTGATCAGAAGGTCGGCGGTTTGAATCCCCATGATGGGGTGAGCTCCCAATGCTCGGTTCCTGCTCCTGCCAACCTAGCAGTTCAAAAGCATGTCAAAGTGCAAGTAGATAAATAGGTACCGCTCTGGCGGGAAGGTAAACAGCGTTTCCGTGTGCTCCTCTGGTTTGCCAGAAGCAGCTTAGTCATGCTGGCCACATGACCCGGAAGCTGTACGCCGGCTCTCTCAGCCAATAAAGCGAGATAAGCGCCACAACCCCAGAGTCAGCCACGACGGGATCTAATGGTCAGGAGTCCCTTTACCTTTACCTTTAAAGGAATGTATAGGTTCATACTCAGTACATACTAGGCATTCTTCAATTTATTCACTTGCAGGTGAAACATGGTTATTCCAAGAGAGTGTGGTGTATGCTGGTTGGGAAAACCTTGTATTATTTCCGCAGCCAAGAAGACAAGGTATGTCTTTTTAACCTATTAAGGTATTAGAATTCATTTCTACTTACTTGTGACTTCAAGGTCGGAAGTCCTAGGTCATTTCTTAGTTCTCTTGAGACTGTGTGAGTAGGTACAAAGGGGTAATTTCACAAATTCAGCATTTGTTATTGGAAAACAAAACTTGAACCTGTAATGTTGGATGAAGGAAACATTCGTAGGTAGGAAATGTGTGTATATTATTGCTAGGACAGTGGCAACAAGAATGCTAAACTGGGTCTATCCCCTACATGCACATATACACACACAACTTAGTATGATGTTTGTCAGTTTTTCTACCAGTATGCTTTTCTCATTTACCTTACCTGATGTCTTTGCTTCTAGTTTCCTTTAGGCCAGATAAAACTCTGGGAGGCTAAAGTTGAAGAAGTTGACCGGTCCTGTGATTCAGATGAAGATTATGAGGCCAGTGGCCGTAGCCTGTTATCAACACACTATACAATTGTCACCCACCCTAAAGAACAAGGTCCCACTTACCTTCTTATAGGATCCAAGCATGAGAAGGTAGCAAATGGTTTATAATGTCTAGTCAATTTTAATAGTGAACATAGAATAATGTTTATCAAAGGGAAAAGTAAGTGGCACTGTGCAGATTCAGACATAATGCTAAAATTTAATTGAGTGTTAAAAGGAGGCGCTGAAGTGAGCCTCAGGATTCTTTAGTTCCCCTTTACCCTCAGAAGCTGAGGGTGTGTGTGGAATATTGACATCTTTCAGTTTAAGTATTTATTGTATGGTCTGTAGATTGCTATACAGCTATATGGTATTCATCATGTGGGTGTGTATGCTGGAAGCAAAGCAAATTGGAGAATTTTAGTAATATTTTGATTACGTTGGGATGTAGAATGGGTTTTTATACATAACAAAAACGGTTTTTTAAATTCAAAATGTGGTATTCTACTAAATTATACTCAGAGTAAACCTACTGCATTAATTTCAGTGGGCCTCTTCTCAGTAAAACTTTGTTGAATACCACCCAAACTTATGTTTGGGAGTAGATTGATCTACAAGGGTGTGGTTTTTGCTTATACCAGACTGTTCTAGGTAATTAATAAATAAAAGCTAAAACTAATTTATGAAATGTTTTATTTTCTAGGACACTTGGCTCTATCACTTGACAGTTGCTGCTGGAAGCACAAATATAAATGTTGGGACAGAGTTTGAACAGCTTGTCTGCAAGTTGTTAAATATCGAAGGTGAACCCAGTAAGTCAATTTCTTTTATTGCAAATTAGTTCGTATATTATATGACTATATAGTTGTTCCAAACTTGGCAAAGAAGAAAATAAGCTATTATTCCAGACATTTTTAAAAATTGGAAATACAATGCCATCTTGTAGTTTTCAAAAAGCTCACATAGGACTTTTTCTTCCGGGTAGAAGAGGCTGCCCCAGCAGTCCTTGTCTATTGCATGAGGTTGCGTGTTCGAATCCTGTATGGGGCAGCTGCATATTCCTGCATTGCAGGCAGTGGACTAGACAATCCTCAGGATCCCTTCCAACTCTACAATTCTATAATTCTACGAGTTGGGCAACCTGTGGCTCTCAGTCTAATTTCCCACAGATGGGGGAGCCCAGAGGGAGAGAAGAGCAGGAGGGGAGGAACGCTGAAAATGGAGGAGATGGGGTAACAAACCCTCTCCAAGCAACCTGTCTTTTCCCTAGCAACCTGCTGGACAAAGAAGGGTTCGGGGAGAAAATGGGTTGCAGACAGAGAGAAAAGGGGTGGCCTCAGCCACCTCCAGCATGGATCCCCCCTAAAATAAGTTCCCTAGTCCCGGTTAAGGGGAAATCAGGTGCAATGGACCAGTTCTTCAAACTGAAAACCTGGTATATGTAGAATGTTTTCAACTTGTTTCATTTGATTTGCACATATACCTATTTGATTTTATTAAAAATATCTCTTCAACGTACCTGTCATAGTTAGACTTGATAGAAAATCTTTGTCTCAATTAAGCCATCAAAGCTTTAAACTCTTGACACTGTCACTAGCACTGTGATTTTACTAGACAGGAGTGGTGTAGCAGGGGCCTATTAACATTTTACAAAAATACAGTGATATTTCTGCCCCCTAGAAGTTTGAAACAGTACACACTGAAGCCTCCTACGTAGGATTTCAAATCATCAAGTACATCATTTGGGGGTTTGCCCATTCAAAAATAAAATAACATTTAGGAAGCATTGTTGCTACTTTTTTCAAATAGTGTTTTTAAAATGCTTTGAGGAAAGAGCACAGGGGGAAATGTAGATTTAGTAAAAGCATATGTGGTATTATGCCGGACTATTTGTACAAATATTTGTACACACACATCTTGCCTTATGTGAAATCGTTCCTTTTTCCAAGTTGATGATGATGATGATGATGATGAATAGTTTTGTTTATATAACTCCCTTCCTCTCAGTGGAGCCCAGGGTGGTGAACAAAACAATAAAAAGTATGTCACTTGTACATTATAATTTTAATATATTTTTAAACATCATAGCTATAATAATATACAGCTGGACAATAATACTGTTAAGACCCAGGACATGTTTCAAAAGCATAGGCAGACAAATATGTTTGTAGTAGAGAACTGAAACTTAACTGCACAGGGGGACAGTTGCATTTTCCCAGCAAAGGAATTCCATAGTTGGGTGCTGCCACAGAGAAGGCCCTGTCTCAAGTAACCATACCATGGGCCATGTCCTTGGATGAGCTCATGAGCCAGGCATCTCCATCTCTTCTCAAAGATGGGTTAGTCAGGCACTCCTTTAAATTTGTATGTATGTCTTAACTTTCTTGTAGAGCAGAGTTGGGGAACCTCAGTCCTGGAGGTTGAATGTGGTCCAGCAGGCCTCGTAGTATATCTTGATTTCAGTAAAGCTTTTGATAAAGTACCCCATGATATTCTTGCGAGGAACCTAGTAAAATGTGGGGTGAATGGCGTAACTGTTAGGTGGATTTGTAGCTGGTTGACTGACTGAACCCATCAGCTTGTCAACTTCATGTTAGGTCTCTCTTAAGAAACTGCATAAGACTAGTTCTAAATAATAATGTTATTACTTTAAATAGATGACTGTGTCTCTTTTTGTGTCCCAGCTTCCCAGATCTGGAGGCACCCTGCACTTTGTCACAGCAAAGATGGGATTACTTCTCCTCTTACAACCCTCCCATCTGAAGCATTGCAAACAGAAGCTTTAAAATTATTTAAGGTAAAAAAAAAGTAACCTTTTCTGTGGTTGGGAATGATTTTATTATTTTAGTATATTTTATTTGAAATGGTATAGAATGAATTTTATAGTGCAGCCTTTTCATGACTGCTCAGACAGTAAGTCCATGAGTTCAATGGGACTTCTAGGTAAATGAGGCATTATAAAACTAAACACCTAAAAACATTTAATAGGGAGTAAGCCTGATTCTGATTCTGATGCTGAGTAAGCAGCATCACTTCTGAGTAAGATTACTTCTGAGTAAACACACATAGGACTGTGAATTTGAGTATTGACTTTCAAATACCAGCCTTGCAAAAATGCCTAAATGTGCCCAGACACTGGCTTTGATAGTTTTCTATAGGGAAGGTACTCTAGAATTATGAAGGAAGTGCTCTCTTGTATCAGTATATGTGTGTGTGTTTTTTACTCACTTCCTACACTTATGAACCACCTTGCTTCCAAAGTGCCAAAGGCAGTTTACAATTTCAAATAATGGCTGAGAGTGAGGAAGAGGGAAATAAGCAAATTCACAATACAGCTCTTTCATGATGTTATATAAATAAATTACACAATAGAACTGGGGAGGTGGTTTGTGAAGGAAACATTTATGGGAGAGAGCATGGCTCAGTGGTAAAGCAGAGCATATGCTTTGCATGCAGAAGGTCCTAAATTCAGTCCCTAGCATTGCTTCTTAAAAGATCAGACAGCAGGTCATGTGAAAGACCTTTGCCTAAGACCATAGAAGGCCATAGTTACTCAGAGTAGACAGCACTGGGTTTAGTGAACAAATAGTCTAATCTGGTACAAGGCGGCTTCATACATTCTGATAATTCTGGGAAGGGAGGAGCCAGCTAGCAGTTGGTTCCATAGAACTGATTGCCCTTCTCCAAATTACTTTATCTATACATCAGCCACCCAATGTCAATGAAGACAAAGTTTTTCAAGTTTAAATTGGGGTTTTTTATACCCTTGTAATTCAGTTTAAGTTGCTATGCAACCTCCCCAAATTAGATTTAATTAAATTTAAAATGCAAAATGGAAATTATTTTTTTCCTGTTCTCTGTTGCAGACTTGCCAGTTGTTTATAAATGCGGCAGTGGACTCTCCTGCCATTGACTACCATGTATCTTTGGCCCAAAGTGCTTTACAAGTCTGTCTCACACATCCAGAGCTTCAAAATGAAATCTGTTGCCAGTTGGTTAAGCAGACAAGAAGGCGGCAGCCCCCAAATCAGATGGGACCAGTGCAGGTACTGAACACTTCTACACCTGTCCTGAGGGATTGACTTTGATGAGTTTGTACCAAAACTTCTTGGTTACAGTGTGCAGGTGGAGGACGATCCAGAAGATTACAACATGGGTGGTCTCTGTACAAGGCGGGTGGCAGAAAAGGAAGGGGAAGGGCATGGAATGCAAAATGGGCAGCAGAATAAGAGAGACGAGTGGGTTCAGAAATGGGGCATCTTCTTTGGCCTTCGTTCCTGGTTCTTCAATGTCCACTATGTTCATAAGCCTTCTTGTGCTTGGAGGCTGTTTAATTATGAAAGAAACTTCAGATTATGATGCTGATCTTTCTCCTTGCTCAGGCCTGGCAGCTTTTAGCACTCTGCATTGGACTCTTCCTTCCACAGCACCCATTCCTTTGGCTCATCAAACTTCACTTGAAGAAGAATGCAGATTCCAGGTATACCTTACAGGAAAATCAGACCATCAAAGGCTTGCCTTCTGTTATGAACGAGTATAATTTAATGGCCATAGAAATGTAGCACTATTGCTTCAACAGATGTTAATTTTTTTTCATGTTAATTATTGACATTGCTTCATTGGTATTGGTGTTAATTTACATGTTTCATGTTAGTTCCCTGCCGAAGTAAAATAAAGCCTTTGGTTTGCCCATTTATATGAGAGCCAGTGTGGTGTAGTGGTTAAGAGCAGTAGTCTCGTAATCTGGGGAACCGGGTTCGCGTCTCCGCTCCCTCCACATGCAGCTGCTGGGTGACCTTGGGCCAGTCACACTTCTTTGAAGTCTCTCAGCCCCACTCAACTCACAGAGTGTTTATTGTGGGGGAGGAAGGGAAAGGAGAATGTTAGCCGCTTTGAGACTCCTGAAGGGGAGTGAAAGGCAGGATATCAAATCCAAACTCCTCCTCCTCCTCTTCTTCTTCTTCTTTAAAGTGGTAACTCCACTGAATATTGAAATGGGGTCATCGGCATTACACTATCATTCTGTTTTTCAACTTTGGAAACTGTGATATTGGAATAAAAGTTAGTAGACACACATGCATTTTACCTGATCCCTCACACCTATGTTAAAGAAGACCAGGAAAATATGAAAAGACATTATAATATTATCTCACTCAAAAACTCAGTTGTTGGTGTGCATATTCACAACATCATCCTACGTTTCACGTTTGGATCCCGACTCATATAACTATTCTTGGTTTGGGATGGGAAGAGAGAAGCAGAATAGTTTGCCATGTGACTTGTTAAAAACATTCTTGAACATATTGTTTAACCAATATATGTTAAAATAATCTGTTGAAATCCCTGCTGTTTTCAGTTTGTTATGAAGCCTTGTTTTGTGTTCACAGAACTGAATTTGGAAAATACGCAATTTACTGTCAACGATGTGTAGAAAGGACACAACAGAATGGTGACAGGGAAGCCAGACCATCAAGAATGGAAATTCTTTCTACACTTCTAAGAAATCCCTACCATCATTCCTTACCTTTTAGTATTCCAGTGCATTTCATGAATGGCATATACCAGGTAGGCGTGAACTGTAAAATGATGGAGTATTGGTTGTGCTGTCAGAAATATTTAAAGATGCTGTGGGTCTACTTTCTTCATTGTCAACAAACAGATTGATATTTTTTATCCATTGGATAAATCGTTTGTGCTTTTCTTTAAAAAATGTATGGTTTGGATCTGAAACTTCCCTTCCACAGGATACATTCTGTAAATGGAAGAGCATCTTTGGCTGCAACCCACTGTATGTACCAAGATTTTCACCACGGCACTTGCTTCTTCAAAATCTAAGCTTAGTGAGAACTTAGTTCACTTTTATGTTTCACTTGTTTTGTCTAGGTTGTTGGCTTTGATGCTTCTACCACAGTGGAAGAATTTCTAAACACACTCAATCAAGACACAGGAATGAGAAAACCAGCCCAGTCGGGTTTTGCTTTGTTTACTGATGATCCTTCTGGCAAAGATGTAGAACACTGTCTTCAAGGAAACATCAAGGTAAACAATCCCTTTAATGAGCTCACAGTCAAAATTACCTTTGAGTTGTAAAAGAAAACATTTTCCTTATTTAAGTGTGTTTCATTTTTCTTGGCGCACATTGACCGGGGGGGAAGCAAACAAATGCTTGATTGTTTTAAGCACAAATGGTAGTTTTAGAAAGCTCATTAAAGATAGCTGTGGGAACTTGAAAAGGATTTATGGGAATATTTTTGGTGACTTTGTGATACATGGGAATGGTGTTATAAGTTTCCCATATGGGTTTGTGGTGTATTGCTAAACAGGAAGTGGGGAAAGTTCTACACCACTATCCACACAGAGGACACTCTGTTGATGTCAATATTTTCCACAAATATTTAACACAAATTTATGGGATAAGCCCTACAGCAGACAAGTATGGCATACTTGTCATGCACAATGTTTTCCATTATCATGGTAGCAAAATGGCCATAAGTCACATTGATTTCAGTGATAGCTCCAGGTCAGATGTCCCTAGGCTTTCTCATATCCCACTAAGTTAAATGGGGTTCACCCCCAGAAAAGTTTGCATGGAATTACAACTTAGGTCTTTTAGTGATTATTGCTGTAAAATCAATACTAACTAAAGTGTACAAATTCTGTTTGGACGTATTTTGCCATAACTGTGTTCTGCCTTGTGGTTTTCCTTGTAGATCTGTGACATTATTTCTCGATGGGAGCAGGCATCTAAAGAGCAGCAGCCTGGGAAATGTGAAGGCACAAGAACAGTGAGACTGACTTACAAAAACAGGTATGTAATACAAATGTGTCCCTAGGAGTCATTGCTCTTACATATATTTATAGTCTATTTGCAGACAGAGATGAGCTCTCATAACTGAATTCAGTGCCAGCGCTCAGGAAGTCATCATGTGAATTAATAGTTTAATAAGAGGTTAAGCCCATGAGCCAGGAATGGGGAACTTGTGGTCATCCAGATGATAATGGGCCAATTCCTATCAAGGTACAGATGTTTCAGCAGGGTTATTGTCAATTTAGCATTAAAGAGGATGTTAATTTCATTGGCCTACAGAAATAAATAGTCTGTTTAAAGCTGGTAATTATTCCTCCAGGTATTTATACAGAGCATCATTAGCTTTCACATTATCTGACCCTTGAATAGCACAATTTCAAGTCCTTACTAGAACTGATTGTGAATTTTATTTTATAAAAAATATACATTGCTTAATTGTAAAAAAAAAAAAACCTTTAAACGGTTTACAAAAAGATAATATAATAAAATTGAAGAAAAAATCACCATACTTTAAAACATACAAAAATTAAAATACTAAAACAGATTAAAATTGCCTCCACTTTCTAAGCATCTGGGTAAAAGGTAAAGGGACCCCAGACAGTTAAGTCCTGTAGCAGATTTCTCTGGGGTTGCAGTGCTCATCTCGATTTACGGGCTGAGGGAGCCGGCGTTTGTCTGCGGACAGTTTTTCTGGGTCATGTGGCCAGCATGACTAAGCCGCTTCTAGCGCAACGGAACACTGACACCAGAGCAGAGCACGAAAATGCCGTTTACCTTCCCGCCAGAGTGGTACCTATTAATCTACTTGCACTTTTGGGGTGTGCTTTCGAACTGCTAGGTTGGCAGGAGCTGGGACTAAGCAACAGGAGCTCACCATGTCGCAGAGATTCAAACCACCGACCTTTTGATCGGCAAGCCCAAGCCTCAGTGGTTTAGGCCACAGTGCCACCCATGTCCCACGCATCTGGGTAGGCTTGTCTAAACAAGAATGTTTTTAAGCAGGTGTGAAAAAGAGTACAGTGAAAGCGCCTGCTTGATATCAGTAGGCAGGGAGTTCCAAAGTACAGGTGCTGCTACACTAAATGATTGAGTTCTTACACATGCGGAATGAGTATTATGTGGCATCTGTAATACTAGTACCTTTTCACTTAGTTACTTGGGTAGACTCGTGAAATTTTCAATTGTAGTTTGTAGTTTCAATTTGTTCAATTTGTAGTTTGTCACTCTTTCTCTTTGTAGGCTGTATTTTTCAGTTCAAATACGCGGGGAGACAGAAAGGGAAAAGCTGCTGTTGATGTATCAGACAAACGATCAAATTGTAAATGGGCTTTTCCCTGTAAACAAAGAGCTGGCACTAGAACTGGCAGCACTAATGGCACAGGTAAGGATCATTTGTGGTTGACCAGATTTGTAATTTAAAAGTACCCTCCACACATTTCTTTTGGGATATGAAATAGCAGATAAATCAAACAATCACATTTTGTATCTTGGGACTTCAGACAGCATACATGGAATTATTCTGTTTTTTAAATTTACAACAACCCTGTGAGGTAGGCCAAAATTGTGTGACTGGCCCAAGGTCACCCAGTGAATTTCCTGACTGAATTGTATTAGAACCCAAGTCTGCCCAGTCAAAGTCCAACAAAGCTGACTTGCCTTATATAACCAAGACTGGGAGTGGGGGGAGCGTGAATTGGGAGAAGTAGATTTGACTGACCTCTGCCCACCTTCAGGTACTCGGTGCAGCATCAACCAAGGTTGGCTGTCCCTGTGGTCCATATGACATGCATTCAGTTTGCCAGAAAACCCTTTGTGTCTTGGAGTGGGCCTTTTAACTGTTGTTGGGCCAGCAGGACAGATGGTGGGTGCTGTTGGTTTACCCTGTTGCCTAATGGTCTCCCTGACCAAGATGTTGGAGGCAATATTGAACATAGTGTTGGAGAACACCATGGTGGTGTTTCTGAGTGGCTTCAGACCAAGGTTGCTTTGACTGGTCTAGCTTTGGATTTCATGCCCTCCATGGCAACCATAGGGCTGTCACAAGTTGTCTATCAACCAACTCATACGGCAGGGCACAAACTGGAGTTAATCTTCAATTCAGGATTGGGGGGGGGGGGTTGAAGGAATACCTGGATCCTTTGCTGGCAGGGGATGGTGGGAGTTGTAGTCCAAAAAATTTGGAGGGTACTAGCTTGGTGAAGACTATGTTAGACTCTTCCGTGCAATTTTTTTCTCTGTGTGTGTCCCATTAATACTCACAGTTCAGCTATTAAATATGAGATAGCTCATAGATTCTTGTATTTATTATTTATTCAATAAATTTAATATAATTGGCAGGTACTTGAGAATTACATATTAGACTGTAGATACTGAAATAACATTGAAGTGCGGAAATATGTATGTAAAAACAATCTTACCTATTTCTTTGCATATCTACTAGGTGGAGATTGGGGACTTTGAACGACCTTTCTCAACTCCAACAGGGCAAATCACTTCTCAGTCAAAATCTAATCAAACTTTAAAGCAAGTTGTGGAAAAGTTTTACCCCAAAAGATATAGGGATGGATGTTTAGAAGAACAATTGAGGTATGCTGCTAAAGGCTTTACTCCCCTCCCCTCCCCAATTTAAAAAAACTGAATAGGGAAAGTGCAGTTTTTAGTCTTTTTCATTTTTTGTGTTATTATTTAATTAAATTTATTGTCTTACTGCAAAACAACCACAGATCTCTGAATGATGGGCAGTATAAACACCTTCAAAAGAAATGATGCTATTGTCTGCCAAAGCATATTCTCGGATTAACTGCCCTTGTGACCTGTAATCATTTTCCTGGCCCCATATCCCTATTCTCCAGTTATTTAAAAATGGTCTCCTGCCATTACACCATTCCTTGCCCAAACAAAAGAGCAAATTTTACTGAAATTTAAAACTCCACCAGCAGACTTAGAGTAGGCCTGGGCTTTGGGAAGAGAGAGAAAGGAATGGAGCACTATTTTCAGGTGGCCCATTTTATTATTCCATTTCTTAAGAGGCCAATTTTAATTTGTAGACTGAGATAGCAAAGAGAGATCAGAATACTTGTTGCATTTTTATTTGAAGTGCTGTTTTGCTTCTGCCTCTCCCTGCTACTTATGACTTAAACATCCTTATGCTTAATGTCAATAGACAGCTTTGTCAGCGACTGTCAACAAAATGGATGGCTCTCCGTGGTCACAGTGCTGCAGACTGTGTGCGCATTTACCTTGCTGTTGCTCGAAAGTGGCCTTTCTTTGGTGCCAAATTATTTGCAGCAAAAGTAAGACTTACTTTCTTTCTTTCTTTCTTTCTTTCTTTCTTTCTTTCTTTCTTTCATCAATTATGCAGGCAGAGCCACGCAGATAAGTGTGTATACCTGGGTCCTCCTGATGTCTTTGGACTCCAATTCCCATCAGTCACAGTCAGTATTGCCAGTGGCTAGGGATGATGGGAGTCGTACTCCATTGGGGGGGGCACTAGTTCCCCACCCTAGTGGGCAGGACTGCAGCGTGAATGTAACCCTGTATGCATAGTGAGACCCATGCACCTAATTGATCCACATTCCTTAATTTTAATGAGTCTACCCTGAGTTAAACTTGTAAGTAGCAGAGAAGTTGGTGCATGAGGCCTTCTAGATTTGTCCCACTCCCACATAAGACAAACCTGCTGGATCAGTGGCCAACCAGATGAGCACAACTGAAGTCCATTCACCTGCAATTCCCAGTAACCAGTATTCAGAGCTATTCTGCCTCTGACAGTGGAGGTAAAACAAAAACGAATTCATGGAGGACAAGGCTATGTAGCTTCCAGGACGGGGGCTTGTTCCTGGAAATTTCAGGCCAATTACCTTAAAGTTTATCATAGCAGCAATCCTTTTGACAATAGTGTACTTGGATTTTCAAAAAGCTTTTGACAAAGTACCTCAGCAAAGGCTCCTGCGTGAACTTAGCAGTCATGGAATAAGAGGAGAGGTCCTCTTATGGATCAGGAATTCATTAGGAAGCATAGAGTAGGAATAAATGTATAGTTCTTCAAATGGAGGGATGTGGAAAGGATTGGTTATTGGGACCTATGCTTTTAAATGCAATTCAGTGTTAACAAGTGTAATGTTCACACAGATATGGAACTACAGTGGTGCCTCGCAAGACGAAATTAATCCGTTCCGTGAGGCTCTTCGTATAGCGGTTTTTTCGTCTTGCGAAGCAAGCCCATTGACAGCTTAGCGGATTAGCGCTACAGCTGTAAAGCGGCTTCCAGCGATCAGCTGTTAAGCGGCTTATCAGCGGAATAGCTGATAAGCGGCTTAGCGGCTTAAGAAAAGGGCGAAAAAAGCGAAAAAAACCCGCGGGGGGATGCAAGATTTTTTTCGTCTTGCGAAGCAACCCCATAGGGGAATTCGTTTTACGAAGCGCCTCCAAAACGGAAAACCCTTTCGTCTAGCGGGTTTTTCGTCTTGCGAGGCGTTCGTCTTGCGGGGCACCACTGTATATAATAATGATATCATTTTTCTCTATCACCTCAGAAATGCAAAAATTGCTTTGCCTTCAGTCACTTCTCTTTTTCTCGTATCTGACTGTCCTTTACCTCACTAATTTAAAGCAGTGCTTCAAATAGTTCACTTTTATTCAGTTTCGTAATTGTAGCTAATTTCAGTATATCTTCTTTCTAGCCTCTGATAATATCAACATTGGAGAGTTCTTTGGTATGGCTTGCTGTTTATGAAGATGGCATAAACATTCTTGAATGCAGCTCTATGGTAAGGAAAGATAGTTGAAATGTTGGGTAAAGAAAGGGGTAATACAAAATCTGTGAGCCATGTTAACCGATACAGTCTCTCTCCATTAATCTTTAACAAACTTCTGCAATGGATTAATATGTCCCGTGCACTTAGAATCTGAACTAACAGACTAAGCAGCTAACTATTAAAGGAATTGCTTAAAGGTTTGCATTTTAATAAGTACTAATGTGAAATTATGTTCTTAAGTGCCATATGCTGTGTTCCGTTTATGTGTGGGAACTTTTGTGTCCATACCTTACAGTGGCATTTACCCCAAAAAGTATTCTGAAAGGAAGGGTTCCTCTGAAGGTGCACCCTATGAGTGGGGCCGCCATTGGAAGAAAATATGTGCTAATTTTAGTCCGTCTCTGCGTTTGTTTATATTTTCCCAGTATTACTACATGTACATGAACACACACAAGCATGCATTAATATATACATGTCTTAAAAAAAGGTAAAGGACCCCTGACAGATAAGTCCAATCGCAAATGACTCTGGGGTTTCAGCGCTCATTTCGCTTTACTGGCCAAGGGATCCGACGTTTGTCTGCAGACAGTTTTCCGGGTCATGTGGCCAGCATGACTAAGCCGCTTCTGGCAAAACCAGAGCAGTTCACGGAAACACCATTTACCTTCCCACTGGAGTGGTACCTATTTATCTACTTACTCTTTGACATGCTTTTGAACTGCTAGGTTGGCAGGAGCAGGGACCGAGCAATGGGAGTTCACCCTGTCGCAGGGATTCAAACCGCCAACCTTCTGATCGGCAAGCCCTAGACTCAGTGGTTTAGACCACAGCGGCACCCGCGTCCCCATATACATGTCTATATGAAGATAAATATTCTGGATAGAAATAGTTGGGCTAATGAGCCATGTGCTGGTAGCCATCATGTGGTGTTCTACATAGGGCTGCCTCTGAAGGCTGCACAGAAGCTATGACTGGTGCACAGTTCAAGGGCAGGGTGCTAAACAGCAGTATTAGCAGAAAATCTATTACACCTGCCCTCCAAGGCATGCACTGGTTATCGGTTTGTTTCCAAGCTCAGTTTAAGGTGTATGTTACTGTTCAAAGCCCGTATCATTTCACTATCTGATGGAGCATCTTCTCCCATGTACACTTGCCCAAAATTTAAGATCAGCAGGGGAGGCCCTGCTTGCGGTACTGCCACCCTTTGATGTGCAAGGGGTGGTGGCAGATAGGAATGCTTTCTCTACGGTGCCTCCCAGATATGGAACTGACTCTCTGGCGCCTTGATGGTACTTTATTTGCTGCTTAGTAAAGATGCACCTCTTCACCCAGGCTTTTGGGAGCACATGAATTATTTTAGATCAGATTGTTCCTCACCCCCCCCCCCCGGCTCCACCTTCTTCACTGTGGTCATCTTTTGTGTTTTAATTCTGCTTTAAAGTGATATTTTAATATTGTTTTGTATGTTTTATTGATTATATGCACCCTACCTGGGACTTTGCAGTGAAGGGTAGGTACCAGATTTAAATAAATAAATATGATGTAGGACATGGGTTGCCAACCTACAGGTGAAACACGGAAAATTAGAATATCGTGGAAAAGTTCATTTATTTCAGTAATTCAACTTAAAAGGTGAAACTAATATATGAGATAGACTCATGACATGCAAAGCGAGATATGTCAAGCCTTTATTTGTTATAATTCAGGCCCACACCTGGGAAGAGGGCAGGGTTAGCTCTCCCCTCGCCAACTGTGACCACCACCACCAACCCACAAAAAAAAATCCCCTGTTGTAATTAGGTTTGGAAACAAAATACAAAACATTCTATTGCCTCCAATACAAGGCTTCTTTCAAGCCTGATTGCAGCAGAAAGTCTTTTGCAGCAGGGTTTGTGTCACAGTTGAAGAGAGGGCAGTTGAGCCTTCCCTTTGCAGTTGTGACCCCCACCCCACCCCCCAAAAAACCTCCCCCCACTAGAGTTAGGCTTGAAAGAAGCCTCTTGTTGGCTATTGCTTCTTTCGGGCTTAAAATGGCAATGCAGAAGGAGTACCAAGGAATGGTGAGGACCAAGAAAGGTCATAGTGGGCATGTGTAGCCACAGTATGCAGTGAGCCTGCCACAAAATAGCTTATTGGGGCATATATGGTGTTGGTCATGTAATGGAAAGATGTTGGCTGCAATTCTTGCAAACTTAGCTAACCGTAAGCACACTGAACACAACCAGACTTTCTTCTGAGTAGAAATGCATCACATGTTTAATTCTACATATGGTGCCATCCACTAGAATCTTTTAAAAAGACATTTATAATTATTAATTAGCATATTTTCATCAGATTTTGTAATGAAGAAATTGTATTCAAACTATAAAAATCTGTTTTTGCTCTTTTTCCTGCTTGCATGAAACTTTTGTTTTTTCTTCTGTTTTTCAAGAGGTTAATAGTGACATATTTATATAAGAACCTAATGACATTTGGAGGCTATCAAGATGACTTCATGCTGGTGGTCAACAATGTGCACACACAAGAAAAACAAACTGAAAAGTTGCTGTTTGCTATGGCCAAACCAAAGGTTGGTATGTTAACTGGTCCTTTGTTATCTTGCATATAGAATCATAGAATTGCAGAGTTGGAAGCTACCCCAAGTGTCATCTAGTCCGGCCTTCTACAATGCAGGAGTCTCAACTAAAGCACCTGTGACAGATGGATTTTTAACCTCTGCTTAAAAACCTCCAATGAAGGAGAGTCCGCAACCTCCTGAAGGAGTATATTTCACTGTTGAACAGCTCTTGCTGTCAGAAAATTCTTCTTGATATTTAGTCAGAATCTCCTTTCTTGTAACTTGAAGCCATTGGTTCAAGTCCTAACCTCCAGAGCAGGAGGAAACAAGCGTGAAGATGGCTATCTATCTCCTCTCAGTATCCTCTTTTTCAGGCTAAACATACTCAGCTCCTTCAATAGTTTCTCATAAGGCTTAGTTTCCAGACCCTTGATCATCTGGGTTGCCCTCCTGTGCACACACTCCTGTTTGTCAACATCCTTCTTAAATTGTGGCGCCAGAACTAGGCACAGTATTCCAGATGTGGTCTGACCAAGGCAGAAAGGAGTGGTACCGTTAGTTCCCTTGATCTATACTTCTGTTGATGCAGCCTAGAATAGCATTAGCTTTTCTTTTTGGTGCTGCTGCATCACACTGTTGACTTATGTTAAACTTGTGGTCCACTAAGGCCCCTAGATCCTTTTCACGTGTACTACTAATAAGCCAGGTGTTCCCCATCTTATATTTGTACAGCTTCCTACCTAACATTTCTCACTGTTGACATTTATATCGTTAGTTTGGAAATACCACTTAAGTTCAGCCTCTCAATATGCTGTAAGTTATAGCCCTGTTTGCTTAGAGGTGCAAACATTTTAGATGTGCAGATGGTCTTCTACATCTCTAATTTGTGCTATTTCAATTTTTTTAGATTCTTGAGATTACGCTACTGATCGCTAGCTATATTAACGATTTCCATCAGCAAAAGGGAACTGCTCACCATCTTTCTGCTCCAGCGACACTGTCTCCACAGGCAGAAAGACAGAAAACTAAAGACATAGGGTGTCATCCATTTATGCTGAAGAACAGACCAACCAAAGGACCTACCTTGTTATGAAAAGATCATGTGCCTGTGAAAATGCATACTGGCTGAATGTTTATGTATTTTGGGTACTACATTGGAAAAGGAAAGTCTGATTGAAGTTGGATGAAATACTAGTGGTACTTACCATGAGCCAATTCTGCTCCCATGTGTGACCTCCTTTTTTTCAATTACTCCAGAGGCACCCAAAGTATTAGGAAAACCAGACATATGGACACATGCATGTTCTTTATATTCGTCTGCCTGGATTGGCAGAAGAAACACTGTGAACCTGGTTAATAATTAGTAGTTAGAAGTGCAATGCTTTGAATACCAATAGTTTCATACACGCCCTGCCCTTTCTCCACTTCTTTGTGGTCCTTTTTGGTTTTCCTAACTTGTTCCTGGAATTAAAACATCTAAAGCAAACTTCTAATTAAGCTGTGTGTCAATTTTGGAAGGATAACGTATCAGATGACAACAGCTACTGTTTGGGGCTAATATTGTTCCAATCAAAGCATTCCAAAAAAACATTCCATAGGCATTAGATTTGTGAAAGGTATTTCTTTTTTTAATGACATTTGCTCTTAAAACTGCAATTGTAGGAGTTCTGCTAACAAATACCAGTTTCAAGGAGGAGAGTGGTAGCATGTTGAATCTGAATGATGTGCTTTGGGGCCAGAATGTACCAAGAGAAGAAAGGATAATTCAGACTGCCTAGTGTGAGGGCAATTTAAAAAAGAAAAATAACTTTCATCTCTATTATATGTAAGGAACAGTAGATTTCACACTCCAGCTGAAAGTCATTGAATGATAAGTAATTAAATGCTGAGGTATGTAGTAATGTCCTTTTACATGTGAATTGGGTCTAAGTGACACTGCTCAACTTGAAAATTTGCTTAGTGTTTAAAAAGCCTGATATCTAGTCTCTATTTTCAGGTAGATCTCCCTTCTTTTTCCATCAGCTCTCCTTATCTTGTACAGTCGTACCTTGGAAGTCGAACGGAATCCATTCTGGAAGTCCGTTTGACTTCCAAAACGTTCAGAAACCAGAGTGCGGCTTCTGATTGGCTACAGGAGCTTCATTCGGAAGCCATGGAAGCCCCATCAGTCATTCGGGTTCCAAAGAACGTTCACAAACCAGAATACTCACTTCTGGGTTTGCAGCATTTGGGAGCCAAAACATCAGAGTAACAAGGCGTTCGGGATCCAAGGTACGACTGTATTGTAAATCTAGTCTCTTAAATTGGAAGTTTAAATTGGAATCAAAACAACCTTTGATTTATTTATGTACAATACTTGTAGTCACTGTAGAATATGAGTTGTGTTTGAGCTGATGCAGAGTATTAGCATTATTGTACACATTTGATGCTGCACTCAAGTGATGGGTATATGTGCGTGAACTCAACCTTTTATTTAGCTGTGTATGAGCAATACTGTTGATTAAACAAAAGACACATCTGTCTGGTCAGTTTGTAGTATTTGGCAAAGAAAAGAAAAGCGTAATCATTGGTGCTTTAAATCACTGATTTATATGGTCAGAGTAATCTACAGATCTATCATTCAGGCAATATTTATAATTTCCTTTGATAACTAGAATTAGTGACAAAGTAAAGTCCCCCCCTTTGTGAATATGAACTTTTTATTAAATGTTTATATGAAGTCTCTGCCTTTTAATGAGCTGAAGCACATCTTTTTAAAGGGTCGTGGATGAGGTATTTTCTTTTGAAAAGAATGTTTTACACATCCTTTACAATGTGGACAGGATTAGGCAATGTAATAGGTACTAACAACAACAACAACAACAAAGCTTCAGCCAACTAAAAAAGGGCCAGGCCTAACTAATGTACCTCTGTGGGTAGTCTACAACTCCCCTGTAATTGCAGATCCAGCCTGCCATCTAATACTCACAACTTGGGAATAGTTATGCATAAATTTGTACCGTTAACCTCCCTGTTCACTTTCTCACTTGTTCGTTATAAGCAATTTAAGCTAAAGGGGGTAGGGGCAGAGATGGCACTCATATTTCTTAGCCCCACCCCCATTTAAAAATACCCAGTTACTATACTTGTACGAAACAATAAATAATTTTACAGCTAACCGTTCTATATTTTTATGGAAGGGTTGAGGTTAAAATAGGTATGCCTCCGCATCTGCAGGCTCTTCAACCTCCGAAATAAACTGAAAGTTTTATTTAGTAACTGCAAACTACGAGGTGCTAGTTAAGTTGCTAAAAGTGGTAGAAAGGTTAGAGCATTTTCAGATGTAGCCTGCCACCACTGGCAGACCCGTGTGTCATTTTTTTAAATCTGGAAAATGAAAATGACATGTCAGAAACCATGTTATATTTAATTTTAAAATATCTATGTATATCCATGATTTTTATCATACATAAAAAATTCTACATTAGTCATGTTTGTTGCTTCTCTCAGTGTATGTTAGTAGCAACCCCCTTATGGTTCAGTTTTAAATTATTAGAGGAAATTGTTGTATCATACATGACCTCAGTCACTCTGATCCAGCGAAGGAGATCTGCACACATAAGCTGGCTTCTGTGTGCATACCATGTGCTGGATATCAGTAGTGTCAACTGGATGCACATTGGCATGATCAATCTGCTTGTGCCCGTCTACTGCATTGATTTCAGTAGGATACACATGCATCTCTGTCTACATTCTTGTACAGCTACTCACATCCATTTTTTTCTCATGTAGCTAGAGCTAGATCGAGAGATCTCTATCAGTGATGGGTACAGGAGAACCATTTATGTAGATAAATTTAAATTGTATAGGTTCCAATTTATGTGATGCACAAATAATGAATTGCTGAAAAATAACTGCGGTTTGTTTAATTAAGTGTAGTGAAGAAATATTGGAACAGAACAGGTACTGAAAGCGAAAAATAATTATAAAACATTAATTTATGTGTAAGAGTATTTGTATTTATTTTGTGGATATTTAGCTTTTATTGCATAAGGTATTTTTTATATGAATGTAAACCACCTAACAAATAAAGGCATTGTCAAGGAAATCTGTAGTATTTTATGAGTGCAGAATTCAATTACATCTGAAAAGGTCTCGTACTTTACAGTCCTTTGGAGGATGGATTGTTCTTAAACCCCGCCCTCCCTGCTATTGCAGTCCACATGTGTGTGTGTGTGAGAGAGAGAGAGAGAGAGAGAGAGAGAGAGAGAGAGAGAGAGAGAAATATTCCAACAAAATATTCCCCATGGAAGCAGCAGCAAGCAACTGAGTCAATTCTAATTGCATAAACCTATACGTGTCTATTTACTGCGTTCAACAGGCTTTACACACTGTCTCAGAAAGCTGGTATACCATTTGTGTATACGGACGCGCGCACACACACACGTGTACACCCGTCAGCGACTCGCTTAAAAAATGACGGCGACAGCCTAAGCATAAAATCATACAAAAGCCACCAGAAACAACGCACTGAAGGCTAAAAAGCAGATCCGACAAGTCTCCGGGGGTGACTGCCACCTCTCCGATGACCACTTACCCTAATTAAACTTTTTAACTCGGGTAGCAAAAAGCCACACAAAAGCAGAGGGGAAACTATCCGCAGAGTGCGGCAAGTGGGAGAAATTTAAAGAGCAACTTTCCCGTGAAATAAACTGCAATTCTAATCTGAGCTGCAGCTAAAAAAGAAAGATCGTTTTCACTACCTAGTTTCTACACACACGTCACTTTTTCGCACACGCACAACGCCCTATCGACCTTGCAAGAAGCCATTTCGCAGAGTGCGGGGAAAGAAAGAAAGAACCCTCGGAAACGGACCGAGCGGAAAGCAGGGGCGCCGCGCGTTGCTGCTCCCGAAGAACTACAACTCCCATGATGCTCCTTCCCGCTAGGCCGCCGGGCGAGGCGCTGTTTCTATGGCGACCGGAGTCCACCGAGGCCTAAGGACCGCCGCGTCGTTCCGGGGACAGGGGGGCAGCGATGCCCGGGGCCAGGTAAAGAGCGGGGCGGTGTGGGGAGGGCTTGTCTCCGCCTCTGCTGCTCCGGCGGGCCTGCAGGCCGCTTTCCCTCAGGAGGGCAGGGCTCGCTGTCTCCTAGTGTCCCGGCCCCCAACTTCTACAGGCTTTCCAGGAGGACGGGGGCATTATCTCTCGATATCTGCACCATGTCTTTCAAAGCGCTGTTATTCCGCTTTAAACGGGCGCCCCCAAAGAGACCTGGGAAGTGTGGCTCGGCTGGGAGACCTACCAGAGCGCCGGGTGGGGGGGGCAACTTGAATAAAATATTGGGAGGGGCCAGTTGAGCCCTGCTCCACATATGTTATTATGAATTATAATACTGAATTATTGTATTTTAATATTTTGCTGGAGGCTGCCCAGAGTGGCTGGGGTATAAATTAATAACAATAATAATAATTAATCACAGTACACAATGCACAATGCCCATTTGAACATCCATGGACTTGTGGGGTGGGGGTGCTCAAATCTTTTATTGGGGCGGAGAGCCAAAGGGTTGCCGGCATCTAGGATCTGGCTCCTAGGGACCAGAGCTACAGTTCCCATTGAACAATCACTCCCTCTTCCCCAGGAACTCCCAAGAATTGTAGCTCTATGGGGGGAAATTAGGGGTCTCCTAACACCCTGAACGGGGACGCAGGTGGCGCTGTGGGTTAAAGCCTCAGCGCCTAGGGCTTGCTGATCGAAAGGTCGGCGGTTCGAATCCCTGCGGCGGGGTGCGCTCCTGCTGCTCGGTCCCAGCGCCTGCCAACCTAGCAGTTCGAAAGCACCTCCGGGTGCAAGTAGATAAATAGGGACCGCTTACCAGCGGGAAGGTAAACGGCGTTTCCGTGTGCGGCTCTGGCTCGCCAGAGCAGCGATGTCACGCTGGCCACGTGACCCGGAAGTGTCTCCGGACAGCGCTGGCCCCTGGCCTCTTAAGTGAGATGGGCGCACAACCCCAGAGTCTGTCAAGACTGGCCCGTACGGGCAGGGGTACCTTTACCTTTACCTTTAACACCCTGAACGGGACGCTGTGGACCACAGAGCCTAGAACTTAGAATCATAGAATCATAGAGTTGGAAGGGACCACAAGGGCCATCGAGTCCAACCCCCTGCCAAGCAGGAAACACCATCAGAGCACTCCTGACATATGGTTGTCAAGCCTCTGCTTAAAGACCTCCAAAGAAGGAGACTCCACCACACTCCTTGGCAGCAAATTCCACTGTCAAACAGCTCTTACTGTCAGGAAGTTCTTCCTAATGTTTAGGTGGAATCTTCTTTGCCGATCAGAAGGTCGGCGGTTCGAATCCCTGCAACGGAGTGAGCTCCCGTTGCTCGGTCCCAGCTCCTGCCAACCTAGCAGTTCTAAAGCACGTCAAAGTGCAAGTAGATAAATAGATACCACTCCAGCGGGAAGGTAAACGGCGTTTCCATGCGCTGCTCTGGTTCACCGGAAGCGGCTTAGTCATGCTGGCCACATGACCCGGAAGCTGTACGCCGGCTCCCTCGGCCAATAAAGTGAAACGAGCGCCGCAACCCCAGAGTCGGCCACGACTGGACCTAATGGTCCCTTTACCTTTACCTTTAACACCCTGAACAAGCTACAGTTCCCTGTCCCTCTCCCCATCTCTACAAAACTCTCAATGGTGGGTGCAGCTCAGCAGTGAGTCAATTGTAAGTTTGTTTCTTATGAAGAAAAAAAATATTGGCCACTCCACTGATAAGGGGGTGGGCATTATAAAACTGTATAGGGGGTGCTTTCCAGCACAAGCGCTGCATTCTTTGTAAGGAACTGTCCTGGGGCTGTGCGTAAAAGGCATAGGGAAGTGGGTTAACGAACGCGCTTCGTTTCTTTGTACTGTGGGCTCCCGTTCCAGCTGCACAAAATCGAAGGTTTATATATTCCTCCCTCCCAGTTGCTCAGTCCAGTTAAACAAGAAGCACCATCACAGTTCAAGGAAACTTCCGAGTTAGGCAAAAAGTACCCAAGAGCACAGAGGGAAGCTAATAAGGGACATGGCACAAGGAGCATCCTGAGGAACAGACAGAATGGCGTGGGGCGGGGGGTACAGGTTGGCTCACAGGGTAGAGCAGGCATAGGTAAACTCGGCCCTCCAGATGTTTTGGGACTACAATTCCCATCATCCCTGACCACTGGCCCTGTTAGCTAGGGATCATGGGAGTGTAGTCCCAAAACATCTGGAGGGCCGAGTTTGCCTATACCTGGGGTAGAGGTTCCCTGCCCCGTCATAAAATAAATAACTAGCTTGTTCAGGGTGCTGTGATTTGTTGAGAGTGCTACAAAATTTCCTGGGAAGAGGGATTGATTGTTAAACCACTCTGAGAATTGTAGCTCAGTGAAGAGTATGAGGGTCTCCTAACAACTCTCAGCACGGCTAATAAACTTCAGTCCCCAGGATTCTTAGGCATAAGTCATAACTGTTTAAAATGATATGATACTGCATTAAATGTAGGGTGCAATTAGGCAGGAATAAAGCATCCAGACAAATAGGTATGGTTATAGCAGATGGGGGTGGGGGGATGGGAATCTTGGTACTAAGAAGCTCATGTAAGTACAGAATCTGGAAATTACTAGCTTGCCCACTATACCTGATAGGCTTCCCGCGACTTAAAATCACAAGGCACAATTAGTTTCAGTGAGCGAGAAATGGAGTAAAGTGTGTGGTGTGGGAATCTTCACTGGAAGGTTGTTTTACATGAGGACTTTTTTAATTTTTCCTTTGCTAGTGACACCTTGTGGGATATTGCTAAAGCGGAAGTTGAAAAAAGAGAAAACCATGAAGACAGCACAGATGGTCTGGAATGTTGGGAAAGATCACTATTCTTTATAGGAAATAAAAACGGGGTAACAATCAGTGTTTCATTTCACATTGTTATTATAGATATAGATTAAATAAATTTTGTTTGCATACTAACTGAAATTCTGTTATAGCAACAAGAAATATTTCCTACCTTGCAAAGCTGTACGTACCTAAGTATGAGTAGACGGTGTCCACTTGCAATTTGTTTAATTTACAGTGCTGTTCTAGATTTTACTTTCTTGGGCTCTGTGATCACTGGAGATGGTGACAGCAGTCACAAAATTAAGAGACTCCTGCTTCTTGGGAGAAAGGCAATGACAAACCTAGATAGCATCTTAAAAAGCAGAGACATCACTTTGCCGACAAAGGTCCGTATAGTTAAAGCTATGGTTTTCCCAGTAGTGTATGGAAGGGAGAGCTGGACCATAAAGAAGGCTGATCGCCGAAGAATTGATGCTTTTGAATTATGGTGCTGGAGGAGACTCTTGAGAGTCCCATGGACTGCAAGAAGATCAAACCTCTCCATTCTTAAGGAAATCAGCCCTGAGTGCTCACTGGAAGGACATATCCTGAAGCTGAGGCTCCAATACTTCGGCCACCTCGTGAGAAGAGAAGACTCCCTGGAAAAGACCTTGCTGTTGGGAAAGATTGAGGGCACAAGGAGAAGGGGACGACAGAGGATGAGATGGTTGGACAGTGTTCTCGAAGCTACCAACATGAGTTTGACCAAGCTGCAGGAGGCAGTGGAAGACAGGAGTGCCTGGCATGCTCTGGTCCATGGGGTCACGAAGAGTTGGACACGACTAAACAACAACAACAATACTTTTAAGTGCCACTGATTCTAAAGAAAATAGTAGTTAAGTATGTTTATCCAGGATGGTAATATTTGTAACCAACATTATAAAATTAAATAGTGAAACACTTACCGTAAGTCGTTGCTTAATTTATTTGTAGAAACTGTAAACATTAATTTTAAAGATAATTTTCAAAGTAAGCTACTTTACCCAGCACCTGCTTTCTTAAAGCATCAATAAATTATATATTGTTGTTACGTGCATTTCATGCATTCATTTTATTTCCATTCCATTACTTAAGCAATTCCAGTAGCAGGCGATCATTTGATCAACCTGTTATTTACAATTACCAATGGCGGATACAAATGGCTAAACTGATTGCTACTGTGATGCCTGTATTTTTAAGTTTCTTGTTGCCATTACTAAATTTGTCACTTCCAATCATTTCTGATAATGGTAATAATAATAGCAGTGTAGATACACTCTGATAGAAAGTTGGCAGCTAACTTTCCTGTAATAAGATGACATATAATTGCCTACATTTGTAATTTTCAGATATTTTATTAGAAATGATTAGAAGAATGCATTACAGCATGTAGAATGATATAATATTTATGCTTTAATGACATTACAATAGTATTCTTTGTTGTTTTTAATTTCTAGGGAAAGACTACTATTATACTGAGGTGCCTTGACAGGTATGTGTTTAAGTTTTGAGAAGTATCTCATATTTTCTGGGTACTCAAAATTCTAAATAACATCAACAGTTTCATTGTTGGAACATACCTTAACAGTGTGCCTTCAAACAGTGGAAATATGTTCCTCAGAACACTTGTTTGAAAACACTTATGATTTATTCTTACCAACACTGTAACATTGCTCTCAGGGGCAGTCCTATCATTAGGTAAAGTGAGGTGGCTGCCTCAGGCAGGTGATGGAATGTATTGGACCCGCTGTTCTACATGGTCCCTTTTGGATGACTCTGGGAGGGTAGCAGTCCATTTGGTAAGACAGAGTCACCCTCCTGACCTTGTTGTGGTAGCAGCTTGCTTGGACAGCGCATAGTGGCGGCGCAGTCAGGCCCATGTAGTTGCCCAGCAGAAGAGACCCACTACTTCCACTGTTGTGCCCAACCTCAGCCTCACTGCTGCCATGCCCAGTCTCATACAGGCAGGTTGCAGTGACAACAATGTTGAGAGGGTGGCTCCATGGCTCTGTCCCACCACATAGGCCTCTGCTGTGGCCTCCACTACATATTGACTAGAGTGGCGCATCACATCCGTGATCCAGTGTCATTTCAGAGCACAACTCATCATGCTGGTTTGGGCCTATAGTCCTAAACACTTTAAAGAGTGATTATACTCAGAGCTGACCCATGGAAATGAATGCATTAAAGTCCATTGATCTCAATGGGCCTACTCTGAGTATGGCTTAGTTGGATATTACTCAAAATTTTCTCCTCCTTTCCCACCTGCTCTGCACCTCATATTTTCTAATGACACAGAATGGGAGACAGGAAAATGGTAAGCCCTCTGGAATATACCATGCATAGCAGTTTCTTCATCACTTCATAAGGCTGGCTATGATCTTTCATGCTTCAGAGAATTCCTTTTCTCAATATTTGTAATAATTTGTATAGGTAATCAAAAAACACTTTCCACCCAGAGAGGCATTTATGGTGTGGAATTCCTCTCTAAAATCTTGTGATATCTTCTTCTCCCTAAAATCTTGTGATAGTTAATAATGCACAGTTTCAGTCACTTGAGGTGAACTAATGAGGCGTAGCATAGCATGACACGTATGCTAGGAAGTTGGTATTCTTTTTAAAATATAAAGTATTATGAAGATGATGGATTTTTCGGAGCTAGCTGACCTAACCGGAAGAGTCCGCGACCAGAAGGAGGAGGAGTATCAGGAAGAGTGGATCAAATTTAATTATTATTTAGTTAAATAGGTAAAGGTAAAGGTACCCCTGCCCGTACGGGCCAGTCTTGACAGACTCTGGGGTTGTGCGCCCATCTCACTTAAGAGGCCAGGGGCCAGCGCTGTCCGGAGACACTTCTGGGTCACATGGCCAGTGTGACATCGCTGCTCTGGCGAGCCAGAGCTGCACACGGAAACGCCGTTTACCTTCCCGCTGGTAAGCGGTCCCTATTTATCTACTTGCACCCGGAGGCGCTTTCGAACTGCTAGGTTGGCAGGCGCTGGGACCGAGCAGCGGGAGCGCACCCCGCAGCAGGGATTCGAACCGCCGACCTTTCGATCAGCAAGTCCTAGGCGCTGAGGCTTTAACCCACAGCGCCACCTGTGTCCCTATTTAGTTAAATATGTTAAGTTAAATTAACTGAAAACAGTTTGCAGATACTTAATTGGCTTAGGATTTTATTTATGTTAAGTGATGAATTAGTATGTTTAATTCCATAATGTGAAGATTTAAGGATGTTAATATTTAAGTTAAATTTCATAAGAATTTGTCACCAGCCTTGCTTTGCCCCACAACACCCCACTTTGGGGCCTTGTAATGCCTACAGCCAGCAGGAACGCTTCCAACAGAAATGTACAGTGCCCCACATTTCCCATTGATGGAGAGCAGCAGAAAAACCCCCACCACATTCTAATTTCTTCCAGCATTGCAGATTTGAGGGGGTGGGGACGGGGAAGAAATATTGCTCTGTTCTTCTCAGCCAGGTAAGTATAGGATTGCAGCCTTTAATTTCCAGTTGTGCAAAAATATAGACAATTAACCCTTTTTTCTTGGGTCATATATTGTATATTGCCGTGTTCTAGTTTTTACATCTCAGTTCTCAGAAATGATTCACTGAGTTTTGCCATCCCATGCAAACTCACTCCAAGAAACTTGGGAAGCATTTTCACTGTTTTGTTTTCCCCTGTTGTTTGTGAAAATACTGTTTTGATAATAGGGCAAATTTAATTTTATTAAGAAGAAGGTTACCGGTAATTTCTCTCTCTCTCTCTCTCTCTCTCTCTCTCTCTCTCTCTCTCTCTCTCTCTCTCTCACTGTGTCTGTGTGTGATCTTAATTTTTCCAGGGATGAAATTCCAAAACCAACTTTAGCTTTGGAGTATACATTTGGAAGAAGAGCAAAAGGGCACAATACAGTAAGTATGCTGACAAACTAGATTATATAATCTCCTTTTGGTTCATCAGTAGTGTTATGTACCTCATCAAGCCTGCCCCTGACATTTATGCAACCACATTCCAGACAGAACTCTAATTTGCAGTGACCTTGATAGCTGGAGAAATATTTTCATTTTTCAAACTTATTTATTTATAAAAATATCTATATACTGCTATTCATAAAAACAGAGCATTTTACAATAATCATACATAAAACCATGCAATAAATACCAAACAAAAATATAAAAATCAGCTAAATATTATGGAAAGATGTATTCTTAATTGCCTGCATAAACCTAGTGAAATAGGAAAGTTTTCTGCAGTCATTAGACGTTGAAACAAAAGGTGCCTACTGAATCTCTGTTAGCAGACTATTCCACAGGGCTGGGCTAATGATAATAAAATAAAATAAAGGCTTGATTTCTTTTTGCTGTCAAATGAGCCTCATAAGCTCAGGGAAAAACCAATGACTTTTCTGCAGATTGTCTCTCTCCTCCTTTTCTGTTCCTGGCACTGACTTCAAGCGCATAAGCAGAGCTCTTTATGTGGGCTGCAGCAAGGGGAGATGCAAGATACACCAGAGCATTGTGGCTAGTTTTGGCTTTCTTATCTCTCCCTACAACCCATGTAAAGGGTGTTTGGGGATTAGTGGGGATTACATGTATTTTCTTTTGTTGTTGTTGTTCCATGAACACTATTGTATAAAGACTATCACATAAATCAGGGTGTGGAACCTCCCAGGGCCAAATGTAGCCCTCCTGGCTTCTCTGTCTGGCCTGTGGGATTCTCCCCACCCCACACCCTCTTTCCTCAAGCCTTTCCCTGAACTTGCTTCACACCCATCTACAGTGGTACCTTGGTTTACGAACTTAATCCGTTCCAAAAGTCCGTTCTTTAACCAAAACCGTTCTTAAACCGAGGCACGCTTTTCCTAATGAGGCCTCCCACTGCTGGTGCCCTTCCACCATTCAGATTCCATTCTTACACAGAGGTAAAGTTCTCAAACTGGGATACTATTTCCAGTTTTGCATAGTTCATAAACTGAATTGTTCTTAATCCGGACTGTTCTTAAATTGAGGTACCACTGTATAGTGTTTTTGCCGGACTGGAATGTATCCTTGAACTCTCATAATGATCCCTGCTTGCCCAAACAGAGCATGGGGGCAGGTGAATGCATTCAGAAACAAGTCTGCTGTACAAAGATAAACTTTATAGTCATTGCTCTGCCTACTTTTGCCTCTGTTCCCGTCCACAACTAGCCTGTGGTCCCCAGAAGATTTCTCAGAAGGTAATGTAGCTCCTAGGCAGAAAAAGGTTCCCTATCTGTGACTAAGTGTGAAGTGTCTCTTAGAAGATCTTCTCAAGTTTCATGTGTAAAACTAATATTCCAACACCTTGTCAGCAAAATCCACTGCTAGCATTCTTCTAAACTCCTGATAAGACAACCCAACCTTCTCTGCTGGGTTTCTGTCTGATCTCAGATCAATCATACAAGATGTGTATTGCAATGTATGCTACCTATCAAAATCTTGTGCAAATGATTAATGCAAATAAACTTTTTTCCCCAGCCCAAAGACATTGCTAATTTTTGGGAACTAGGTGGTGGAACTTCATTGTTGGACTTGATTCCCATACCAATAACTACAGCTAACATAAGGTAATGAATTTGGTAATTTCATAATTAATCTCTGCTATCTTTCTATAACAGCTCAGTTCTTCCATTGAACTTCAAACATCAACTTTATTCATTTACAAATGTTTATTCCTCATAGTCATTTGTGGCCTCTAGATTTTTGTCCTGCCCGTGTGGGACCTGGAATTGTATACATGGCCTATAGTCAATACAGGTTCCACTGGCGAACAATAGTCAGTCGTACCTCCATCTGAGTCAGTTTTCCAGTTTCACTACTTTGTCATTCATTGTGGCTGGAGATCTGTGCCCACTTACTGGAAGTGAACTGAATGGAACTTACTTCTCAGTTGACGTGTATAGGATTGTGCTTCCAGTTGCTTTTTGAAATTCATACCCTCTACTATCTATAGAACTACATTCTATAGTGCAGTGTGATGGTTAGAACGCTGAGCTGGGACCTGGAAAACCAAGGTTTAAATCCCCACTCAACTACGAAGCTCACCAGGGGACCTGGAGCCAGTTTCTATCTCTCTGCCTTACCTACCTTACATGATGGTTCTGAGGATAGCTAAGATGGGGGAACCATATTTGCCGCCTTAAGCTCTTTGGAGGAAAGGTGGGGTATAAATGTAGCAATAACGTTTTGAAAAAAATAAAGATGGTTTATTAAAAGAAAGATACCTGCCTCAGAAAGTAGCTCCATTTAAGGAAAAAGAGAAAGACATTTTTCACAACACCAGCTACGAGAAAATACAGGAAATATTACTGTTGTAGGAGACCAGCTTCTCTCCCAGCAGCTGTAAGCTTTATTCATTACACTTGCATCTATTCTTGCAAATATCCCAGAGCAACATTTTAGGTTTCCAACAACGCTTGAGATACAAAGGAGAGATAGGGACTGGTCGAAGACCAGCATTCATGGCACATAATTGCTTAATGTAGATTTAAAACTAGCTTTCCTTTCAACCCAAACAAACCACCTAACCAATAAATTTTGTATTGCCTCTCAACAGAAGTCAATGTGCTGGTTGGCTTTCTTCTGCTCTCAACGGAGCATTTAGTGGGAAAGGGCTATATACTATTGTGGAAAAGGCCCTGATCCTCTCTTCTCAGTGTAGTTACACTTGAGGGAAGATATTAAATTGATTTCTGTGTGCATAACTGTGAAAAATCAAAGTGATTTTCATGTGGATGGGTAAGATAGTTACCTTTTTTTTTACAGCTGCTGCAGATGAATTACAATTAAAATCAACATTAGGATGTTGGTGTGGGGAGAAGCGGACCACTTTTTGGTCTAAAGAATTTTAAATTATGAACTCAGGCTAGCCAGATGCTTTGGTCTGCAGTTCATGCAGTTTCATGCAGGCTAGAGTTCCTATTTTCCCTGTTTCTTTCAATTTTTAAGAGGCTGGTTGAGACAGCTTTGTTCATCTCTTAACTAAAAGTGTCACCTTGGATATTTTCCTTTTTTAGATGTGCCACTAACCCATGGTGTAGCACTACATCAACAATCGGAAGCAAGTGTCAGGTGTGCATGCTTCACCCCAACACAGTTTCATTTTTGAACTAACCACAGTTTGTTGTTGTATATTTATTAATTTGTCCATTCAGTTTATATCCTACTCTTACTCCTCAAGGAGCCCAGGGCTTAACTGTGTGAACTGCAAATAACTGGTTAGTTTAAACTATGATTTGTTTAAACAAGCAAGCATCAGTGCTTGTTTCCTTGTTACTTGTCAAGTTCCTAACTCCTTAGCTCCAGTGATGCTGCTCCATCTAATTCTCCCAAACAGTTCACTCAGCCCGTAGTAACCAGGTTTATAAATTCAGCTAATAAAATATCATGACAAAGAATTTATATAGTAGAGTACAAATCATTTTCTGGGCAAACATTGTTTCCATATTTAATGTCATTTGCTTCGGTTGTGTGGGTTGGGATGTTTGTTTTTTGCTCCTCTAAACTGCTGTTTAGATGCCATTGTATGATATACTTCTTTTGTAAAGAATATTTTAGGTGCCTTTAAAAATGTTAGGCTGTCTTTCTGTTCTTTTTGTAGGACATTTGCTATCGTTCTTGTCCTGGATCTTTCAAAGCCAAATGAACTGTGGCCAACCATGGAGAGCCTTTTACAAGCCACTAGGAAGCATGTAGACAGAGTTATAACAAAACTGGGACAAACAAATCCTAAAGCAGCTACTGAAATTAAACAGAGAATATGGAACAATTTGCCAAAGGATCATCCAGTAAGAACTAGTATTTTATCCAGATGTCACAGGCTCATACACAGTTAAAGATAATCGCTTTGAGAATCATAAACAATTCCTTTAGATTTTTATGCATGACTGAAAATCCATTTGATGTAGAAGAACTTGTTCAGTGGAAAATTATAGCAATTTAATGAAAATTCAGTAGGGGCAGAAACAAGGAAAGAAGGTTTCTTATATATTCTTGTTAGACATCTAATGTGATTGTTATGGCATGTTACAACAATCAAAAGAAACAGTTTTACAGACGCAGTTTGATATTGATTTTATAATCTCCTTTTGAAATGAAGGTGAAAACTAGAATGTACAGAAGTTATCTGGCAAAGCAACTCACTGAAGCTACAGATTTGAGGAAAGGGTGTAGTTATAACAGCCTTCAGCACGACTCTATACTTTGCATTTATTCAAGTGTCTATCACAGACTCAGTGCCTTTTGATAATGTGACAACTAATTAAATTATAAAATTTCAGGGATGTTAACATAAGCCCTTGAAATTCAATTGCTAATGTGCTCTCTTGAAGAAAGTAAAATAGATTGCCGAAGATGCAATTGAAAAGGTGCCTGGCATCATGCATTCATCTTGTACAAATGTTGTGTGTATGCGGTGTCTAAACAACGTATATATATATATTCTATAGTGCAGAATTCGAGGATGTAAAAATAATACTATAAAGTAGCTATTAATGTGAGCAATAAATGAACATGAATAAAAGACCCAATAGACTTAAATTTGCTTCCTTTATGACTTTCAGTAGCCCAGTTCATCTTTTAAAAAACGGGCGTATTTTTCTTCCTGGCTTCACCTATCGCACTGATGCCAACTCACACTCCTGAATGGAAGGAGTCACAACCCACCTCCCACCTCCCACCTTTGTCTTTTCTGAAGCTGCTATGTGCATGTGAGAATTATAGAATCGTAGAATTGTAGAGTTGGAAGGCACCCTGAAAGTCCAGCCCCTTGCAATGCAGGAATTTCAACTAGATCATACATGACGGATGACCACCCAGCAAGAAGAAACCCCTTCCAAGACCCCTGCTCAAGTTTCATCCATTGCAGCTTCTGTAGATGCAGAATTTTCATGTGCATCTTAGTTGAGCTTATATTGGAGGAGAACAAGAAAGATTTCTTCCTGCCTCTGGTGAAGCAAATACTAGCTGCTCTGCTTGTCTTGAGCTTAAGTATATATAAGGAGCGGAAACTTCACGGATTCATTCCCTAGGTATGCCTCTTTCCATAAGAAAGTGCTAGCATGGAAAGCCATTTGTAAAGTCAATGTGCTCTTGTCACATTGGGGTTTGGTGTACCCATCTAAGTAGGGGTGAGGCACCTTCACAGGTTGGACTGAGTTAGATGGAAAGGAATTTGAATTCTTCCTACTTAAGACATTGGTGAGTTACTTGCAGTTACTTCCATTATAAATTATTGGCTGTGCAGTCTTAAATTCTCCTTATTCCAAAAGATTATGCAACAATGAAGCCCATGTGTGAACTATTTTGAAGCCATCTCAGCATGTTCTTATCTGAAAAAAGGGATTGTAAAAAAATGTTATATAAGTATTGCCACTTTCTTAACAGGACCGTGAACTGATTGATCCGTTTCCAATTCCACTAGTTATAATCGGGAGCAAATATGATATGTTTCATGTAAGTAATAACTGTGTTACAATTCTCCCCCTCTGTTGTATTGTGATAGCCTAGGACACTTTTTTATTGATTCTCTCTCTCTCCAAAATCAGAAAAGTAATATGAACAAAATGGCAATTACAGCCATATGTAATTGCCATCTGTGTCATTCATCCTCCAGAAACAATAATAAAATATTTATAATAATGAAGAAAATAAGACAAAATATGAATGACATATACTAGCAATACACAGTGGTACCTCTGGTTACGTACTTAATTCATTCTGGAGGTCCGTTCTTAACCTGAAACTTCTTAACCTGAAGCACCACTTTAGCTAATGAGGCCTCCCACTGCTGCCACTCCGCCGCTGCACCATTTCTGTTCTCATCCTGAAGCAAAGTTCTTAACCCAAGGTACTATTTCTGAGTTAGCGGAGTCTGTAACCTGAAGCGTCTGTAACCTGAAGCATATGTAATCCGAGGTACCACTGTACCAACTGTGACATATACCAACAGCTCCAGTTCCTAGCATCCCTTGGTAGGGCTGAGAAACACTCATGTGACTCTGCCGGTTGGAATAGAGTTAGACAATGGGTCTGACTCTGTATAAAGCAACTTCCTGTGCTCCTGTATATTTCCCCTTTTTTATGTTGACCTTCAGGCCTTATTCTCTTCTTTAGCACATGCCCTTTAGGTTATTTTGTAGAGGTATCTTTGAAGATGAACAGCCTCTTCATATGTAGCAGTGGCGTTTCTGACAGACACTATTCATTTTTAGCTGAATCTTAAGATTGCCTTCCCAGCAAATGTAATAATAATAATAATAATAATAATAATAATAATAATAATAATTTTTATTTATACCCTGCCCTCCCCAGCCAAGACTGGGCTCAGGGCGGCTAACACCAGGTAAAAACAATTGATTAAAATACAACTTAAAAACAAGATTTAGTACAACATTAAAATGCAGCCTCATTTCAGTAGGAACTCAAATCAAAAACATTTTGGGGATGAAAACTTTGAATCTTCACCAAGGCCAACTATCCAGACTGGTCCAGAAAAAAGCCAGGGAAGTCCCCAAATAGGAGTTCCATCACTTACCTATTAACCGGAAGTATAAATGTGTCTGAGATGACCTCCTCTCCCCAGAACAGAACTGACCATTAAAGACAGCTGTCCATGGATATTAGCCACAATGGCTATACTCTACCTCCATTGCCAGAGGCAGGATGCCCTTGAATACCAGCTCCTGGGAATCACTGGTGGGGAGAGTGCTTTCAGGCTTTCCAAAGGCATCTGATTGGCCGCACAGAGAACTGGATGCTAGAATAGATGGACCATTTCCCTGATGCAGCAGGGACTTCCCAAGAAGATGTCATGTGTGGTGCCCTTTAATCTGGTCCCTACCTTGCTTGATCTTAACTTAGTACTATCCTTGTGTCCTTTTTCTCTCATACTCCTCCCTCAACTGGATCAACGTATGCACACTTGATCATTAGAAAACACTTTGCTGTACCTGTCTCTTCACAAGTGCTGATGATTTATCATCAGATGCGGCAATGCTGGTTCTTTCAGAGTCTGCTTTTAATGCATTTCTCATCCTTTTTGTTTTTATAACCACAACACCAATTTGAGCACATGCAGGCAGGACATGTGTTTGGGGAAACATCCATCCTTGGTCCCCTAGGTGGCAGCATAGTGCATTCTAGGCAAGTCACCTGTCATTGATGCATAATTCCTTATAGCGCCAGCCTAGGTTTCTTTGTTTGCTTCCTTTATTAAGCAGCCAGTGTTATTGGTTGCTTTTGAATGGAGTGTAAATGACATTTTCCCAAGATTGTTAAGCTGCATTCCTCTAAAGTAGAATAAATAAGCCCTTGTGAGGCAAAGCAAAAATGTGTGTCTTTGGGAAATATATATATACTATTGAAGTGCTTTGATCTTCCCTGGTCATCCTCTTGCTGTGCTCATCTAAGCTATTGTTTAGCTTAGCAGGTCATCCAAACTGAGCTTGTGCTTTAGCTCTCTTCAGACAAGCCTCAAGCTGTAAGTGAGCTGAGCCACAGGCCTGGGTTTAAACAATACTCTCAACCAAACCATGGTTTAGCTTAGCATAGCACAATAACAGAATGACCTGCGAGGAGCAAAGTGGTCAAAGTTTACACTCTGGAAGCCCACACATTTACTTGTTGGCAAATGTTGACTAAGTGTTACACACAAAGGAGGGCAATGTTATGTCACATTGTGAAAAACTGTAAAATTATTCATTAGATTTTTTTCCCCACCCCAACCCCCCTCTTTTTTAAAAGGAATTTGATTCAGAGATGAAAAAAATAATATACAAGACGCTTCGCTTTGTTTCTCATTATTATGGAGCATCTTTAGTGGTATGTATATTATTGTATTTCATGGGCACAATCCTGCCAAAGTCAAGCCCTTTCAACTCGTATTCATTTCCCAAACAAAGAAAGAAATTAAAATAAAATAACCCAATGTGTGGGTTAGTCTTACCATGACCTGATGATTGTTGGCTTGTGATGGCACAGAAGTGATCTTTTTCACTAGTAGCACTGGTATTGTGGAATGCACTCCCTACTGAGATATGAAAAGCCTCATCTGTATTGGCATTCTGCTGGCTTTTGAAGACACACAGCCATTCCTTTAATCTCTTGACCTGAGTCTCCTGTTTTAATTGCTGTTGTTTAATTTTGTTTTACTGCAAATTTTATTTATGGACATTTATATGTTAATGTTGGGATTGTTATATTGTGTGTTTTCAGTAGCCATGTATTATAACAGCATTGTGCAATAGTTGTTTATTATTATTATTATTATTATTATTATTATTATTTGGGGGCATTAAGTGGTAGCTGTTTCAGGACACTGAAACAGCTAAATCTTAAACATAACAGTCCTATGATGAATTTTGAGTGACTTGGGAGTAGTATTTTCCTATGTTTATTAGGAGGAGCATAACACAAGTTTTATGCTTTGTTCACAGTTCACCAGCAAATCTGAAGCTCTGCTTCTGAAAACACGTACTCTCATTAACCATTTAGCATTTGGCTTTGATAGGAGGTAAGCTAAACAATTGGCAAGCTCTCCCAAAACCTTCTTGGCTGGATACTGGCAATTTGTAAAAAAAGGGGGGGGGGAATCTGTCAGCTTTTCTGTTTCATACATGATTCTTGCTCATAGATCTATATAAAGGCTGATGAAACAGTTTCAGGAAAAGAGGCTAACTTATGTGAAGGACACACCAATAGCTCTGTGATAGAACTTGCATATCCAAGTCTCTCAGTTTAGTTCATAGCATCTCCAGGTAAAGGATCTCAGATGACAGGGCTTGAAAAGGCCCTGCTGAAATTTTGGAGATCTGCTAATAGAGTAGACTCAGGCCCAGACTACACAGAATGTTGATTACGTGGTTTGTCCTCAAGTACACAGTATTTCTTTCAAAAACATCAGGTGAGCGGTGGGTCCTGACTGGGCCTTTGGCACTGGCAAATTTAGCACATTTCCCCCTCCCTCCTCCAGTCCTGATCTGAATTTGGACCTCCATGCCTGTAAGGGTGGGTGAGAGGAGCTCCCATTCAATCCCAGTTGTCAGAAGGACTGCTGCTGAGAGAAAAATAAAAATTGGAGCTTTATAGAAAAAGCTAGGAGGGGAAATGGATCCGTCAAAGCTTCCATCAGCAGAAATTAAACTTTTGCTGTCCATCAATTCTATTGATTTGAATGGGACGCAGTTGTAACTGGGGGGGGGGGGACTGACTTTTCTAAAAAAAAGAAAAGAAACAAAAACAGTCAATACAAAATAAACCATAAATTAAAACAGTATGTTCTTTGCATACATTTAAGGAGCAAGGAAGGGGAGACAGCTGGGTCTGGACCAACTCAGTTCTCATTCAAGCAAATACATGTGTTTAAGGACATAGTTGTAATTTGCCTTTCTTGGAGTGTGCTTTTTGTCAGTTTTGGTAAATCCTGATAACTGATCTATATTCATTTTGTTCCGGTCATGTTTTTTAAGCAAATCCATGTCAGTGGATCAGAACAAGCCACTCTTTATCCCAGCAGGAATGGACTCTCTTAGTCAAATAGGTGGGTGGTTTTCTTATCTATTTATTGTGCATGTAGCTTTTACAGTTAAGAGAATACAAGGCTGAAGTGGACAAAAATGAACAATGGATTCTGAAATGTCTACAAAATGTATTTGTGTATGATGATTACTAAAGAAAAATGATCAGAAAGTTTTAAGAAGGTACAGCAATGTTTAACAACAATGCTATACATATTTATTGAAAAGTAAGCCCTGCTAAATTTGGTGGGACTTACTCCCAGGAAAGTGTGTAAAGTACACAAAGGATTGCAGCCCTAGTATAACAGCTTCGATGTTGAATGCTAGTGCTTATCTTCAGGAACCTGTTTCTTACATATTTGTATAACAACCTTCATGTAGGACAATTTTGTTAAATTATTGAGGGGAATACATTCAGACAAGTAGCTTGCTTGCCATTTGAATGATGGAGTGACCATTGTTACAATTCTTACAATAACTAGGTCCTCCTCCTGCTTCCAATAGTGATATTGGAAAGCTGCATGCACAGACACCTATGGATCTATGGAAAAAGGTGTTTGAGAAGGCATTTCCACCAAAGGTGTGTATACCTTTTTTGTTCTTTGATGTTCTTATTAACCTTATTTCTTTTCACAATATTTGTTAATTCTTGTGGCTGCACTGTTGTGCCCAAGCCAGATTATTCAGAAGTAAAGTAATTTCATTGGGACTTCTTGTTATGGAAAAATTGAAACTTTAAGCTTGGTACTGGCTTTGCTTTTTGTGCACAGCTTTCATTTCCTAATTCATTGATCAAGATTTAAACCTTGAGCCTGGGGTTCCTAGTTTAGATGTAACAGGAACCTGTGACTTAACCCCCACACCTAAGTTTTCATCTGTGGCACATAAGAGGACTGAGTTATGGTTTGTTAGACCTGAACTGTTACATCTGAACTGGGACACTATGTCACAGAAACATAGACACAAGGTCACTTCACGTGATCTTTGTAGGTTTATTCTTGTCGTGGTGAAATAAATGCAAGCTGATACAACCTTTGTGAACTGATGGGAACTAGGCTGTTTCATACAGTTGTCTTTGAAACATGTGGACCTGCTGGAGGGCTTCACAGTGTAGCCAGGATCACTCAGAGGTGCCTGTTACATGAACTAGCTTCTTCGCACAGAGGGTTGAGTATTTTGCAAGGCGTGTTTACCCCCATAAGGAAAAACAGTGTATATATGTAGCACATCCATGCCATCCCAGCTTGGTTGCAGTCACGCAACTGGTCCTTCATTACACATACCGAAGAGGGAGCTATACGAACCAGCTTCTGCAGTTCATACAGGTTGATGCCTTAAACGTATTTATGGCAGAGATGCAAGCTCTAGGGATATTTCAAGACACACCTGGGGGAAAGAACGAGGCTGCATTTTACTCTTTCACCTGCCCTTGTTTCAGAATGTTGGAGTTTTCAAAGAAGTAAAGGACCCAGCTCAAGATCCACAGTATGGTGAATATGAAGTCGATGCTATGCGCGCTCAGAAGAACCAGGTATGCTACAGCAGTCGTTCATGTTGCTCAATAAAGAAAATCTCACGGGTATTTCTCAGGCATTGTACATATGCCCAGATGTATTTACCTTTGAACATTCATTTATAGCTGCAAGTCTCATTTTAACCATAAAGTTTGCTCTGGTGGCCTTGGACACATCATCATCTCTCGGCCTTAGTTGATATTATTGAAGGTTATTCTATAAATAATTCAGATAATTTTTTAAAAGCAATCTGCTTCTATAGCAAAGTAAGCCACCCTGACGGCAGTTGCAGACGTGGAAGAACTTTGAGTGTTACCTCCAGGGTTTACCTCCAGGGCAGTTTTCCAAGTTGCATTTTCTAAAGGTGAAAGGTAGCTTTGCAAAATGCCACAGCATAGTTCTTAAACTAAAGTAACCCCATATTTTCTCTGGAAGTTTCATAACACTGCAGCTAAGGTTACTCAAGTTTAGTTGAACAAGTCAGTGACCATGCCTACAAACCTGAGCCAGTAATTATCTAGTTGATTTCACAGTTTTATAGTATAGTATAATCTACAGTAAAATAGACAAACTCTAGACTACTTCCAGTATTGGAAAATTTGTTTAGGCTGACAGGTTTATTCCAGGTCATTCATTTAGAGTTACCTCAGCAAGTATTTCCATTTTAAGTCATGGTGCAAAATTCATCTCAGTTGGAATTATTTCTTGCAGATTACAAGTAGTATATAATTAATGACTAATGTAGTCCTCAGACATTCCATTGAATTGATTTTAATGTGTCACCCAAAATAGAATGTTCAGTTTAATTGCTTGCTACATACATTTTTTGCTTTACATTCATACTAAGGTTATGATTATGGATGGTATTTTTATTAAGTAAAATAGGCTACTAGTAAAAGTTGATTAAATCATATTGAAAATTAATATTTTCCCAGGTGTTTCCTAGTTTCAGTGCTCTTTTATTTTATAAAGATTTTAATCTGTATTGATGCCATTGGAAGTTGCTGTAGCTTTTGTTGTTGGTACTATTATGGGGAAAAAATGGTAATAGACAAGTTTCTGTAAAAAGAAAATTATCTGCAGTTATTTCCCTAAAATTTCCATCTTGGAGTTCAGTTATTATAAGATTATTATAACATTTGAACTGCCCTTTATGAAAACATTTTGGGATTTTTGTATTTCATTTGATCTTAAAAGCTGCGAGATAACCCTGTATATATCTGTAAGAAAACAATTCCCTGGCTACATTCAGTTTTTAAATGCATTAGGATTTCCCATAATTATATGAAAATTGAGAGTGAAATGGCCCTTATCTCAAGAAGTAAGTATTAAATGCTTCAGAAAGCTAATCTTTTTTTCCTTCCTTTTTGTACTCCTTTGTTCCATACATAAAGCATTTATATAGAGAGGAGCATTTATGTTAAAGTTATAGCGTCAAACATAATGCTTTGTATTTCTGTTTCTTGAAGGTATTCATGCATGGTAGCTTTTTATTCCAATTGAAAAGTAGACTTTTGTGCATTTCTTCCTGATCATTTTATGTTGCTCTTTGGACTCAGAATGACTATCTGTGGAGTTTAATATACTTCTCATAGTGCTACTGACATTAGGGACCACACACCTGCAAACAGTAACCAGACTCTCATTTCTTAGCAAGCTTTCTTAACAGCAGCACATAAAAGAAACGGTCCCGTTCCCCCTACCGCACCCCCTGCCGGGCCTCCATTGATCCATTAGTGCTTATTTGGACCTCTCTCTTTCTTTGGCAGTGATCTGCATCAGCCATATAGCCTATTTCATCTAGACGTTAGAAATACATCATTGCTATAATATACCAAAGGCCCCGATCAGGATGCTTCTCTGTCGTGATTTTCTCTGGCCTGTTTGCTCACTGTACAGGGATAGTTGTTCAGATGCTTAAAGGCCATTTAATAGTGCTTTTGAAATTTTAAAAACCTGAGCAACCTAAGCAGCAATTAACCTAGCCCACTTCCAGCACCCCCAGCACAACCAAATACTGTAAAGAAGCATTAACCTGTCCTTCCCCGCAGCACTCCTGATACAGGTAAAATCGTGATGTTGGATGCATCAGGATCATTGAGGAGGGCAGGCTTTAACCGTTTCCCCGCATCACTCCAGATGCAACTAAAATCTCTGTCCCTGTGCAGCTGATAGCAGCGTGGGAAATTGCATACAAGGGCCCAGTCCTATGTAACAGCCACAAAAAAGATGAAGGCACATGACTGTAACAACAATGTATTGATAAGTTAACAATTAAGTAGGACGAAACATCATTACAATTGCAAGGTGTGAATGAACCAATGAATATATGGATTGAATGACTGGAACTACTAGTCAGATGCACAAGAAGAATTAGAAATGAGCACAATGCAGTTCAGAAATTATGTTTATTTAATAAATCCATATGGCACTTCTTTTAAATTATACTATGCCATGGCAGCTTACAACTTATAAGAACAATTCAGAACCATATAAAATATCAAGCATTCACTACTTCTAAAGACACTTCCGTCAGCTAGCAATCCCAATAAAAAATGAGGCCTCTACCAAGTTGTCCAAAATTTTGAAAAGAATACGGATGCTGATGTAAGCTAACTAAAAATGGAAGTTAGGTGCAATGAAAAGGCCATGATTGTGACAACAATTTTCACTTTTTATTCTGATGCCATACAACACGGCCCACACTGATCAAAATGTTTTCCAAAATTATAAAAGAAATAGAAGTCTGATCTGCCAGAAACATAAAGTATGTGGTTTTTGTAAGTGGTGGTGGTAAGTACCTTTCTGCTATCCATTCACACGAAGAAAATGTTGTGTCCTAATTCAGCAAGGGCAAACCAACCGTGAAAGAAGACTTGTGGATATTTCTGGATACGTGATCAAATGGTGTTGTGCAGAAGAAAAACCCACCTCGACATCTGTGCTAGTGCTCCTGTTAGCACTGCAAGAGTGCTCAGCTCTGCCAAATCCACTTTGGACAGGAAAAACTGAGTCCCAACACTTTCCCCAACTCTTAAAGAGTGATGCATACTGCTACGCCTATAGGAAAGATACTTGCGGCAGCATGCAAAGCATCCCTGCGGCACAGGGGGTACTCTAGACTGCGCTCATAATCTAGCGGGTCACATCAAGGGGTCCCGTTTCTAACAGGTTTCAGTCTGATGCCTTTGGAAGATCCCAAGCAACATATGGAAGCAAAGACTGGTTGGTTTGTCCCTGGAATATATGGTGTTCATAGCTACATGCATTTGAAGATAGAGCTCCCATTTAGCAAACACTTGTGTTGCTGGTCACTTGGGAGATCTGCATCCCTGCACTTGAGGGAACAAGTGAACAACATTTCTTAGTTTAGTAGCAGCTGGATAATTGCTCTTTGAAACCACAAGTAGTAGATAATGAAAAGTGAAATGATATGGGTGCAATTAGAATAATTTCGCGGTGGATCTCAGTATTAGAATGGCATATACAGCATGACATAAAAAGATAAACTGCCATTTGTTTAGTGTTATGAAAGGCATACATGAGAGCTGCTTTAATCATGGCTAATTCGCTGTGTGCCGCAATCTGGATTTCTTTTACAACTCATTCATAATTAAGATCTATAGATACCGCTGATACATTCCATGCAGTTTAGACCCCGCTGGGTGTTTGGGCTTATCTCGCATACACTGTTTCTAAAATGCCATCTTTTATGTCTTTCATTTTATTTTTATGCATACTGATTTATATGCAATGATGATAGTAATGATAGCAGAGACTGGATGAGATCCAAAATTTGCAATATATTGCAGAATAATACTTAATGTTCTCACATTAAAATTGAACATGCAGTTGCTTATATCATGGGGGATATTATTATTTATTAGAAGCTTTTTTTCAAAAATGAAACTCAGAACTAACTTACAAAAAACTAAACATTAAAAACTGTTTCAATATATGTTTCCATTTTAGGAACTAGAACAGTACAAAAGAAATGCCTCTAAAACCTGGAAAGAAATGGAGTTTGATTCTTGACTGAGAAGTATGTCTCAACCAGATTTGAAGCTGCATTTCATACATTTGAGTCATTACGTTTTGTACACTTGTAAAATGCGTAAAAACCCCCATCATAAATACTTAATAATAATTATGGTCATTGTTGTTTATGATCAGTATAGTAGATTGTGCCAGAATCACTTCTCTTAGTTAAACTCAGTAAGAGATGACTCAGATGTTGCAAAACATTTGAAGAAGAAAAGCAGACACATTCTGTGTCATTTAACATCAGATAACTGGTTTGTGAAAAGTTCAAAGGACATTCTGAACATTAATCTTAACAGCAGGTCAATGCCCTTATCCTCAGTTTCACCTTTGCTGTAGCGTATTAAAGTCAGTGTGAGATTGTGAGATTTTTTCCCCTCCAGTTAACACACAATTTTCTGTATTTTGCCAGCATAATATGATAAAAGTTGCATTTCTACTTAGACTATTGGAAGGTTTCGGCTGTTGGACTATAGTTTTTAACCATCACAAATTCTTTATGAATTTTTTGTTTGCTTGTTTGAATTGAAGTATTCAGCAAAACTATATGATCTTAAACAGGAAAATGCAAAGGAAATTTCTATTTTTGTATGACACTTGTAAATTGCTATTTTGAACCTTTTAAACATTACCACAAACGAATGCAGTTGGTCATTTTTAAAATAAAGATGTTATACAAAAGAATCCCCCCCACCTGAAATAATTTGCTCAAACACAATGTGGAGAGGAAAAGAATCAGTCTGGCGTGGGGACAGAAATAACTGCACCAGTCAGCTGTTCGGACAGAACTGGGTTTGGGGTGGAAAAACTTAACTCCTCCTGAATACCTAAGAGGCAATATAGGACTGTTGCTTTTCTTTAAGAGGGTGTGGTTCATGCAGCACTGGCGGTTGAATTTGCAAGAGATACAGCTGGATTAGCTGCTTTTGTTTATCATAATATTAGCACCGAAGAACTAAAAGTAAATAACGGGGAATGGTTTAGATTTCATAGTTCACGCTGTACTTTCACACACTGCAAGAGTGAAATAGCATATAGACCATTTAGTGTCACGTCTATTTCCTGGCAATAATTTGATCTCTTATTTTAAAACTCATAATTGCTAGAATTATGGCTGCTGGGACAAAGGCATATAATATTAAAAAGTCTGCTGTGAATCGGGATGCTGCACCGGGAAACATCATTTCAATGACCTGAGCCCCTTGGGAGAATGGACAGGGAGCCCCAGCCGCAGTGGAATCATTGAAGTGACCTACCAAAAGAAAGGTTTTCAGATTACGGTGTTGGTTTGAAGATTCTAAAAGGAGACGTTTACATTCTCAGAAAGCTTGACCACTTGGTTAGGGGCCAGTGGCTACAGCTATGGCAAGATTTAAATCCATCCCACCCCTTCTCAAGGCGATTTGTCCCATTGGCCCAAGTAGCTGAAAGCGCTTCTTCAGGGTCTCTGCTGAGATGTCCATATGGAAAGCTCTAGACTTCCAGGAAGCACACCTGTCCTTTCAGGATCAGCTGGTTCTCAGTAGTAACTTGGCTATAGCTCATGATTAGTGTGGAGAAAGTTTAACCAGGAATCCCTGTTGGAGCAACATGCTAGGCCAAACTTTGGCCTGGCCCAGGGCAGTGCAGCAGTACTCACAATGGCTGTGAGTGAGTTCCTCTCCAGGAGGTTGCGCATTCACACAGGCTTACTAAACCATAGTTTGGCTTACCGTACTGCCAAACCAGGCCATGTTTGCTTTTCCTACATATTATATATCACATGTTCCGAATGGAGTTACTTTCTTTAGCCCAAGAAACAAAAATAAAGCACAGTTGCAGTAGCCAGCAGGTTTCTGCCCCCTGTTTCTGCCTCCTGCCTGAGAACAAACTAGATTTTGGGTAGCTGATGTGTCCAAGCCTTTTGCAGCGCTTTGAGAACAATTTGAGTTCCCAGCATTTGTGCCTGGTGTTGACTAGTTGAAAACATGGTGTGTTTGCAGATGTGCACCTGGCTTCTTCACTACAGTATACAGTTTTCTGCAAATGCAACACACCTCTTTCCCCTGGCCTTTGACACCTGATATATGTGTTTTTGGGACTCACACTATTCCTGTGACTCTGATCTGTTTTAATTCTGAATTTTAAATTGTTGCTTCCTGCCCTGGCCGGTAATAAATTTAATCTTCATCTTCCTTGCTGGATCAGGGTAAATATATTTTCTGGTTTCTCCTCTGTTACTGGAAGCCCAGATGACCTCAGTGGCAAAAATTGGCTTTTCCCACCTCTGGCTTGTTCACTAGCTATGGCTGTTCATCGTCAGCCACTGTGAAAACAGTATCCTGGACTAATTGAACATTTGGACAGATCCAGCTGAGCTCATTTTATGGGATAGATGTATGGATTACTTTGCATAACTTCCAATGCATGTTCTTGGTCTATTGTGGGTCGCTGGATTTTTTTTTAATAGTTGCAATTCAGCCTGAGATAATTTCTGATGAAGGGCAGGATATAAATCTTATGAATAAAACATATAAATAAAATTGGAGGTGTTGTGTTTTCTTTTTAGTACTTACCACATGTAAATTTTAATTCAGAAAACTCATTCACAACAAGAATCTCACTGGTGTACTTGTGGAACGTAAAGTAGCTTAGAATGTTAATCGGAGTTGGCATTTCCTCCAAATTCCTTCAGAAACAAAACAAAAGTCATCCCCAAATTATGTAATCTTGTTTCCCATCTCGTGGCACAGCATATAAACATTTATAAGCCTCACGTATATCAACAACGGGGGTAGAAACCATGGTAGATTACATGGACTTTTGTTACGTTTTTATGAAGCTTATTGGACTGTATTGTTGAAGCTACCAGCATGAGTTTGACCAAACTGCGGGAGGCAGTGGAAGACAGAAGTGCCTGGTGTGCTCTGGGTCATGAAGAGTCAGACACGACTAAACGACTGAACAACAACATACATAAAAGGGGTGGGGGTGTTAGGGGAGGGGCAGTACTTCTGGTGGGTGACATCATCGTGTTCCTTATGGGGTAGTCTGTCTGCCTTTGGTCCCTGCCCTGCACTCAGCTCTTGCCTGTAGTTTCTAGAAGCTGTCAGCATGCAACAACAGCTACACCTTGGGAACAGCTTCAACTGGCCAGCTAAACTGGGGGAGAGTAGCCATTGGGTCTCAAACCCTCGGTGAGTTAGCCACTTCTCCTGCCTTCCCCCAGACAGGCTCTGGCAGATTGAGTGGACAAGACCAATAGTGGGTCCAATGGTCAAGAATGCAGTTTCTGCATGTGCAAAATCTCTGAACCAAAACCTCTGCTGCCTTGCGGGACATCTTTAGGAGAAGAAACGGCTAAGGAGTAAACCCTACACAAATCTGGAGTAGAGTCCTAAGACAGTTGGATGGCATCCTGTCCGCTTCCTTCTAGCAACTCATATAGCCAAGCTGGTGCCAAATAGATTGCTCTGATTTCCTTTGGACCACATCAGCGAGGTCAATAGGGGGCAGCCCAGAACTTTCATATACACTATACAGGCCTGTGCCCCAGAGAGATCACTTTGAAGCTGCCAACACAGCGGTTTGACTGCTCCCCTGGAGGCTAACTCCATTGTCTCTCAAGACAGGAGGATGCTAACTATACAGGTTATCTTGTTGAGCCAAATGCTCTCATTTCCCAGTAACAATTTTAATCATTATAAATCACTGTTTCAACAATATAGTGTAACTGTATCTTTATATTTGCAAATAACTCTTTCCCTTACCTTACAAGTCCAGTTCCAGCTAGGGCACCTCCCATGTTAAGTAGCATCGCTACTCCACTGACCACATTGGGATTTTGAATGATGCCAAGAAGAATAAGTGTAATCAGTTCACCTACTATATAAGGTACTACGAGGGCAGCAAAGAAATAGCCAAAGCTAGAAGCTGCTGGGTAAAATCCCATAGACCTGCAAAGAAAAATGGGTGTTTTGAAAAAGAAGCAGCAATATGTTTAATATTCCATCTTTCTGCTCAGAAATAAATAAATGGGCCATGGCTGAGCAGAAGAGAAACGGTGGCTCTGGGAAGGTCAGGTTTGACATGAGACTCTTAATCTCAGGGTTGTGGGTTAAAGCTCCACACTGGGCAAAAGATTCATGAATTGCAGGGGGTTGCACTAGATGACCCTCATGGTCCCTTCCAACTCTATGATTCTATCATTCTTCATAAGCCACAGCTGTGGGGAAAAGAACATCAAGAGGCAGCTTGGGTAGAAGCCTTCTCCTTGACGTGCCACATTTTCACATGGTGGAGGGACCCTTTCCATATGGCTATACATTTAAAATAGCGACCCCTCCACCTGTCCATCCAAATTTGTACCCTCCAAAAAGGAGTGCCATTATGCTGAATATGTACAGATTGGCTCATTCTTCCCAGCAATGGGCTGAGAGTTGAGCAGCTAAGAGCCATATATTCTCCAGGCTGACCTGACCCTGAGCGACGTAGAATCAAACTCACTAAGTCCTAGGGGGAAAGGATGAAATGTTTGTCTGACTCAAAGTAGCTCCATTTAAATTAACGGCCATGTCTAACTTAGGGCCATTTGTTTCAGTGAGTCTACTCTGTACAGGACTTAGATGTTTTAAGCCTTGGGAAAGTTTAGTCTGGGAAAACAGCAATTTAGAGGTGATACAATCTCCATCTTCAAATATCTGAAGGTCTGCTATAGACCAATGGGTTCAAAGCAAAAGGATTTAGACTAAACACTTGGCAGATGGTAGAGTAAAAAAGGTAAAGGACCCCTGGACAGTTAAGTCCAGTCAAAGGTGACTATGGGGTTGCGGTGCTCATCTCGCTTTCAGTCCAAGAGCGTTTGTCCACAGTCAGTTTTCCGGGTCATGTGACCAGCATGATTAAACTGCTACTGGCACACGGAGAACCGGGATGAGTGCCAGAGCACACGGAATGCCATTTACCTTTCTGCCATAGTGGTACCTATTTATCTACTTGCACTGGCATGCTTTCAAACTGCTAGGTTGGCAGGAGCTAGAGGCCAGATGGGCATCTATCAGGGATGCTGAAGTAATGTGTTTCCTGCAGGAGTTGAGGTCCTTTCCATCTCCATGATCTTTACTCTTGCCTTCTAGATATCCGAGAAACCAGAGCCATACAGAATGAATTCACCCAGTGTACCAATTGCCATTGCACTTACCAGTAGATAACAGTACTAAATAGTGCCATGCTGACGATGCTAAAAGGCAGGAAATGCAGTATGTAGGCAAGCAACATTTGCCACTTCTGATATAAACCATCTTGGCTTTCTTGGTCTCCGACAGCCCGCAGTGCAGGAACTGAAAGGGAAACAAACAACTCTATACCAGAGAATCAAAGTGGTCGTCTTGCAGCGACGTCTGCCATCTATACAGTGGTACCTCTGGTTACGAAATTAATACGTTTGTAACCCGAAACTGTTCTTAACATGAGGCGCACTTTCGCTAGTGGCACCTCCCGCTGCTGCCGCACCACCGGCGCACGACTTCCGGTCACATCCTGGGGCAAAGTTCGCAACAAGGGGCATCTACTTCCGGGTTAGCGGAGCTGGTAACCCGAAGCATTCGTAAGGAGGATGGTACGCAACCCGAGGTTCCACTGTATTGCATTGGGGCATCTCCCATTCATTTCAAAAGAGAACTTCCTAGGGTGGATTGTGTTCTTTGTCACAATGTATATTAAGCAGTGCTTTTAAATAAATATAAATACAGTATGTAGGCAAGCAACATTTGCCATTTCTGATATAAACCATCTTGACTTTCTTGGTCTCCAACAGCCCTCAGTGCAGGAGATGAAAGGGAAACAAACAACTCTATACCAGAGAATAATAAATACATATGTATTTCTACACATTTTAGGAGAATTTACATTCGGACTAGACTATGTGTAAAATGCGTGGCTGCATTTAACATGTGAGTCCCCCCCCCTTTAAAAATAACAGCCCTGTTGCAGAGCGGGGAGGAATTTAGACTAGGAGGGATTTAACCATTTCCCCACCACACCCAGAGGTTTAGGGGCAAAAAGCAGCTTGCCCCAAGCTATCTTTGGTGCCAAGAAATAGTAGCTTTATATGGGGTGCAATTTTCTTTGGGACCATAGTCAAGGGGAAAGGTTCATACCTGCCCCATGTGATACTAATAACCTTGCATAACCTTGCAGCATTAAATACATCCATTCATGTACCATGTCATCTAGTTGATTCACACATTCATCAGATTGGCCCTAATACTGATTTATCTCAGAGAGCTATTCTGCAGATTGCTGAGATAATGTGTGTGAATTTGACAATTCTAAAGCACGGCATAGGTGTGATGATGATTAATACTATTAATTTCCAAAGGGTTATTGATGCAGTCCAGCCTCATGTTGCAGTGGCATATTGTCTGTGCTCCAACACGCATAAAAAGGTTTCCAAACTAAACCCATAATGTAGTCAATGTATTGTTTCAGAACACCCTTTCTCCCTGCAACCATTACTGATGTTGTAGAGAAACTTACATAAGGACAGAGCATTGAGTATTCCTGAGTGTGGTGGAGCGCTTACGCACTGGTAAATGAGTCCTACGCGATCCTGAACTGCTCCTTTAAGAGCATCACTGGACAGTCTCAGAAGGAAGAATATAAGAAAGAGGCTGAAGAACATGTTTTGGAAGAGCCGCATCAGGAGTCCAATCTTATCTCTGGATAAATTCCTTGTTGTCCTCCTGAAAGTGAAGAATAGTTACTGCAATTGCAGGCCAAGATCATTCTTGCCATGAAGGACACCAGAAATAGCAGTCCTTGCATTCATTGCTCCTGAGCTGTGCTCTCACCTGAGCAGAATCCATAGTTTGATGAACACATTGGGGGGCTTTTTGCATTTAAAGGGTATTGGTGGCAGCTCTTTCACCTTGCATTTTGCTTCTTCAATTGCCTCCAGAGTTCTGCGAAAGATTTCTGAATTTTTATAGGCGGAACAGATGGTTTGAACTCTGCTGTAAGTCTCCAGTTCCCGCTCTTTGCTGCGACAGTCTACTGATGTGAGATCCACTGCAAAATTTACCCAACAAAATTGAATTAGTCCCTAGCCTCCAAGTGTCCCAATTTCCCAGGGAGAGTCTCAGAATTATGAAAGCGATCCCAGAATGTCACTATTTCCCCCACCAGTACTGAGCTCGGGGAGGAAGATGAGCTGGTGCTTGTGTTGTGTGGCGGCGGCAGCAGTGATGGCTATTATTATAATTATTGCAGTAGTAGTTCCTGTTATTAAATATTCATTCAATAACAATAATATCAGAAACACATCAGAAGACAAACAACAGGCAAATTTAAAAGGCGCCTTGCTTTCACACCTCTAAGCCAGATTTAATATACACCTTATATTCATCCATATGATAGGGCTGTCTTACATCTGGAATTTTCTGGACATAGCCGGTGTTTAGCCCTTGTAAACAATTCTGTGCAGGACATATGGCAGCCCATGTCAGGGTTTTTTGTTTGTTTGTTTTTTAGATTTTGCAAACACTCTCTCCCCCCCAAGAAAATGCTCAACAACTTTTGTGCCCAGATTTTCACTTTTTAAAATATGGCAACCCTATCATATGAGGTTGATTTGCTTCGTGCTTTTGGACATAATCCTGTGCAAAGAAAACATTCTAGTAACACAGCAGAATAAAAACAAATTGCATGCTTTTTCCCCAATTTATCTTGTTCACTATAGATCTTTGAATTGAAAACAGTAGCTAATAGCACTCTGCTCTTTGAATGCCTTGCATAAAGTTAGTTTCCAACTAATGGGACTTCAAGGAGGTAAGTTGCATTGAACTCCATGAGACTGAACAAAAATATACTTGCATAGATTATTATTTTTTGCCAGGGAACTGGAAGGATCTGTGTTTGTGAACCTAGTTGAGAATCTCTTACCATAAAAATCAAAAGGGCTGGAATGTTCAGGGCATGTGTAGCCACAGTTGGTAAAAAAAGTGATCATGTCTGATGAATCTCCACAGAAAATCAGTTCTCCAGAACTCATGATGCAGATTTTATCAAATACCTTGGGGGGAACAAACAAGCATTAATGTGCAGATGTTGCTAAGAAAAGAATATAAAAAATAGAGAATACCTAATGACAAAGGAAGTGTGCAGTTTTAATATTTGTGTGATGAGGAAAAGCTCTACACATCTGTGTGGTGCATTCCTTGAGTTAATGAAGTCCCTCTATAGCCTCATATTGTTGGCATCTGTCTGTCTCAGGACATTGGAAGAGTGCGCATTCTGGGGTGAGTCAAAATGTTGGAGAGTTGCAGAACCTTATAGCAGAACTACCGTTCTGATAACAAAAATGTAAGATACCATTTTTGAATAAGCTTTAAGGATGCCTCCTTAATCTGGGTTGATACTAATTTGAAAGGTTTCTTCCAAAGTGAAATCCACTGTTTACCATCTGTTTTTCCCAACCTATGTGAATGCAATCTGTTGAAGGTTCAGCAATAACATTTAACGCTTGAAACCAAACCTGTTGTTGTTCCTTTACAAAGCACATCCATTATTAAAACGTGGTTTAATACAAGTATTCTTTACCTGGAAAAGTTCTGATCGTGGCTGGTGTATTGTAATAATCACTATCCTGCCTTTATGAGCAAGCTTTGATAGTAGCAACACAATCTGATTGGCCGTCATGCAGTCCAGACCTGTGGTAGGTTCATCTAGCAAGATGACCTCTGAAAACAACAGGAATAGCTCTTGAAACCTCACATAATGATATGTTACTGCAGCAACATGCAGCAGTTCTGTGTTAGCCTGATAATGCTCCTGGCTAGACTACCACAATATTTGTTATGTGCAGCTGCCTTTGCCAAGAGCCCCAGAAACTTAAGTTGGTTAAAAAACAACAACAAAGGCTGCTAGAGATCTAACTGGGACTGGCTATTATGGACAGCCTATTATGCCAACATTTTTTCATCTGAATCCATTTCTGGGCCCACTTACACTTTGCTTTTTGGAAAAAAAAGGAAACGCATCATCAGAAAGAGGACACATATAGACATAACATTTAATAGAATCATAGAGTTGGAAGGGACCCCAGTTGTTGGACTACAACTCCCATCATCCCTGAGCTCTGGCCTTGCCAGACGCTATCTGAAGGAGCGTCTCCTCCCCCATCGTTCTGCCCAGACACTGAGGTCCAGCTCCGAGGGCCTTCTGGCGGTTCTCTCACTGCGAGAGGCCAAGTTACAGGGAACCAGGCAGAGGGCCTTCTCGGTAGTGGCGCCCGCCCTGTGGAACGCCCTCCCATCAGATGTCAAAGCGATAAACATCTACCTGACATTCAGAAGACATCTGAAGGCAGCCCTGTTCAGGAAAGTTTTTAATATGTGACATTTTAGTGTATCTTTCATCTTTGTTGGAAGCCGCCCAGAGTGGCTGGGGAGACCCAGCCAGATGGGCGGGGTACAAATAATAAATTATTATTATTATTAACAACATCTGGGGACCCACAGGTTGAGAACCGCTGAGTCCAGTGCAGGAACATGCAGCTGTCCCATACAGAGATCGAACCTGCAACTTTGGCGGCATCAGCACCATGCTCTAACCCAGTGTTCCCCAACCGGGGCCCATATGGCCCCGAGATATCCCAAGGGAGCCACAGGTGAAAATTGCATAAATGGGGGGGGGGGAGCACAGCATGAGGCTAGGTGGCCACAAAGGAAAGTGAGAAGTGAAGGGGGAAATATCTTTTTTTTTATATGTCCTGACTGGCTGGCTATCCACTTGGCCAATCACAAGTGAGTAAGGGGGTGGACCACCAGGGCCTAGCACTCCTTTTTTGCCACTTGCATTTTCCTGGAGCAGTCCTGGTTTGTTTCCAGCAGAAGGTGGCGATCGCTGAGGCTCCCGTTTTGACCAGTAGAGCCCGCAATTCATAACCCCCAGGTCAAGTAAGTGCGGTGGTGGGGTGGCAATGGGTAGAGATGGGAGAGCCAGAGCTGCTTCTTGCTGCCGCCAGTGCTGGGCCCGGTGGCAGCCTGGGCCTGACTCTGCAAGGCAATCCACTCCAGCGCCCAACAGATCAGAGCCTTCAGATGTTGCTGAGGGGCTCAGGGCCCATCGGTAGCGGATTTGCAAGGCGTGAGGTGAAATCGAGCAGGGTTGTCTGGGGCTCCTGACTTGCATCTAGTAAATAACTAAGTGTCTACTCAGAGGAAAGCTGCACTGAGTTCAGTGGACCTTACTCCAAGGTAAGGGTGTGTGAGACTATAGTCTTTTATCTAGGCAGCCAGTGCTCCTTCAGATCTTCTTGCACCAGTTCAGTGAGGACCACTTGCCTTTCAAAATTATCCCCTATATACAGAACTCCCTGTGTGCCTTTTTGTCTGTATCTGTAGGTTTCCCCCTCTTGTGTCAAATAACTGGGATCAAATAAGTGTTGTTTACTTTTTATAATACATGGAAGATGTAGGTTTCTAACCAGAGGTTGAATGGCCATCTGTCATAGATGCTTTAGCTGAGTTTCCTACATTGCAGGGTGTTGCACTAGAAAAATGAGCCTTGAGGTCCCTTCCAGCTTTATGTGTCTATGATTCAATGTTTTTCTGCTTCAACAATATTTCATTGTGTTCCTATCATTTTATTTTGTATAAATTATAAAAAATATAAATAAAACATGTTCTGTTTACAAACAAAACATTTAAATAGGGGTGGGGGGCATGGGCATAGCCAGGATTTTTGAAAGGGGAGGCAGAACCTCAGATTTGTATTGATTTGTATTGATTTATTACTTATTGGGGAGCAGCTGCCCCACTTGACTACGCCCATGGGGGGCACAGGAAGGAAACAAGGTTGGAAGAGGGCCATGGTCAGAAAAAGGTCAGGAAGCACTAACCGGCTGAGCTATCCAGCTCCATTTGTAGAGATATAAAACTTAAAAACAAATGCTATAATAATTATCGTGGAACCACAATAACAATAACACCAAGATTGCAGGTTTAATCCCCAGCTGCACATTCCTGTATTGCAGGGGGTTGGACTAGATGATCCACAGGGTCCCTTCCAACTCTATGAGTCTATATTTTCTATCTCACCATAGTGATCAAGCGACCTGTCCCTGTTCAGTTTGCTTTCCAAGTGCTAGATGTTGACGGGCAACTTCAAGGCTCCTCCTGCTCTTTCCCCCTTTCCATTCTTTGACTTTAAACCAGGAATAGCTACAACACCCCCTCTCCGGATAGAGGACACACCGCCCTTCCCATAGAGGACAGTCCTTTGTAAATCAGAACACCCACCCACCCTATCCTGATCTCAGTTGCTTAACCTCGAGGGCCACAACACACAAGTATATCCATCAGCAGCCCTGCTTTGGGAAGGTACCCATCCAGAATATTCATATGATCATTAATTAGCAGTACAATGTGGGAATTAGCCATGTTAGAGCATGGGGAGCTTGTACTAAACACTGTGCAAAGGTAATATTTGGTTAAAAGATCTCTGGTAGCTGATCTAAGACCCAGCCTGAGACTCTGAAGGACTATCAACAGGATCACCGACAGTGGCGGACTTTGGGCTTTAAAATTTCAGTGGTACCCCTTGTGGTGCCTAAATCTGATGCCCCCCACCTCTTGTTTTTAATTTGTGGCACCCTGTCAGCTCACTGCCCAGTACCGGTCAGGCTCCCCTAAATTCAACTCTGTCACTGAGTCATAAAACAGTTTCTTATATCCACTAAGGCAGGCTTCCCATGCTATTTAGAGGGATTGGGTTGCTGTAACAAATTCGCCTAACCTGGGGATTTCTAAATCACAAATCCCATCAGCCAAGTAGGGGAGGACACATTGCGCTCTTTGTTAACTACCCTTGTTAGATTGCGCCCCTGTGACAGATGAAAAGTTCTATTGGGGAGACATGGGAGGTAGATGGATGTACCAAGTGACAGTTAATCGAAAAGGACAGAGTGTTTGTTTTGTTCTCAAACACTAGGCACCATACTCACTGGGATCTTGTAATAGCTGTGCTGCGATTGAAACGCGGCGCCGTTCGCCATCAGAAATTCCCCGAAGTGTGCGGTTTCCAATTACGCTGCATGCAACATGACTGAGACTCAGCTCAGCCATAACAGCATCAACCTGCAAAATACAGAGACAATTCAGGAAGAACCTGGGGTTTCAGATTGTCTACCCAGCAGCTCAAGCATCCTTTGAGATTATATATATATATATATATATATATATATATATATATATATATATATGCTGTACAAAATGCAAGTGCTAATTCAGAATGATCACAAAATAAGCTTCCCGGATAGTCTTCGAAATAGAAATATACCATCGCACAACTCCATGTAGCTAATTCACTAAGCTATTATTTGAATTCACATTCAGATGGTCCTGATTTCAGGGACATAATTTTAAAGCAAGTTATGAGCCAAGATGGCCCAATTAGAATCTCTCCAGCAATTCACTAGGTGGCCCAGGTAGGTCATGTTTTCTCTCCTTTAGCCCCACCATTGTAAACAGGGGGCTATAACAATACTGACTTAGCTTTCAGAGGTACTAAAAAGATTACCAAGAGAATGTCTGTTAAGTGCTTTAAATGTCGACAGCTAAGCCATTCTGCTTTATACAAGCACCATACAAATGCTAAGCATTATTATAATCATTCTTCACAAACAGAATATGCAGAATCCTTTCACCCAGACTGGGACCAGCATGGATATTTTCTTGGCAGGGTTGCTGTTGGGGGGATCATTCCCAGGAAGTCTTCCAATGTCCCTGAGTCAATGCTTTTCATTGTGCTACTCGACTTGATTTAGTCAGGATCTATAGTTAACTGACAGGGTGCATTCTCTGCAGGTAGAATAAAGGTAAAGGTACCCCTGACTGTTAGGTCCAGTCGCGGACGACTCTGGGGTTGCGGCACTCATCTCACTCTATAGGCCGAGGGAGCCGGTGTTTGTCTGCAAACAGCTTCCGGGTCATGTAGCCAGCATGACTAAGCCGCTTCTGGCGAACCAGAGCAGCACACGGAAACGCCGTTTACCTTCCCACTATAAAGCAGTACCTATTTATCTACTTGCACTTTGATGTGCTTTTGAACTGCTAGGTGGGCAGGAGCTGAAACCCAGCAACAGGAGCGCACCCCGTCGCAGGGATTCGAACCGCCAACCTCGAAACCTCTGGTCCTTCAGATGTTGTTGGATAAGCCTTATTGCTTTCCCTTACAGTTTCTTACTTTCTGCTT